>NW_006399895.1:3196585-3247498 GCF_000299155.1 Elephantulus edwardii
TTTTTTCTTCCCGCCCCCATATCGTTGCTGACCCTCAAAGAAGATTTCTTACTCTATGCTGACTTTCCTTAACTTTTTGTTATAGTCACTTGTACAATATTCTTTTCTGATTATTTTACTCATCATGGTGGTCTCAACTTCATGTATGTTATGAGATGTTTTGCAGATTCTTCATTATACTTTAACAGTTTCCTTCTGCTCATCCTAATTTATGGTATAAACAGACCACGAAATGTACAAACCATAGAAGATAAATTAAACAACTGAGATCTTCTAAAAACTAAATCCTTATGTATGTCAAAAGACTTCTCCAACAGACAAAAGAGAACCTACAGATTGGGGAAAATATTGCTAGTGATAGCTAGTCAGTGAAAATTTAGAAAATAAATTTTTATAAATAATAAAAATTTATAAAATGAAACAATAGCTCAACAACAAAAATACAAACAATTCCATTTAAAGAAGGTCAGAAGGTATAAGAAGAGTGTGAAGACTTCAGAACTCTTATACTCTCTTGGTGGGACTAGAAAGTGATACAACCACTGTGGAAAACAGCAGGACACTTCCTTAAAAAGCCAGAAATTCCATTTGATCCAGCAATCAAACTACTAAGTCTCTATCCCAAAGAAGTGAAAGCCATAACATGAATAGGCACGTGCACATCTATGTTAATGTCAACACTATTCACAACAGCAAAGAGCTCAAATTACCAGTGCCCGTCAAAGGATGAGCAGAAGGAAACTGTTAAAGTATAATGAAGAATCTGCAAAACATCTCATAACATACATGAAGTTGAGACCACCATGATGAGTAAAATAATCAGAAAAGAATATTGTACAAGTGACTATAACAAAAAGTTAAGGAAAAGTCTGCATAGAGTAAGAAATCTTCTTTGAGGGTCAGCAACGATATGGGGGCGGGAAGAAAAAAATCATTAAATAGATGAGAGACATGAATTAAAATAGGTGAAGGGTAAGGCAATATACAAAAAGGAAGTACACAAGAGTTTGCAACAGCAAAGTAAGTACTACGATATATACAGATCACAAGTACAAACCGAACAATCAATATTAATGGTCATTAATGTACAAGTATATAGCCCTGGTGTGTCCACTTGCCGTACAGAGGCAACTCCAGAGGCAACTCATGGTCGCTGTGAAGCTGAACACTGTGACACTGATGTGTCAAATGTGATAATGGTTACCCGTGGTGGACAGTGTTTGGTGGAGCTCCCCGATTAAAACAAGCTTGGAAGCAGGAGTGGCATCCACTTCCGTAAATAGCTTGCCTCCAGAAACCCTACAAACGTGAAGGATGAAAGTCACACAAGTGTTGGAGGACTTTCGTTCATAGGGGCGCTGTGAGTCAGCTGCGACTCAACGGCACTTAACAACAACAATGTACAAGTGACTACACACACCGACTGGCAAGGTGAACAGGTACACACAGAGGAAGACTACACTCATGTCCACCTATGACCACAGGCATTAGGCAAATATTTGACATAGGTATCTGGGCAGGCCACAACCTGGAGAAACTTCTTATGGATGTGGGCTGTGGTGTGTGGGTTCTGTGAAGGTTTTGCAAACTACCCTTAATCTTTTTTTTTTTTTTAAAATTTAGGTTGTTTATTTTTCATTTCAGTGAACATCTACAGAGATTTTGGGATTCCATTCATTCATTGTTGCACCCTTCTCCCCGCACAAACCCCTCCTCCTCCCCCCTCCCCTTAATCTTTTTACTGCTCTTTGGTTTATTAGTTCATTGGGGCTCATTAAAGAGCCTCTCCATGATAAACATGTATTCTGAGGGGGACGTAATTCAATGTCTAAGAGCATTTCAACAACTCAAGGTGATCAGTTACAAGAAGGAGAAAAAAATAAAGGAAGTGAGCTTCTTTGTGGAGGAGGAATGTCGCAGTTGCCCCCAGGCCTGATCACTCCTTGGAGAAACCTGATAATGTCTAAGGTGACCAGACCAGAGACCAGACCAGCCAGTGGATCCTGATGTTCGTCCTGGTTTTATTTTCATTTTTTGCCCCAGATGAATCGTGGAATGACATTAAGAGCATCATGCATGAAGAAAGCAAATTATTATTTTTTTAAAAACCCAAAACCAGAAAAGACCAAAATAGATGCTGAAGAGATTCTAACGAATGGAAGTAATGAAGTAATAGCATTGAATAAAAGATTTGAAAGGAAAGCTTGAGAAGACAAAGCACAGGATGAAATGTGCAAAGACTTGGAGGTAGAAAATAAAATTGAAGAACATAATAGTAATTTTTTGAACTGAAGAATAAATTCAAGCCTCGAGTTATAATATTTAAGGTTCTGTGAGTGAAATATTGAATGATGCAGGAAGCATCAGAAGAAATAACAGTGTTATTGTACCAAAAAGAGTTTAATTGGGTGATGCGGTAAGGAATTGCACTGCCAACCCGAAGTTACATGATTTCAATCCACCAGCTGCTTTGAGGCTGAAAGAGGGGCAGTCTCCTGTGTGATGTATTGCCTCTCTGGAAACCTGCCGGAGGATCACGTGGGTCAGTTCTGACTTAACTAGTAAATAATAGCAACTACCATTTCAGGAGGAGCGTATGATAAAGAACCAGTGGTGCAGAAGGAACAAGTCTGAGGTCCTGAACTGACAGTGCACCATGCCGGATGTTTTTAACTGCTGGATGCAGTGCTCGATATGCCCCCTCCTCTGTGCCAAGGAATGGGGAAGCCTGCTTCCCAGCCAGAAGAATAAGAGAGGTCTGTATCTGTGCCCATTCCAATGATGATCCAACAGAATATGAACGTTATTGAACAATATCCTCATTTTCCCCATCTATGTAAAATCTTGAAGATAATGAAATAATGGTTAGAGCAGTTCGTCAGCCGAGGACACTCAGAAATTCAAGCTGGATTTCAGAAGGGGGCATGGCCCGAGAGACATTATTGCTGATGTCAGGTAGATTTTGCATGAAAGTAGAGAATACCAGTAAGATGATTACCTGTGTTTTATTGATAGAGCAAAGACATTCAGCTGTGTGGATCATAGTACATTATGGATAACATTGTGAAGAATGGGATTCTAGAACACTTAATTGTGCTCTTACAGAACCTGAACAGAGACCAAAAAGTCATTGTCCAAAGAGAAGAAAGGCGTACTGCATGGTTTAAAATCATGAAAGGTGTGTGCCAGGGCTGTATCCTTTCTTCATACTATTCAGTCCATTTGTTGAGCAGATAACCTGAGAACCAGGACTATATGAAGAAGAATGTTGCCTTATGATTAAGAGATTGACTCCTTACAAACCCACAACAAATAGATGACAAGCCTTTCTAGTTGAAAACAAAGGAGACATGAAACTTACAGTAGTTTACAGTGTGGATTATATCTCAACATGAAGCAAGCAAATATCCTCACAACTGGACCGATAAGCAGCATCGTGATAAACAGAAGAGATTGATGCTGTCAGGGATTTCACTTTGCTTGTATATACAGTCAGAGTCCATCGTGGAAATTGTAGTTAAGAATAGGATATCCTTAGACATGTCCTTAGCAGTATCAAAAGATACTGCCTAAGAGCTTCAACCTTCCAGCATGATGCCAAACAATATTCTGTTTTGATACAAAAGATTTTCATTGGTGTGTCAGAGGCAGTGCGGTTGGCGCAGGTTAGAGCAGGGTTTAGGGCTGTTGTGCATATGATCGCTATGAGTCACAAACGACTCAACGGCACATAACAACAACAACAACAATTCATGACAGTAACTCACCAGGCCTCCTATTGCCAGGACTGTTGAAATCTCTCTAACGTGAGTGATCTTTCTACTGTTTGTATTATAATACTGGTGGCAGAGCTGCCAGCAGTGTAACAGCACACAAGTTGCCCTAGTATGAGAAACTGATAGATGAGAGAGGGGGATGTTGTGTATACTTTTCATGTCCCCGGAATGAAATTGTGCCTTCCTTCCCACCTCTCGTATTCAGTGTCTTGCATTTAATACCAGGAAGTGTCTCTCTTAATTTTGTGACAGATTAGAATTAGACTTGTGATAAATAGGAAATTGAAGGTGATGAAAAGAGAGACACCCTTATTTCCTTTTAAGGATAACTGATTCATTGGATGAAATCTTGGATATTATTTCAGTTCACTCCTGTAAACGCTCACAAAAGATGATTATAAAGCATTTGCAACAATATATATTGTACTAAGAAAATGTAGTTTGATCAGCCCTGCAGATACAAAGCAGGGAGCTTGAGACATTAGATCTCATTTGTGAGTGGGAAGGATTTGAACTTCACCTTCAAAATTCAGTTCAGGTTGAGGCTCAGAGGTTATATTCTGAATACCAAATGTTTGCTTGGTTTCATAGTTTTATATAAAAAGAAACGAATTGCAAATTTCAGATCTTGACACTTTGAAATCTGACTCCTGATTCCTATCTCCTAATAACTGTGGAACACCAGTGGAGAAATGGAATTCCACTTTGGTTTTTCACCTATTCATTTTGAGAGAGAGAGAGAGTGAGAGAGTGAGAGAGAGAGAGGGAGAGAAAGAGAGAGAGAGAGAGAGAGAGTGTGTGTTGTGTGTGTGTGTGTGTGTGTGTGTGTGTGTGTGTAGCTGCGCCTTCCCTCTGAGTAAGGGAAGCCAAGCCGCTGAAAGCTTGGATGGGTACTCATTTCATGATTCTGTTTATTATTAGAAAACCATGGTGGTGTTTATATATAAAGTATCTGTTCACACAGGAGGGAGGTGTGTTTTTGTTTTATCCATTTTTTTTGTTTCTGTTTTCTTTTACATTTAAAAGGCATAAATGCATTTGTATTATTTTTCCAGGCTTAACCGATTCTGCCCTATCTTACTGCTATATGTTAAGATACTGTAGTGAATCATGCATGTTTTTCATATATTTGTGTATTACAGGAATATTTACTTTACCTCCTTGTAGTGGACATATGAGCCTTCTTTCTTTATTTAATTTTTCACCAAAGCGCTTTTAGAACACTTGCCTGGCTCAGAACGCAAACCATTGTTTATTTTTCTCTCATTGCCCCGAAGTCAGAATGAACTCATAGCTGTCTCTTTATTGGATTCTGGCTCTAAATCTCACAGGAGGAAATGGCCCATCTTTGTCCTGAGGAGCTGCAGACGGAGTCAAAGCATCAGAGGCTGGCAGCACAGTTCCCTGGGGACCAAGCCCCCAGGGCTTCTCCCTCTCCCCCAGGGTTTATTAGCAAGTTGTAATTAAGTAGATCACTTCTTACCTAAGAACTCCAATTGAATAGGCACTTCCTTTTTAAAAAAAAATTACTGTAGGCGAGCTCTGGTGGCCTAGTGGCAAGAAGTTGCACTGCAATCTCAGAGGTACACGGTTCGAATCCACCAGATGCTCTGCTGGAGGAGGAACAATCTCCTGTATCGGTCAGATCTGATTTGACGGTACACACAAAAAATAATGAAATAAAATTAAATTAAAAAAAAATTACTGTATAGATACATATGTATAAATGATTAGGTAAAAATCGAGTGATCATTTTCCTTTAGAGTAATGCTGCTTCTTTGACGTGACGCTCTAGTGTTGTAGTCATAATGCGTAGCATGCTAACCCAAAGACTTTATATGTATCTGGCGATTTGACTCCACCAGTGACTCTGAAGGAGAAGATGAACAGTCTTCCGTTAAGATTTTAAGTGACAGTAAGAGATGCATAGGTATAAATGAGTAGTCAAAAAAGTAACTGACAGTTTACCCTTTGATTTGAAATTAATGCTTCATCTTTGAAGTAGAGCTTTGGCAAAGACTTATGAACTAAATTTTTTGATTGGGACTTTTACCTCATTTCAAACAAGAATATACAGTTTCCATAATTTGGACAGCTATGTTATGTTTCTTTAGAACCAAAACAAAAGAATGTTGATTACTGGAATCTTGGCTGAAAGAAGATAATACTAGAAAGATATGTACTTGTGTTTTATTGACTATGCCAAGACATTTGACTATCTGGACATGATAAATGATGAATAGCATTAAAAACAATGGGAATTCTAATATAATTGTGCTCTTATGGGACTTGTACACACACTAAAAAAGCTCTGAGGGCCAGTGGAAAGTGGGCCAGACACTTCCTGGAGATTCCAGGAACACAGTTCGAAAACTGCTGTTTCATGCTGTCGTTTAGACACAGAGGCTTTTGGATGAAGTGTAGGGTAAGAATAAATTCCTCATTTGTTCATCTTGTTTGTTATAACTTAGTTGTTAGGTGCCATCGAATTGCCTGTCACTCATAGCAACTCCGTTGAACAGCACATCAAAACCTTGCCCTATTCTGCTCCGTCCGCCTGAGCTCTGCCATGCTCAAGCCTGTTACAGCTTTACATTGTTATAACTTAACACTGGATTATTTGCTTTTGTGACTGATAAAGGCTTGATTCTTTGTTTTAAACATGTAAAGCCACTTAAACACTTAGCCACACACTTAAATTGACGACCGTGCTTAGAAACACTTTTTTTTTGCCGTCATTTGCGGCAACGTCAGGAGCAATAATCACACCTGTGGCTAAGCTAAACCACATTAAAAAAATAGTGTTTGTCTTTTTATACAAGAGAGCTTGCTTGATTTTACAAGTTTATGGTAACAAAGGTGTCTGAAAGGCAAAGCATAGAGGACAGATTGTGCTATACACTTGGTCCTGTTACTATCGTTAGTTCTCTTCCGGTTAAGGCATACAGTCAGATTAAAGTATATTAGAGATTTTTAAGGGTAGTCTGGTGGCGTGGTTTATATAGGGCACAGCTAACCCAAAAGACCAAGTCCCTCTGGGGTTTGAACCCACCAGCAGCTTCGAGGGAGCAAGATGGGTAATCTCTGGTATGACTTGCAGTCTTAGAAACCCGCTGGAGGCTCAGCTATTCTGATTTAACAGCGATCAGTGAGTCAGTGTGCAGAATAAAACTACGTTGAAAACAAATAAGCAGAAGTGCTTATGACCAGATGAGCTCAGAGCAGCCCCAGGCAGATGTGGATACCCTGTACTGGAGCATTCAAGATCACCTCTGTACCATGCCCTCTACCCTGTTTTCCCATCAGGTGGATTTCATCTTGTGGCGACCCCATTTTTCTCATTGTAGAGCCAGGTTTTCAGTGGCTGATTTTTCAGGTCACCATACTTTCTTTTGCACAGCCTCTTCATCATCTCAACTCCCCCCCCCCCAAACTTTCACTAGCAGTTGAATGCTCTAACCGTTTGAATACCCAGGGCCTCTTCTGTGCTACTTGTGATGGGAAGTAGTTCTGTGACCTTCAGCGAGTTACTGAAACCCACAGTGTTAAAATGCTCCATCCTGGGGCTGGGAGAGTAAACTGGGATCTTGCCTGTAAGTGTGTAGATGGGTAGCAGGGTGCACCGGGAAGGTAGTCTGTAGGGAGTCGCACTGCTGACCTGAAGGGTACACCTCTCTGGCAGTTTGTATCCACCAGCAGCTCCCCAGGAGAGAGAGCAGTAGCCTCCTCCCGTGGACACCCAGTGGGTCAGCCGTGAGACAGTTCTGACTTAATCACAGTGAGTTTGGGTTTTGTTTTGAGATAGCTGGCACAGTCTTTTTGGCCATTAGATGTCAGGTGATGGAACATTGTCCTCCTTCAAAAGGAAATGAAATAGAAGGACACTGAACAGTGACAGTGTCTTGAAGATACACATTTAGGTCTCGCTTTGAGTGGTACTCCAATAACAGAAGGCGTTATTTCTGAGATCTTAATTTACATAAATTTTGTGGGGGAAATTTATAGTGAGCCATCAACTGCTCACTGTTTTTGCTTTTTGGATCTTTTTCTTACCATTTTTATGAAGACAGAACCAATTTAATCTGAAAAACAAAAAGCAGAAAGTAAAATGACTGAATGTGGTAGTTTGTTTTTTCCTTTCTGTTAATATAATGGTTGTTGCTTCGCTGTGGGTATTGAGAACATTTACAAACAGAGTTCGCAGATCCTGTGGTCTGAATGCTGTGCTTAACCAGCACTTAAAGATGAGCCGTGTTTTATGTGGATACAGACTTGGGCATGATATGCTGAGAACAGGTAACCGGGAGACATGCCAATCAAAGCTCACTAAAAGCTTGTCACTTAGAACATTGTGCCTCTGAGAACACAAAACATATGACAGTTTAGAGTCACCTGACAATGGTAGAAAAGGAAGAGCAGGTTCCAAGCGACGGAGTGCAGTGACCTCAACCTGTTTCAAAGAATGTTTATCTGTCTTCTATACCCATTGCATCAATTAGTTAGATTCTTTCATAGAAAAGGGCTGAAAAGAAAGTACCACTGCAGAGGGGAACAAAAGAGAATCAGTTTCAAATGGAGCCTTTGATATGCAGTAAAGTATTCTGATTATTTGTGACAAAAGACCCATCTTTGGGATCTTATTTATAAGGCGTGCATAAGCTCCTTTTTAGTTGCCTTCGAGTCAGCTCCAGCTCATGACAAGTTTGTGTAGCTGAGCGAGATGTCCAGTCCCGCTCAGGCTACGTGATTGTTAACTATGCTTGAGTCTGTTGTGGTGTGTTACATACACTTCTATCTTCTGTAAGATAAAATCCCATCCTTGTTTGAGGCAGAAGGAAGGCACAGATGGTTGTGTTTGACACTGCCCTTTTTGGAATTTACTTGCCTTGTTGTTATTTAGTGCCGTCAAGTTGAGCATGACTAGTAGTGACCCTATGGTCAAAAGATCTGAAACTTGTTCTCTAAATCTCGTCGTTTCTCTCAGTTCACGGAGTTTCCAGAGGCCTGTGGTTTAGGAAGTGGATGCCACTCCTACTTCCAAGCCGGTCTTAAAATGGGAGCTCCACCAAACACTGTCCACCATGCAGAACCATTATGGCATTTGACATACAAGTGGCACAGCGTTCAGCATCACAGCAACCCCATGTTACCTCAGTATAGGGAATTGACAGACCAGTGCTGTACCACTCAGATGAATGTGCGTTCCAAACACAACACCAGGCCTGAGGGAGCAACCGACTTTTAAAGCCTTAGTGTAGTTATTATTATCCACTTTAGGTCGGTTTGTTTATATGAGCTTTTCACATCCTATTATGTGTCCAGAAGATCCACTTGGAAGGTAATGAGCTCCACTCTCTTGACTGTGTAAGGAGTTAAAACCCTCAGACTCATTGCAGTCGAGGCAGAGCTGACTGAGCGCTGCTTCTCCAGCAGGATTTCTAAGACTATAAATGGCATTGGGAGAGATTGGCCCATCTCTGTGCCTCAGAGCCACTGGTGGATTCAAACTGTCCGAGAGGTAGCACCTCCGGGTTAGCCGTGCAGCTCGCTGCCAACTCGCCTCCCAGCGCTCCCTTGTGTGTGTGTAAGTCCAATTAAAAATCCTGGTCCTGAATTCATTAAGGCTCCAAAAGATACCTCTTAGTAGTGTCTCCAAGTCTTTAGTCATCTTACCCTTTGGCATTTATTTTAACTTTGTACTGGAATCACTGTTTCAGTCTGTTTTCATTAATAAATTCTTTGTGTTGAATCTTTAAGTGCAATGACTGGAAACTTACAAATTCAGCATAGTTGCCGAGTGGCTTTGTAATTTGGTATTGACCACTCTGCTTGAAGTCAACTGCTTAAAACAGTGCCAGGCTGTGAAAATACGTGGTAAATGTTTATTTACATAAACGAATTGCTATAGGGTGGCCAATAGTTACAATCTTTTCTCTCTTAAATGACCAAGCATTTAGTATTGGTAGTTTAACGAAACATTCAGGCTTTGTTTGAAGCCGGTAAACAGACTGCTGTGCAATCCTGGGGGACCAGTTGGTTCACTTTTCCATCCAGTAGTCATTTACTTTTACAATTGTGTTTATATAGAGGAAAGGTCAAAGGAAAGGGTGTATTAGAGGCAGTTACATCAATTACTTTGCTTCCATAAAGATTTTCGGTATAGTGCCTAACAGGGGACAATTTAAAATGCATATTATAAAATTTAGACAACATTTTTTTAAAACCACTTTATGGGGTATAATTGACATATAATAAATGACACATTTTTAAAGTATACAGTGTAATTAGTTCTGACACATGTGTGCACCCTATAAAACCATCACCGTGATAAGGCTAATAATGAACGTGTCCCTCCCTCCTAAATCCCTTTGCAGTCTTGTCCTCATCTCCTCCCCTCTTCAGGCGCTTCACCTCCTGGTCTCCAGGCAGCCCTTGATCTGCTTTCTGTTCCTATAGATCAGGTTCCCTTTTTGCAATTTATATGCTGGGAATCATAATATGCATTCTTCCTTTGTCACGTGTATTTCATTCAGCTTATTTTGAGATTTGTCCATCGTGTTGTTGAATTCATCCGTAGGCTATTCTTTTCCCCCTCTCCTCCCTCAGAGAAGGATTCAATTGGACAGATATGCCAGTTTGTGTATCTGGTCACTGTCATGTTCATTTGGGTTTATTCGCTTTTATTTTACAAAAATGCAACTGATCCAGATGTCATTTTTATATCTTTGAATGGACAGAGACTCTTTTTGTAATAATTCTGCTTTCTAGTTAACTACGAGGGATGGTAAATAAATGCCTCATATTTTAGTGAATGTTTTCCTTTTTAAAATTCCAGTTTGTTTTTCAAATCATTATTTACCTTTACATTCCTCCAGTAATGTGTGAAATTTTTAGTTCTGCATCCTGCCAATACTTTGAATGATCAGTCTTAAAAATTCTAGCCTTTTTAATAAATGTGTAACAATATCTCATTGTGGACTTACTCACTTGCCTATGCTAGGAAATTTGGAAGATAGCTATCTGGCCAACAAACTTGATGAGACCCAAGACCCATATTTGTGCCCATTTTTTTTAAGCTATAATTCAACAGAATGCAGACATGATTGAACAATATCATTACTCTCGTCACATGCAAGTAAAACCTTACTGAATATTAATCAGAAACAACTGGAGCAGTGCATTGACAGAGAACTGCTAGAAATTGAGGCTGGACTTAGAAGAGGCTGTGTGGCACAAAGGATATTATTGCGGATGTCAAATGGATCTTGGCTGAAAACATAGAATACCAGAATGATGTTTACTTGTGTTTTACTTACTATGCAAAGACTTCAACTGTGTGAGCCAAGAGTTGGAAACAACCCAAGTGCCCAACAAACGAATGGATAGAGAAGCTGTGGTAAATTCACACAATGGAATACTACAGTGCGTTGAAAAACAGGGGACTCATGAAATAGTATACAAAATGGGTGACCCTGGAGGACATTATGCTGAGTGAAATATCTCAGTCACAAAAGAACAGATACTGCATAGTGCCACTGTTGTAAAATGGGACTTACATCGGTGTTGGGGAGAGACTGAATGGAAATCCAAAGTCTTTATAAGCTTATCAAAATGAATAATAATAATTTAAAAAACAATGTAAATGGAGGAGATTATGAAACACAATGTTTTGCAAACCAGTATAAAATAAAAATTAAACCAGTATTAAAAAAAAAACAAAACAACAAATCCAAACCCCTAAAAACCCAAAACTTTTAAAAAGTGCTAAGAAGTCACTTTGAGGACTCAGGTGGTCCTGACCCAAGCCATGATACTTATTTATGTTTTGATACCTTTTTAAAAAATTACTATTTTTTAAGAAATTTACATTGGTTTGCATACAGAGTTCCTGTATATTGTGTTTCAAATTGTCTTTCATTCATCTTGGGTTTCATACAGTCATTCTCATTATGTTTTATAAAACCAATTGCCATTGAACCATGCCCATCATTACCCTGTGTTTCCCGATCCCTGCCAATCTGTCCCATTTCATTTACCACACGCCCTCCATGCACTAACTTGTGCAACTCTATGATTTTTCCCCTGCCCACCCTCACCCCGTTCCCACCTCTTCCGCCACTGGATCCCTATACACGTTTTAGTAGTTATCCTTCTCTTTTTACAATATGGTCCTGTGCCATAATTATCCTTATAAGACTGTGTTTGTTCACTCACAATAATGCCCTCCAGTCTCCCAAGTTATGTAGTAATCCTCAAAATTGTTGTTCCTGCATGCTGCATAATATTCCACCATGTGAGTATACCACAGTTTCTTAGTTTATTAGATTGTGCTTGGACATTTGGCCTGTTTCCATGTTCTTGGGATTATGTTCTTGGGACTGTGAATGTTGCTGTACAGATCTCCGTTTACATCTCAGTTCTAATTTCCTTGGGATATAGTCCTCAGAGTGGAATAGCTGGATCATACGGAATTCCTCTGATCAGCTTTTTAAGGAAACGTCAAACTGTTTTCCAGAGTGGTTGTATCATTTTACAGTCCCACCAAGTGTATGAGAGTTCCTACCTTTCTACATCCTCTCCAGCATTTATTGCTTGCTGTCCTGTAAAACTTTGCCACTGCTACTGGAGTGAGCTGGTGTCTCATTGTGGTTTTGGTTTGCATCTTGCCATGATATTTGGGTTGTTGGTAGGTGCCGTGAGATTGACTCCGGCTCATAGCAGCTGATTGAAACTGGCCCAGTCCCATGCCATCCTCACCATCTCAACTGTGCTTACGCCCATTGTTGCTGCATCCGTGTGTCAGTCCATCTCATTGAGGTTCTTTCTCCACCTTTCCAAGCATGACGCTCCCTTCCAAGGACTAGCCGCTCTGGATAACATTGTTGTCGTTTGGCCCCATTGAGCTGACACTCTCATAGACATTTATAGTGAGCCTGTGAACAACAAATCTGAACCTTGCTCCACTCTCACCTTCTCTGATACACTTGAACCTGCTTCTACAGACTCTGTGTCAATCCAGATTGCTAAAGGTCTTCCTCTCTCTCTCTCTCTCCCTCCTTCCTTCTCCCCCCTCCACCTTTCCCAGCATGGTGTCTTTGCCCAAGGACTGCCCTCTTCTGATAATGTACCCAAAGTATATGAGACCAAGTTTCACCATCCTTTCCTCTAATTAATACATTTTATGCTATTAATAACCGTTGATTTATTAATTAATTGCAATGTCTGAGCCAGCCCTTTCAGCAGTACTCTTGATTGATCGTCCTCAGGGCAAGTGTGTCAAATTAGAAGTTTTGAACTCAGTGCATTAAGTTCAGAGAGTGACAAGAACATAAGGTTTATTCTAGCAAATGTATGTATTTTTCATCTCCAATATTCTAACCACTTTGGGCATTTTGTTTAGTTTTGTTTTTGCTAAGGAAACGTAGGAACTCTAAGAGTGAGCATAAGAATTTCCTCAGGGAAACACCAGAACTATTAAGAATGAGCTCAGGGATTTTCCTAGTGTTGTAGGTACTGTTTTTCTAAGGCATTGCTCAGTGCTTTAGATCCAGGAATTTCTTTATTTATTTTTTTTAATATACTGGTTTACTTACAGATTTCATATACTTTTGTGGAACCCTGGTATACAGTACAGTTGCATTCCTGCTTCCAGTGCTGAAATCAGGGCAAATGGAACCACCCAGTAATGCTGCTTCTGGTAGCTACCCTTTTACATTAGATACACTGGCCAGTTGGCTACAAGTACAGCCAGCTTTAAATGCCTTCACAAAGCTTATCTAGCAGGGTGGCAATAAACAAGGTGTTGAAATGATCTAAATTGAAGAGTAACAATGAAGATGCAACTGCTCCCTGTTTCCCCTTTTTGAATTGCAGAATGCAATAGAGATTTTTCTTTTTTTTTAAAAAAAAAAACACAAAAAAATCCAACCACCTAAGATGTGAGTGAAAATTGGCAAAGCGAATTCATTTTCCATTCGTCCATTTACACACACTTTAATTTATGCTATTAACTGCAACACTTGCATTGTAGTAATATTCTTCCCATCTCTTCCCTATGATTCTGGTTTCTATGAGTCCTTCTAACCGAAAGAAAAGTATGAGAAAGTAAAGGAAAAGTGGGGAGGGGGTGAAGAGGAAATAAAAGGAGAAACCTGGTGTGGGGGAGTGCGGCACAGAACCCCCCAGGTGGTGGTCTTGCCACTGCCAAGGCAGGTGGAGGTAAGAGCTTCTGCCAGTCTGGCACAAGGTTGGGGGTGGTAGGGTCCCCAGTCTGATTGCAGTTTCTCTTTGGCCAAGATGTAGCTGAGGGCAGGGTTCCCAGCACAGAAGAGATTCTCTGTAGGCCCAGGGATTAGCCAGGGATGCGTTGCCCAGCCAGGGACAGAGCCTCTCCTGGTCTGTGACATGTCCCGGGGCTCAGCACGAAGGCTGGGATGGGGCTTCTGTCAGTCTCTGCGGGGCAGCTTCAGGCCCGACACCCACCTGCAGATGGTATACTCTGCCAGCACCAGGTGGTGGAGAACCCCTTCACCCGAAGGTAGGGCGGCACTGCTCTACCTCAGGCGGAGCAAGAGCATTGCAAGGGGGGCATCACCGGCCACCTGAGGAGAAGGGCAGGGGGCAGTTACTCCCCTGATCACACAGAAATAGCACCATTCTTCGCTCTGATGGCTCCTCTGTAGAGACTTCACCGCCAGTCCAAATGGATGGCTCGAATCCACCAGCTTCTGTGCAGGAGGAGAAAGATGATGGATGAGTTACAGCCTCTGAAAACCGGCTGGAGAGTCAGCCCTGAGTCACTTCTGACTTGAGGGCTGTGAGTTTGAGGGCTTTCTTGTTGTTGTTGTTAGCCAGCCATTGGTGTGGGCTTAGCTGTGGTCCTGGGTTTTGGCCCCAGTTAACAAGCGGCTTTGCAGAAGTTCAGAATAACTGCTGCATCACATTCATTCACGATCTATTGCTCTGTTTCCTTTATTCATTGTTTTTATTCCATTTCTTCTTTCAGTATTTGAACTATTTCTTTGAGGCTGAAGGCTCCCAGATTATCATCTCTGTCTGTCATCTTTGTTTTCAGATGTCTTTGCTGTAGAGGGTCTGGGCCGCTGTCTGCCTAGTCTGCCGTCGCACTGGAAAGCACAGATGGCATCTGCAGAGGAGAGTTTAGCTGTGTGCAGCACGCAGCGTAGATGCTCCACTGCAGGCAGTCAGGTGAACTCTCAGCTTCTTGGGAGAAGTTCTGCCTGCTTGCCGGCTGCTGAGGCTTCACTTATTCACTCAGTCATGACCATCGAGTCAGAACTGACTCATAACTGACCCTCCACTGTGTTTTCAGAGACTGTAAATCACTGGAACAGAGATTGCCCATCTTCTGTGGGGATAGCTGGTTAAATCACTGCCTCCTTACCCATGAGGCCACCAGAGCTAAGACAAAAAGAATGTAATCCTATGATGGTATTGTTAGGAGTCCTGGAGTCAGGTCTGACTCCGTGACCCCATGTGACACAGTGAACTGCCTCAAAGGTTTTCGGAGCTGATCTTTAGGAGAGCATATTGGTAGGACTTTGACCAATGGAGCCACTGAGTGGATTGGAGCCACCAACCTTTCAGTTAATAACTGTGTACTTAAGTCCCATGCCACCAGGTCTCCATTTCTCTTAAAGAATAATTGAGTCAGTTGATAGATGACAGTTTTCTTTTCAGTGGACACTTTTGAGCCAGGAAAAAAATAGCGCAACTTACAGAAGACATGGTATAGAGTAGGCAGGGAGGCCTGGTTGCACAGTGGTTGGTTAATTTTGTGGCTGCTAATCCAAAGGTTGGCAGTTCAAACCTACCAGCTGCTCATTAGAGACATAAAGATTATAGCCTTGGTAGCCCTGTGGACGATGGTTCTGTTCTGTCCTGTCAAGGTTTGTTAGGAATAAAAATCAACTTGTTGGCAACACGTTTTGTTTTGGATTTTGTAGAATAAGCAATTATTTAGATGAGAGGTCGTAAACTGAAGTTCAGCCAGAACACTGAAGTCAGATAGGAGGGACTTCTACAGACCTCAGTCTTTTGAATGTTGGGACCGCATGTATTTTCTTATTCTTTCCTGTTTCACCATTTCTCAGAGCTTCTGATTGAGACACAGGTAGGTAGGCAGTTGTGACATTATCTCCTGATTCCATTCCTGAAATTCATGTCATCAGATGCTGCTCCAGAGCAGACAGGACTGATGAGGCGGGGAGCTCGCGAACTAGATTGATGTCTGTCTAGTCTGCAAGTAATGTGAAGTTCTCTAGTCAGTTAGAGGAGTCTTATCTTTTAAGCATGCCATTAAGTCTAGTCTCATTTAAAGGCTTCATTATTTCGACTTTTGAACTTTTAGCTTATAAGCTGAATAATAATGTGTCACTATGAGTCAGAACAAACAAAAATAATACTGAGAATTATTTCCAGTGGCGAATTTTGAGACAGACCCTCTCTTTCATTTTCTTTTTGTGTGTGTACACTTGGGATACTTGTTGGTAGTGAATGAGACTCTGTCCTTTAGGATTTAGTTCATCTGTTACCCAATGCCTTTGTCACTGTGGTCTGTTCGCTGGGCAGCTCTCCCATTCACTGGATGGCTTCTCCAACGAGCATGTGCAGTGCCTGTTCTGTTGGCTGCCATGTTGAAGAACTTACAGCTGGACAGAGTCCCCCAACACTTGAGTTGAGGTCTCTTCCCGTAAGAGCATAGAACAGTGAGGATACTCCCAGCTGTCTTTTTCTTGGCCTTTTAGGTGCTGTTAACAGAATTTATGAATGAAATGAGGCCGTCTGTTTTAAAAATTTGAGCTAAGGCACAGAGATTGAAAATTGAATATCTGGAAATTAGTAAACTAGTCTGTCATTCTTAACTAGCCTAATTAAGAATAAAATGTTGAAAGGGAGCCTAGTGGCAAAAAGCTGCACTGCAATCCCAAAGAATAAAATGTTGAACCGTTCCTACTTTCCTCTTCAATGTCAAGAAGACAAAAAGTCTCACCACTGGACCAATCGGTAGCATCAGGATGGATGGCGAAGAGATTGAGATTGTTCACAGCTTCAGTTTGCTCGGCTCCACAGTCAACACTCTTGGCACCAGCAGTCAGGAAATCGAAAAACTTATTGCGATGGGAAAGTCTGCGGTTAGGGACCTCTCTAAAGTACTCAAGAGCAACAGTGTCTCCCTGGAGACTAAGGTGCGTCTGATACAGGCCATGGTTTTTGCAATCACTTGTTATGCATCAGAGAGTTGGACAATGACTAGGGAGGATAGAAGGAGAATTGACACCTTTGAGCTGTGGTGCTGGAGAAAGAGTATTGAATGTACCATGGACTGCCAAGAAAACAAACAGATTCATCGTAGAGAGGATTAAACCAGGCTGCTCCTTGGAGGCAAGGATTCTGGGGCTTCGTCTGACATACTTTGGACATGTTGTAAGGAGAGACAGGTCTTTGGAGAGGGACATCATGCTGGGTAGAGTAGAGGGACAGCGCAGGAGGGGAAGACCCTCTATGAGGTGGATTGATTCAGTGACTGGGGTAATCGGGATGGGTGTGTCAGAGGCAGTGCGATTGGCACAGCATAGAGCACAGTTTAGGGCTGTTGTACATAGGGTCGCTATGAGTCGCAAACGACTCGACAGCACATAACAACAACAACAACAACAACAACAACTTTCCTCTGAGTTGAAATGAATGAGCTGGTGTGGACTTTGAGCATGGTATTGTGAAGTAGAACCAACCATTTTCAATAGAGCTTCCAGTCTAAGATAACGAAGACGAAAGGCCTAGCGTTCTGGAAAGTAGCTTTCAGCTTGTGGAAACCCCATGGACCACAGCAGTTCAGTCCTGGGGAGCGTGTCAGACCAGGCAGCACCTTGGCTCCTAATTCCAGCATCCATGAGGCCACTTGATGGGAGCGAACAGCAACAACCAATGAATGGCCTTGAGAAGTTGTCTCATACCAGCCCGCTCCCCTCTTGCCGAATTTAAGTCATATCTTAAGTTCACCTCTCCCTTTAAGCTCTTTCTTACAGAGTTGGTCATGACAGCTTTTATCAAAGGCTGCTTGTCAGGAAGGACTGATGTTTACTTTAAAAATAAAACGTCACAATTTCTATTCTTTGCTCTGTCAGTTTCTGAGATCTGCCTCTAAGGTCGGCTTAGCTGTATTGATCTCTTGTATTTAACTTGGGACTTGTGAAGCAGTGAGATGCCATCTTTATCGTGTAAGCCATTACTGTCTCGATACCTATGGTGAAAATGCCAAGTTTTAATTTATTGGTAGCAGTAAAATCAGAATGTTCTGAAAGAGGGAAGTCACAGGAGTGCAGTGCTGTCGTTCTGCCTCCTGGCACCAAGAACAAAAGCAGATGACTGTGATGCGCTCCGGGGGGTTGAACCTTCACTTAGACCTTGTCTTTCTCAGCATCGTAACTAGCACTTTGCTTAGTTGCTGTGGAAACAAATTTAAATTATTAAATTGAAAGTTCTGATGTAGCTCATGATACTGTGCTGTGAAAGCTAGGAGATACTAAAGGCGAAAAATCTCAGTGCCATGCTAACAGATATTTCAGAAACAAGTATTTACTGTTTATGTGCTGTGCTAGGGACCCAAGGTGCACAGCCTCCTGGACTCAGATCCTCACAAGGAAGTAATGACAGATAGATAGTCCACAGCAGGAGAGCTGGTAACTGACCAGCAAAGGGTGTAGGGAAGTGCTTGAGGTGACTTGAAGGTCATGTAGGAATTTGCCCCAATATATAGGGAGATGGGGTGAAGGTGGTGCTCCTGCAGAGGTAAAGGCTAGGAGGTGAAGACTTAGGTTCAGACCCTTCTTTAAAAGAGTCTTAGCCTTGTTGTTAAGAAGCGTTTGGTGATCTTATTTCTGAAGGTGCCAGTTGAGGGCAGACACTTGACATCAAAACTACAGCTTCACTATGAATGACTGTGTAACAATGAGTGGATGTTTTAGCTCTTCCAAACATGATGGGGCTGTAAAGTGACTTGCTGACACTTGGCTTAAGTATCAAGAAGCTATGCTGCAGTCCCAAAGTCATGCAGTTCAAATCTACCAGCTGCTCCACAGAAAGATAAGCATTCTCCTCTCATGCAACTTACTGCCTCTGAAAACCCACTGGAAGGTCAGCTCTCACTCAGCAGCACACAACGACCCGCAGCGTGAACGGAGCTCTGGAGGCTTAGTGGTAAGGAGTTGCCCAAAGGTCTGAGTTCACCAGCTGCTCCGGAGGAGAAAGATGGGTAGTTTCCTCCCGTGTGATTAACCTGCTGGAGGATCAGCTATGGGTCGGTTCCAACTCAGTGATCCCTAACAGCAAGCTATGTGAAAGATGGTAAGGATAGCACAAGATAGGGGAGGGTTCAGCTCTGTTACTCGTAAGATTGCTATGAATTGTGCTCAACTCAATGACCCCAAGTAACAATAACAGCAAGTAATGTGAAGGGAGCTCTGGTAGTCCAGAGAGTTCAGAGTTGGAGTTGTCAACTCAAAGACAGTTGATTTGAAGCCACCAGCTGCTTTTCAAGAGGAAAGACAAGCAGTTTCTTTCTATGTGATTTAGAGCCTCTAAAACACCGCTGGAGGGTCAGCTATGAATTGGTTCTGACCCAGCGGCAATAAGTCAGTGCAGCAATGTGAAGGAGAGTTAGGGTATTGGGGTAGTTAAGTGCTTGTTAGCTGAAAGATCAGTGGTTTCGACGCACCAGCCACTGTACAGGAAGGGACAGTTTGCAGATCTTTTCAAAGTTACAGCCTTGCAAACTCTGCTTGGCCATATGCTCTGTCCTCCACGGCTGCTCAGAGCTGGCACAGACTCAGTGGCAGGGCTTTGCTTTGGTAAGTGTGAATTTCTTCGTAGCTCTCTGACCACTTTGAATTCTTTCGTAAAAGTGATAGTACAGTTTTTAAACCATCCTCCTCACTTGGTGGGTAGAAAACTTTTATTTGTACTGGTCCACTGAAAAGCTACTCTGTGGTCTAGCATCAAACTAGGACTCAACGTGGAGAAGTGCACAAAGCTCCTGTCCTTGGTTTGACTGTTCAGTCTAATTGATTAGAGTCATTTAGTTGCTTGTATGGCTCAGGTACTGTTTTCCAGGGATAGAGAACCAGGGGTTAGAGATAGCAGTTAGACAAAATGAAAGGAGCCAAGTGCATGTGTGAGAATATTCAGTGAGAAGAAGCTTTTCTCTCTAGTAGGTGAGATGATGTGGAAGGAAGCTCCTGACCCTGTGGTGTGATTTGGGGTCACTGCCTAGAATATTTCTTCCCTTTGCAGGGGCACTAAGAGAGCTGGTTTCTATCTATTGTCTGTCTCTAGTGTGAAAAGGTTAATCAGATCCTTTCTTGGTGGTAGATTTTGGTTCAATATAAGGGATGGTTGATTGAATACTAAGCATAGGATGGAGAGGGCACCATTGACAGTAACGGACATATTAGAAGACACTCATCATTTTTATCAGAACTCTCTAACAAATAGCACAGGAGCAAATACTGAAAGACAGCCTGTTGGAAGTACTTCACTGGATCACCTCCGCTTCAGTGATGAGCCTGCATTTTCATGGATCGGTAGATCCTCTGCACCTGAGAGGGCACTTGATGGCGAGGAGCGTACAGAAAGGTCAGTACCAGGTAGGTGCCTTAGGGAGCAGACATGGTTAAGGTTGTCGGAATTTTAGAAGTCACGCCTGCTTCTGGTTTGACTCAGCTCATGTCTTTTGCAAGGATCCCACTCTCAGTAGTCCAGACATCTGCCTTCTCTTCTCACCATAGCTTTTTCTTCCTAAGGTTGATGCTTAACAATGAATTAAGCTGCTTTCTACCTGGCTTTGGTCTTCTAAGGAGTTATGGTGGCATGCATGGTGCATTATGTGTTGCACTACTAACTGAGTGGTCAGCGGTTCGAATGTCCCAGCCGTTCGAAGGGCAAAAGCTGGGCATTCTCAGAAACCCACTGGAAGGTCGCTGTGAGTTGGTAGAGACTCAGTGGCAGTGGGTTTGGTCTGGGCTTGCTTTGCTTTGCTGACCTAGGGTCACACGCTTCCCTGAGCCCCCAAGTTGGAGACAGCTGCTGGGCTTGACGCTGTGAAAGAGTAAGATTGTGGTGGGTTCAAGAATATACAGAGAAATATCTGTCGTCTTGCATGCCTTTAGTGCTGGCTCCTCAGCAGCACACATGAATGGAGTTTTGAGTATTTTAATATAGTCTCAGTGGCCTAGTGGTAAGAAACTGTGCTGTAACCCAAAGGTTCAAATCCACCAGCAGCTCTACAGGAGAAGGATGGGCAGTTTCCTCCTTGTCATTACTGTCTCTGAAGACTCACTGGAAGGTCAGCTATAGGTTGGTTCTGACTCAATGACACCCAGCAAGAAGAAGATGAAATTTTAGCATTTAAAGAAAGAATACTCCTTTCTACGAAGATGGCGCCGAAAGCCAAGAAGGAAGCCGTTGCCCCTCCCAAAACTGAAGCCAAAGCAAAGGCATTAAAGGCCAAGAAGGCAGTCCTGAAGGGCACCCACAGCCAAAAGAAAAGAAGATCCGCACGTCACCCACCTTCTGGTGGCCTAAGACGCTGAGACTCCGACGGCAGCCCAAATACCCCCGGAAGAGCGCCGCCAGGAGAAACAAGCTTGACCACTAGGCCATCATCAAATTTCCCCTGACCACTGAGTCAGCCATGAAGAAGATAGAAGATAACAACACACTTGTGTTCATTGTGGATGTCAAGGCCAATAAGCACCAAATTAAACAAGCTGTAAAGAAGCTCTATGACATTGATGTGGCCAAGGTCAACACTTTGATTAGGCCTGATGGAGAGAAGAAGGCCTATGTTCGACTTGCTCCTGACTATGATGCTTTGGATGTTGCCAACAAAATTGGGATCATCTAAACTGAGTCCAGCGGGCTAATTCTAAATATAAATTTTTCTCACCAAAAAAAAGAAAGAATACTGTAAGAATGAGAGGTTACATTTTATTAAAAGCTTAAAAGTAAATTTTCTTAACGGCTCTTAACAGAACTTGTCTGTATATCCAGTAGTAACACACTGGCTTGTCCATGGAGAAAACGTAGAGCCTCTGGATGCCATGTTTTGGGGCATGTGCATGGTACTAGCTGTTTTGTAATCTGTGGGATGAGAGATGGTGGTAGAAGTCGACTGCTGGGCGGCTTGGCCCCCTTTCAGCATTTAAGAGAGAACACTGAAGACCTGTACCTTGAGGGAGTTAGTTCCCTGCTCCCTGAGATTCCAGAATTTTGATACTTTTTTATTTTTTCCATTTTTTTATTACACTAGTTTATTTACAAAATTCTAATACATTGTTTTCCAGAACAGATTCTTCCAATTTCCATCACACCCCCCATCAAATTTTACAACTCCATGATTAATCCCCCCCTCCTACACATCCTCATCCCTCTGCTTCCACCCCGTCTTGGATCCTTAAACTCTTATTTTTAAAGACAGTGCTTGTTATTTCTGATACAATTAGAGTATAGGAAGCTGTGTATCTTTCATTGCAGTCAAGTCAGAACCAACTCAGAGCTGACCCTCCAGTGAGTGACCCACCTTTTCAGAGACTGTAAATCATGTGGAGAAAGACTGCCCATCATTCTCCCACAGCTGGTGGACCCAGGCTGCCTCCCTTTGATTGGAAGGGCAGCTCCCTACCTACCCGTACGCTAGTGATAAAAAGGTTGTTAGGTCCATCTTAAACTTTGTACCATGTTTCTGTGTCATTAGTCTTTCTCTCCTCCTCCTCCCCCATTTCTGGCTTGATTTAAATATGAAAGTTATTAAAAGAAATGGTTTATATTTTTTAAAATTGGAAGCTTAATTTTCCAAAAGTTTAATTATAATTTCTTCATTGTTTCTTAGCAACTCCTATAAAAATACAGTATTATGTTCATACAGGAAGCTGGAAAAGCAGGCTGTTCTAAAGGAAGCCGTTGTGTGGAGTTCCTTCCTTTCAAAACTTTGAGCCGAAGGCTTTTCCTCACTTCAAGTTCAAGGGCTTGATTTACGTGCAAGAAAATAAACTGAACAGCACCTGCCTCTTAGTCATAGAAGAGGATATGTTTAAGCTGCTTAGCAAACAGATACACTCATGAAGGGCTTTTAAGCTTTTGAGATGCTGGAAGCATGGGTTAGAAAAATCAAATTTAAAAATGAATAGCATGAGGAAATAAAGTGAGAAGAAAACATAAACCAACAGCCCGTGTCCGATGCCTCAGTTACGTGCTCGTATCATCACAGTACTGTCATCACTGCCGTAACTGGTGCTTTGAAAATCTATCATTGAAAACACAGGTACCACTATTTTCACAGAGAAGAATTTGGTCTGTTTTGTAGGCTTACTTACGTACACACACACACACACACACACACACACACACACACACACGGATCCCATGAGGAGAAAAAGTAGATAACACTAAATAGTTCTCAACTTATTCAGTACATTTTGGTATGTGTTTGTTTAGGCAGCTCTTGAGGCCTGATGGCTTAGTAGGTATTAAGTAGGCATGTTCAGCAGTTCAAATCCTCCAGCCGCTGTGTGGGACCAAGTGAGGCCGTTTATTCCCCTTAAGATTCACAGCCTCAGAAACCCAGCAGGGAATCACCTGAGGTGGAATTGACTTGGTGGCAGTGGGTTTGGTGGGTGGTTCAGTTCAAACAGGAGATTGAGATTGCCCTGTGGTCCATTTTTCATTGAGTGTAAATACTCAAGCTTGGTTTGTGTCAGAACAGTCGAAACTAATGTTTGTATAAGACCTGTAAGACTCAGAGTTCACAAGGAAAAGTAGAAATGCTTCTGTTTTGCTAATGGGCATGTCTGGGAGGAGAAAAAGGGAAGATATCCTACTAGAAATTACGATGACCTGGTGCTCCTAGCCTAGGACTGTGAGCTGACAGTAACACATGAATTATACACGTGGCTCTGGATTTTCAGCACAAATGAGCCAGACCACATCTTGGCTCCTGCTCCTGAATCGGAGTAGAAGGGAAAGGAGCAAACAGTACGGGGTCAGCATACTTTGCTCCTTAATCTCAAGATCATTTTGGGTGATCCTTAAGGCAGAGCTTCTGTTTTGTTTTCTTGCCCAAAACTTGAATTGATTAGACACCTCAAAACAGTGTCTGTGGAAGTAGCAAGACGGTGCCGGGCTCACCATGAAAGGGCAGAGCAAGCTGACCTGGAAGGCGCGGGTGTGCTCGGCCCTGTGGCTTTGCAGCACCACTCAGCGGGAGGGAGCTCTCCTGGACCGGATGTGTGCGGATGTTGGCCCTTTCCATCGTTTATATTTTGCTGGCGGAAGCGTGACACCTGAAGAGCTGAGTGGGCCAACAGGACACTTCAGAAGATGGTTCTGGAACAAAGCAGCAGGAGGTAGGCGGAGGAGCCCGGAAGGCAGTCAGGGTTCGAGTCTCAGTTCCGGCACCGACTCGTGGTAACTTTGGACAGATCACCTCACTTCTTTGGTTTGAGCCTCCTCATTGAGAAATGGAGAAAGCTCAGAAAGGCCCTGACTCCTTTTGCCTCACAGTGGCTGAGACTGTTCCTGGCAACGCAGTGCAGCCATCTGGTCCTAATGACCCCACTTCTCCTTCTTCCCCAAAGCTATGCCATGAAGTTCCTCCTCAGATACCGTTAGCCATCAGGTTCAGCCACCAGGTTCTACCCACAGTCCTCTGCAAATGTTTCACCTTCTCGCACTCCCCATACAGCTGACTGGCTCTTCATGTACCCGTGGGGACAATTGCTCACACTTCTGTCTTCCTCTGTTCCCTGCTCCCCACCCCTGTCCTGTCCTTCAAAGAGGCAGCTCCTCCTGGCCCAGCCCCACCCAGGCTCAGAGTCTCCTCTCGCTTAAACACTGCTTTTCCTCCAAGCATTTCTTTGTCCAGTCATCACTGGCTACTCAGTGAGGCATTTAAGACGCTCCATCATCTTGTCCCACCCTGCTCATCTCACTTTACTTTCTGCTACCATTCAAGGTGGCCGTCAGTGTAACAGAACACTTCTGTCACTGTTTCATAAACATTCAGTACTCTTTCTTTTGTAACCTTTGTTGATTTTGTTTCCTTCTCCTGGAGTACTTTTGCTTCCTGACAGCCTATAAATATAAGAAGTTCAGAGTGAATAGAGAGAGGATGACTGGAAAAGCCTGCATGTTGGGCAGGAGTGGAGTGGAAGGAGAGCTTGGGTTAGCCACAGCAAAGAGGGACACTTTCAGGAGCTAGGATTAAGGGACAAGTAGATATTAAACATCCAAGCATTTGAGTTATGGAGAAAGGGAAATAAAAAAAAAATTCTCCACTTTATTTTTATTTTATATTGGTTTACATACAAAATTCATATACATTGTGTATCATTCATATACACTGCATTTCACACATTCCTACATTCAATACTGTTTCAGTTAATCCCTCGAATCCATTGTGTTTTATAAAATTGATCATCCATTGACATATGTCTACTATTACCCCATCCTTTCAGGTCCCCATTGGATCTTTCCTAATGCCTTTACCTCTGCCCACCAAACTCAGTTATCCCCCGTCCACACCTTCTGTCCACCTGGGTCCCCCTTTCCCCTTGTGGACTTTTATATATATCCTCCTAGTCACCCTTCTATTTTCACTATGGTGGTATTATGCAGTATTTGTGCTTGTGAGACTGAGTTAGTTCACTCAGCAGAATATTCTCTTAGAGTCCCTCATGTTAAATATTTTACAAAATTGTTGCTCCTTTAGTAGTGCGTATCATTTTATTGTGTGAATGTACCAACATTTCTGAATCCAGAAATTTGTTGTCGGACTTTTGGTCTGTTTCCAGAAGCTTTCTTGTTTTTAAATGGTATTTTCTCTCAAAGTAGAAATCAAATATATCTGCACAGAGGGATGGAATTGGTGTTAGAGCCCCAAAGAACATTGGATACCTCCATTTGTTCTGGGCATTGGGGTGAGCATTAGACAAGAGGTTGCAGTGGAAAAAAAATGGAATAAGAAACATTGAGAACACACTATAATCATCATCGATTTGCAGTGGATTCAGCTAAGTTTTCTGATACTTGTTCAGATATATGATATATGTTGACTTTGGGAAGAAGCAAATGATATTGGTCTCATTTACTTGGCTCTGCCCCATCTGTCACCCACTGTAAAGGAAGTCAGGTGAGGACTGTAAGCTTGGGACAAAGGGTGCTCAGGCCAAAGAGAGGTACCACCAGGCCATTCATTTTTCACCCTGTATGAAATTGAGCAAAATACTGACCCATCTGTCACCATCCTCACATTATTACAACCTCTGTGTCAATTCACTTCTTTAAGGGGCTCTTTCTCAATGACCTCACTCCTTTACCACGCACAGTGTGTTTCTCCAGAGATTGACCCCTCCTGATAACACATCCAGAGTATGAGAACAGGTCTCATCATCCACATTCAGGAGCATTCTGGCTGTGCTGCTTCTAAGACAAAAGTAGTTGTTCTTTTGGTGGTTCATGATCTAGTCAGTATTTTCTGCCAGTACCGCAGTTCAGAGGCCTCAGTTCTTCTGCTTTCCTTATTCTCTGATTTTCACCTTCATCTGAGATAAAAAAAACTATCCTGGCTTGTGTCAGGTGTACCTTAGTCCTCAAAGTGACAGACTTGCTCAGTATCACTGTAAAGGGATCCTTCTTTGGCCACTGATTGCAGATCAAAGTAGAATGAAATTCTTGGCACCTTAGTGTTGCCTGTGTTTATCATGATGCTGTTTTTTGGTCCAATTGTAAGGATTTTCTTTGTCATCCTTCCTGAAGGTTATAGCCTTTTTAACTTCATCAGAAAATGCCTCAGTTCTTTTTTTCTGTAGGCAAGGTTACGTTATCTGCATATCACAGGTTGTTAATAGTCTTCCTTCAATTCTAATGCCTCCTCCTTGTGTACCATAGAGTGGAGTCACCGACTCATAGCTGATCCTCCAGAGAGTTTTCAGACACAATAATCAACACAGGAGTTGATTTCCCATCTTCCTTCCACAGTGTGGCCGCTGGATTTTAACAATGTGCCTTTGGGTTGACACACACCGCCTTACTACTCGGCCACCAGAACTCCCTCCTTTCCTTGTAATGTTTTTGTTGCTTACCATGGAGTTGGAACTAACTCATAGCTGACCCTCCAGTGGGTTTTCAGAAGCAGTTAATTGCACAGGAGGAGATTGCCCAGCCTTCTCCCATGGAGCAGCTGGTGGATTAGAACTCCTTGCCTTCAGTATTGCAGCCCAGCTTCTTGCCACTGGGCTACCAGAGCTCCCTTATTTATTATAGAGGACTGGGGGAAAAATGAAGGATGGGATGATTGAAGAAAAAGAAAAAAGACAGAGAATGATGATGGTGTCTGTGAAGAAGGAAGTGCCAGTTGTATATACCAAGGTTGACTTTTTGCCAATGTCTCCAGAGTGCATTTAGTTGAATGAGCTCTTTTGATTTAGTGAGTCTCTTAGATTTTCTTAGGATTAAAAAAAAATAAAAATATGCAGCCAGAACGAAAATGTGCTTACACTCATTTTTGAAAGTCTGTTACTCTGGCATGGTGTAACAACAGTCTGTCAATAAATGTAGTTGCTATGGGTTGCTAGTTCCTTCAGACTTGGGGAGCAGAGTGCTAGCATTTGCTTTTCAAGCTGTCGTGGGTTCAGAATATAGAGTATGATTTATACTAATATATTTGTGGTTGGAAACTTTCATGTTGCCAAAGCCATCTTCATTGACATCTGAACATCTCAATTAGGTTTCTGGTAAGTTCCTTATTTTCAAATGCCCTGCCAGACCATAGTGCTTCACAAAGTTGGCAGCATATTGCTGATGACCTAATTTATTATTCAAAGCTTTGACTATCTGAATATGTAGCTGCTAATTTTATCCATTTGAAGTGCATTTAGGCATTTATTACATGGGTGATTGTTTTCCCCAAGCCCAAAAAACCATGAAGTATATTTTTAAGCATTTTTTAAATCCCACTTCCCACATTCCTATGTGCAAAGTACGTTGTCGGACATCAGAAAAATAGCCCAGTTGCAAGGATTTCTTGCTGGGTAATAATAGCTCCTTACATCCTACATTTGGGGCTGTATTACACTGTGCTTGTGCTCTGAATTTCACTGAGCTTTACCTCCCACTCTAAGCTCTCAGTGGTTATTTTCCCCTGTTTCCTTCCCACTCTCTCTCTTTCTCTGGTCCCTGATTCCTCATCAGCCTTTGTTATCTTGATGTATGCTGTCAACTTGATTGCGACTCACTTGGACCCTGTGGGGACAAATCACCAGATCTTTCACCATTGGAACTACTGGATAGATTTGAACCACCAACCTTTCAGTTAGCTGCCAGATGCTTGGCTGTTGGGCTGCCAAGGCTCCTTAACTTTTGGATTTCTGTTTAAATGTCCCTTTCTCAAGGAGCTCTTCCTCTAGTTTTTCCTTCCTATTACTATCACTTCAGGGCCTCTGCTGCATTATCTTACTACTTTCCTTCCTGTCACAACTTTTTACACCTTGTTAGTTTAATGCCTTTGGCCCTAGAACCCAGCACCTTATGGGAGCCATGTCTGTTCTGTGAGCCACTGTATGCTCAGCACCTGGAATAGTTCCTGGTACCCAGAAAGCACTTCAGAAGCGCTTGTGTGAAAGATCAGTAAATGACAGTGACTCCTCAGCCCTTCCTCTTTGCCACTGATGTTGTGTGGTGTCAAGTTAGGCCCCACTTATAGGGACATCATGCGTGGAAGGGCGATGGAGTCAGAGTAGGAGACGACAACCCTGGAGATAGACTGATACAGTGACTGTGGTGATGGGCCAGGTGTGCCAGAGAAGGTGAGGTTGGCTCAGACAGGATAGGACAAGGTTCAGAACTCTGGCTAGAAGAATATTTTGAACAAAGAATTGTTCAGTAACCCACTTTGTCTTGCTCAACTAAAGTTTACTCAATACTTTTTACTGGTCCTCGGTCCTTGAGCTTAACCCTTGGGCCCAGCCATGTTTGGAATACAGACTTTCTTAAGTTTTAAATCGAGGTCTGGAGCAGCACTCCATAAGCAAACACTAGTATTTCTGCTTTTAAATGTTCACATTGAATAGGATTCAGTGTACTATAAATAACTTCAAGTCAGCTCTGGCCCTGATTTTGCTGTCAGATAATTCCAGTTAGGTTGGACCACAGGTGAAGTTTGAAAATCTTTTTTTTTCACTTTGGAGTTTGAACTCTTTGACACTGATGGGCACAAATCCTGGTATGCTGATGCTGGGTTCTAAGCCTCTCTCGAATGCCTCCCTCCTCTCATGTTCAGCGTCACCAGCATTTCTTCAGTGCCACCCTCCGCCCTTGAGCGCCCTGGGAACGTCCTTCTCCTTGCTCCTTAGTGATCCCTTCACTGCTGTGATCATCCTACAAGCTTTCTGCATAGAGAGAGCACTCCTCTGTGTAAATCCTTTAGTGGCTTCTTAGTGACTTCCTGAAGATAAAGTCTGCCTTTCTCAGCCTGGCATACACATACCATCCTGATCTGGGCTGAGCATCTCTCTAGCACCTCAGTGGCTATCCCCACTTTGCCACTTTTCCATCACTCATATGTTTCTATTGTGTTCTCCCTCTTGCCAGTTGTCCTGCCTCTATCCCCACATCCCTGTTTCTAACTCACTTTTTTTTCAGGTCTCAAATTAGATGATATGTTTAAAGGAAACCTTTCTCCCCCACAGTTCTGGAATAGGTGCCCCACCTTTGTATTTGGATAGCATTTCATGCTCCATTTGCATTGTGATGGTAATTGTATTACTCATTCCTTGAAACTCATCACTAGTGACATTTTTTTCTTACACACTTATTTCATGTTCTTCTGTTTTAATACCATGCTGAGCCCCCAAAATCTGACCTTTGGCATTTGCCCTGCTTTAACACTCTTAGACAAGTTTTTAAATAATCCACCCAACATTTTTTTTCCTACCTCTGTTACAGGCCATGGTCTTTGCTATCACTTGTTGTGCATCAGAGAGTTGGACAGTGACCAAGGAGGATAGAAAGAGAATTGATGCCTTTGAGCTGTGGTGCTGGAGAAGAGTATTAAATGTACCATGGACTGCTAGGAAAACAAACAGATTTATCCTGGAAAGGGTTAAACCGGGTGGCTCCTTGGAGGCAAGGATTCTGAGGCTCCGTCTAACATACTTTGGACATGTTGTAAGGAGGGACCGGTCCTTGGAGAGGGACATCATGCTTGGGAGGGTGGAGGGACAGTGCAGGAGGGGAAGGCCCTCTATGAGGTGGATTGATTCAGTGACTGGGGTAATCGGGATGGGAGTGTCAGAGACAGTGCGATTGGCACAGGACAGAGCAGAGTTTAGGGCTGTTGTTCATAGGGTCGCTATGAGTCACAAGTGACTCGACGACACATAACTACAGCAACCTTTGTTCTGCTGACATTTTGGACCAGATAAGTTTGTATGTGTCTGTTTAGCAGCATTCCTGGTCTCTACCCACTTGACACTCGTAGTGACAATGGATGCCTGCAGATGCCTCTCCAGATGTCACGGTTAGTGTCTCCAGATGTCCCAGTTGCCTGGTTGGGTGAGGGAGGATGAGTTGATGACAGGCAACTCCTGTTGGGATCGACTTCTCCAGAAGGAAAGCTCCCTGGGACAAGAGCCATGCTTGTGTCGGCACACAGTGATCTCATTAAATGTATTGCATTCAAATAATATGGTAGGGTTAGGATTCTGGGCAGGAAATAGATGGGTGGATGAGTTAGCAGACAGAGGAACATGTAAAAAGCCAGTCTGTCTTAAATCTCTTATGACATGGGCATGAGAAGATTTATTGCAAAGATTTTTGAGGGATTGAAGTACTACACGTAGTGTGCCCAATTCCAGTCTCTCTTCTGCTCTTTTCACTGGCTACGCCTTTCCCTTGTTGGGCCAACCCCCTAGAGTTTCCTTCCTGCCTTAAACCCCCACAACACAACTCAGAAGCTAGTGTAGAATCAGCCCAGGAAATTTGTTAAAGCACAGTACAAGAAATGAGTACAGACAGGAACCAGTGCCCTCCCTTCCCTCAGGGTGCTTCCCACCTAGTGAGAAGAGACACTTGTGTGCAGCCAGAGTAGAAGGCACGATGTTTTCATTCTGCTGAGAAGCCCCGTCCATCCTTCCTTTCCTGGCATATTGCTAGGGCATCAGGATTGGAGGAAGACTCATCAACAGTCTGCGTTATGCAGATGACACAACCCTGCTTGCTGAAACTGAGGAAGACCTGAATTACTTGCTTAAGAAGGTCAAGGACTGTAGCCTTCAATATGGATTGAAGCTCAATGTCAAGAAAACAAAGATTCTCACCACTGGGCTGATTGACAGCATTGTGATGGATGATAAAGAGATTGAGATTGTTAACAGTTGTAGTTTGCTTGGCTCAAAAATTAACACTACTGGCACCACCAGCCAGGAAATTAAAAGATGTATTGCGTTGGGAAAGTCTTGCTGTCAGAGACATCTCCAGAGTACTGAAAAGCAATGATGTCAGTCTGGAGATAACAGTGCACTTGATACAGGCCATGGTCTTTGCAGTCACTTGTTATATGTCAGAGAGCTGGACAATGACTAGGGATGAGAGAAGGAGAATTGGCCCTTTGAGCTGTGGTGCTGGAGAAGAGTATTGAATATACCATGGACTGCTAAGTGAACAAACAGATTTGTCCTGGAAAAGGTGAAACCAAGCTGCTCCTCAGAGGCAAGGATTCTGAAGCTTCATCTTACATACTTTGTACATGTTGTAAGGCAGTACCAGTCCTTGGAAAGGGACATCATGCTTGGGAGGGTGGAGGGACAGTGCGGGAGAGGAAGACCCTCTATGAGGTGGATTGATTCAGTGACTGGGGTAATGGGGGTAGATGTTTCGGAGGCAGTGAGATTGGCACAGAGTAGAGCAGGGTTTAGGGCTGTTGTATGTTTGCAGGCAACTCGACGGCACATAACAACAACAGCAACATCCATTTGAGAGAAAGCTTTCCTATTTTAGAGTCCCATTGAGTACTGTGAGTCGGAACTGACCCATAGTTGACCCTTGCATGAGAGAAGATTGCCAGCCTTCTCACCTGGAGCTGCTGGTAGCCTCGAACCTTGTGCCTTTAGGATTGCAATGCAGGTTTTTACCACTACACCACCAGAGCTCTGTTGTCCCATAGCAAAATGTTTTTTCTTCATAGAATTCCTCATGATTTCCCACCCCTTACATTTGCCTGCTGTTCCTACTCCTTGAAAATATCTCTGTGAAGGAAGAGTCCATGTTTTGTTCATTTGCCACTTGCTCCTGGCACCATAGTGGCACATGGTAGGCATTCAGTGCATATGAAAGGGAAAGTGCATCTAGCAGTCCCTCCAAGACCCCACCTTCTGTTGGAGGCAACAGTCTCTACTGCAGTGCCAGTTCCTGCACCAAAGGAACCAGAAAGTGCAGTGCTGGTGTGAGGAGTAGGATGAAAGGGCTGGAAATATAGCCGGGATAGCTGGGCAGGATGGTGGGGGTGAGGGAATCAGAACGCACAGGAGAATAAAATGCAAAGCAAAGCTATTCATAAGCTCAGCATCATGAGACCGCTGTTTTGCTAATATCAGCCTTTTTTTCTCTATCTTTTTAAAATAGCAGTTACTTCATAATTTGAAATATTTCATATGTTCAGAAAAATGTAGAGAATAATATAACATCTGCCTAGCTTAGAAAGATTTTAGCATTTTAATGGTTTTTTTACATTTTCAAGCCTTTGTATTAAAAGATAAAAAATAAATGAAAACCATGTACATACAGTTGATGCCATCTGCATGCCCCTCTCAGGTACCACTGATCTGTCTTCCTTCTGCAGAAATATCATCCTCTTCAAGCTGCTGGTTGTCATTCCCAAGCATGGTTTTATACTTAATGTTACATGCTTTAATATTTAAGCATTGTATTTCATTTGCAGATCTTAAACAGTGTGATAGTATCAAGCCGTCTGTGTATTTCTGCAACTTATTTCATTTAACGTTGTATCTAGGATATATTCATTTAGATGTTATGTGATAGTAGTTCTTTGAGTTTTTTTCTGTGTCACTGTGGCATTATACTTTTTATTCTTATTACTTCTTATTTAACCAGCTGTTAATTTCACCTTTCCAATCACCCTAAAAAATTACTATCCAAATGTTTTCTGTATCAACAGTGGGCATTTGACAGTAACAGAGTTGAGAGCAATAATGGCTGTTAGGTTATGTGTCAGCTTGATGAGCCATAATCTTAGTGGTGCGGCAGTTCTATAGTGATGCAATTTGGCAGTTATGTGATCTTGTTTTGGCGATTATGTAATGATGTAATCACCCCTTTGTATAAAATCTGTGGCGGTTGCCTTCTATTTTCACATAACCCTGGTTTTTGCATAATGAGTTGATCTTTGGAACCTAAGCCATGTTGATAAGCAGATGTATCTTGTACTACTCCAGTTCATCCATCTGTGTTATTTCCGTACTTTGCTGTTAAACAGTGTTGCCGTGAACATTAGGGTACGTGCTTTCTTGTGTGTGTATATAACATTTTCGCTTAGATTTGTACCTGGAGATAAAATTCCTAGTGCACAGGATTTGTGCATTCTTGTCTTCACTAGATGTTGGCTAAAAAAGACTTTACAAAGTAGTTGCACCCATTTCACAATTTAATAGCGCTGTATGAAAGTTCCCATTGTTCTTTATCCTTACCAAGTCTTCGTTTGGTCAGACTTCGGAATTTTTGCCAGTTTGAAATAGTTCATCTTTTTAGCTTTCCAGCAAGTTTGAGCATGATTTTTTATGTTGATGTAGCTGTTTCACTGTCCTGTTTTATAACTTACCTGTTTGTCTTTTGTGTGATTTTTCTATTGCATTTCATTTTCTGACATCTCTTTCGGAAATACTGGTGGCATAGTCTATAGAGCTTCTCTTGTCAGTTGAAATCCACTAGCCACACTGAAGAGGAAAGTCCCCTCCCATGTAATAATGTACAGAGACTCTCCTCCCATGTAATGTACAGCCTCTGAACATGCTGGAGGGACAGCTGTGACTTGAAACTGACTCCGCGCAAGAGGAGAGAGCTAGAGCTTTAGTTCAGAACATATTCTGAATATTAACCTTTTGTTGATATTTTGCATTTTAAGTATATTTTTCCAGTGGTTTGTCTTTTCCCTCTCTTCATGCTGTGTTTTATATACAACTTTTTACATTTTAATCAGGTCATATTTATAGTGCATCCTTTCTTGTATCTTAAGAAATCTCTCCATACTTTGAGGTCTTAAAGGACCTCGTCATGTTTTCTGCTAAACATTGGTTCATGTTTCCGCAGAAGTCTTTAACCAAAGTGGATTTACTATTTGTTTTGGTGTTTTTAAATTTTATTCTTCTTGTGTGCGTGTACCCTCAAATCAGATCTGACTAGTACAGGAGGAGATTGTCCCTCCTTCCCCAGCAGAGCATCTGGTGGATTTGAACCGTGCACCTCTGGGATTATAGTTGCAGCTCCTTGCCACTAGACCACCAGAGCTCCCCTACATGTCACTTTATTGAACTAACCAGATTCAGTATGATAAAAACAATTTGATCCTGTTTGATGCCTCCTTTGACTCTTCCCCCCATCTTTTTTAGATTTGTATTTGCACTGTTTCCTTCATGTACATTTCATACAATCATTCCTATACATTGTTTGTATCATTACTATTTACTTTTGTATGTCAGTATGAGATAGGGAATAATTTCCACAAGAAAAAACTCATTGTACCAGTCTGCACAATCCGTTCCCACCCCCCAGCTCTTGTTTGATTTGTAATGCCACCTTAGAAGTGATTTGAATCGCCCTTACGAACCGATTCTATTGTGTTTGTCTAGGATCTAAAGGCTTTTCTACAGTCTTAATTGCTGTGACTGTCTGTTAAATCTTGATAGTTCAAGGCCCTGTGTTAAGAATCTTAAAGAGAGCATCATGATCAGAATTTAGAATCTAGGATTAGAAGAGTGAGTACATCAGTAGGTGCATGGATGGAGTACTTTGAGGAAAACATAGGGACACTCCCAAGTGGGTCATTGGGTGCTGGTGGTGATTGCACTGGTCACCAAGCCTGTGACCTTTTGGCAGCACCCATTGTTTTTCAATGGTAGATAAGAGTTCCAGGATGTTATTTATGTATTTACCACAAACTACGTATGTACCTTACAGTATTTCTAAAGATCTTTCCTATTAACTCTTCTTTAACATGCTTCCCTCTAAAAACTTCACCAGAGACCACTAACTCCTGTTACATCAGAGAGCTCTTAGACACAGGCTATTGTCAATACTCATTGCTGGTTTTTAGCATTGCCATTTTATTTTCATTGAATGTACCTTATTCTCCCCCCCACCCCCAGTCCCACCCTCGAGCTTTTTAATGCTTTAGGCTTAATTTTCTTTTCCAACTTGATACTGAATTGTATCAGAGAAAAATGAATGCTATTTTTGAATGCTATTATTCTTTTGAAGAACAGCTCCAGTTTAAAGTTTGTCGGAACTGAACAGGCTTTCTGTCACCTGTATTTGCTTCTGCTGAGAATAAGTAACACGACCTTTTAAGCTTTTAGAGAAGGAACAGACGTCATGATGCTCCAAATGTATGTCATTGTCTTCCTTATTTTGATGGCATTTGAATTCTTGTGAAGTAGAACTGAGCTATTAAGAATCTAATAACTTCAGAGGAAAATTGGTTGGTAAACACCTTTTGTGATCTGTTTTTTTGTCTTTGGTGTTTTTCTGTTGCATTTTGTTTGATTTTCTTACTATCTTAGTTTTGATAGTGATCTTTTGTTGATATTTTGCATCTCAAATACTGTTTTCTCAGTGGCCTAGCTCTTCACTTTCTTTACAGTGTATTTTGTATGCAAATTTTAAATTTTAATCAAGTCATATATGGCCAGTTGCTAAAGTCATTACCACTTGTGAAACTGCTACTTCTGGGCATTTTTAAAAAGAAACTTAAAAATTTAGGGTGGTGGTAGGGGAACCTGAAAACCCTCTTGGTGAGATGGTCATGGTGACAGCAGTAGTGACACATGCTGCCTGGATCTTCAGAGAGCCATCTTTGTTTCCTGGTCAGAATTCTACTGAGAAGTACTTTGAGCTTGTGAGATCTCTTTGTCAAAGAGAAATCTCAGTTCTCACTGACACTGAAGCTTTAATGGAAATGATGCGTGGCAAGGAGGGCACTCCTGTCAGCCAAAGAGGGGCAGCATTGAGGGGCGACCCAGGAGGAGGTGAGAGTTGTGGGGTGCTGAGGGCATGCAGAATTAAATTTATTTCCCCAAATATTCTGTTGCCAGCTCATCTGCTAAAACCCATAAATACTTTTCTTTTCACAGCAACTTTTCATTGAGAATCTTTGTCATAGTTAGTTAATATGGTGAATGGTTTTCATTCATTGAATTTATTCTTGGAGGTTTATAATATGCTGGTGGCAAATCCAAATAAATGTTCTTTATGCTTTATTTTCCTTCAGGAAAATGGTGTTACTTATAGGAAATAATTAAAATCATTAAAACCCAAACCAAACCCATTCTTGTCAACTTGATTCCACCCCATTATTGTCATTTGATTCCAAAGAGCCGTGTAGGAGCAAGATCCTAGGGTTGAAGCCTTTAAGGAAGCAAATGGCCTCATCTTTCTCCCCAGGGTTCCTTATTCTTCCGAAAACAATGGGTTTGCAAACATAGAAACAGAGTTGCCTTCCTTTTCATTAATTTAGTCATTTCCTGCACTAGATTGTAACCCCACATCATTAGTTTTAAGGACTACTTTAAAATCCTTAGCATCTTTGGCTATTTAAGAAAAAGCTCCAGGGACAAATATATCTGTGTGATAAGGAATAGAGAGTGCATGGAGAGATTTTCTTTTACTTGGGAAATCCTTACAGTCCCGAGGTTGAGTTGAGTAGCGCTCGTTTGAAAGGAGCATTGGTGACACTGTGGTTTCATCACTTAGCGCTAAATGAAAGGCCAGCATTTGGCTTGGGCCCTTCGGTTACTCTGAGGAAGAGAGATGTGCCTTGGAAACTCTATTGGGCTCTGTCCTTTCATGCGTGTCTTTACGAGTCAGAAATGCTATCTCTCAAAAAAACCCAAATCACAAAATTTACAGAGTTTTTGTTTCTCTTAGGAAAAACCCCAGTGTATACGTATGGCCATGTTATGTTGCCAAATAGCTAGAGAAAAAAATGCCTATTGAATCTTAAATGTTGGAGAAAACAACCATAAAAAAAAAACCCCCAACCTAAAAAGCAGCCATAAATACTAGTTTCAACCTCTGTTACGTTTAAAGTCAGCCTGTATTATGCCTGTATTAAAGAAATTTTAAAACCCTATCATCATTTCATCAGAATATTTTTGCATGCATGCCAGAACAGTTGGTAGGGGTACATTTTTATTTGGAAGTTTAAAATACAGTTAGAGAGTCAGGCAAATTAGAAATGAGGTTTCGGGGGTATAATGTACTTGATAATTTTAGTACTCTTTATGTTATTTTACATAATAGGTTCAGGGAAGCAGAAAATATAGTTGTTGTTGGTTGTTATTGTGTCCTATCAGTCAGAACCGACCCCTAGCTGACCTTCTGGTGAGTTTTCAGAGGCAGTTAATCGCATGGGAGGAGATTTCTCATCCTTCTCCAGCGGGTGGATATGAACTGCGTGTCTTCAAGATTGCAGCACAGCTTCTTGCCATGAAGCTACCATTGCTCAGAAAATGTAGTAGACAAAATAATAATGCCACGTGCTGGCATGGACTGCTTCCTGTGTGGCCAGGACCCTGTTGTGTGCCTTGCCACTATTACCTCTCCAGTTCTCATATCAGTCCTGTGATGTGAATACCCTTGTCACTTTCATTTTCCACTCAAGATCGTGTGGCTGTGAAAGGCCAAGTGGATTGCCCACTAGGTAGAAGATGCCACAGCTGAACTGTGGGCCCAAGCAGCCCAACAACAGTTTAGGACTCCTCACCACCACAGTCATTGCCCACTTCACAGGATCTCCCATGAAATAGGAGCTCAGTCTTGGAATAGGTGAAGACTTCAGCAGGAAGCAATCAGATCAGAAAGTGAAGTCAACAGTTACTGAGTAAATGCCTTCTCAGTGCCACACATGATTCCAGACACTTGGCGTGTATTTTCTCCTTTAGTTTGGATGATGCAAAAGATGAATTATTTGTACCCATTTTACAGAGGCTTCAGGAGGTTCAGTAATTTGCCCATAGACTTACCTCTTTTAATTCATGAAGTTGAGGTTGAGTGATGACTAAACACCAGTGTAAATAAAGATTCCCTCATGCTGCTCATTTTAATATTCTAATCAACAGTTAAGATAAAAATCCACTGCTGTCACTGTCAAGTCTGGTCCAACTCACAGTGACCTTGTATTGTGTTTATTATTATTACTACTACATGTTTTTATTGGTTTGCATTCATACATTGTGTTTCATGCATGTACATTGTGTTTTATACAGTCATTTCTGTATATTATATTTTCTATAATAAATTGCCGTTGATCTATGCCATTGTGTTTTGAGGCTGTAAATCTTTATAGGAGGAGACTACTCATCTTTCTGCCAGGGAGTGATTGGTGGGTTCCAGCCACTGACCATTTAGTTAGCAGCCCAATGCATTAAACCACAGGTCTCCTTAACGACTAAGATAAAATATATGTTTTTTAAAAATATATACACACACAAAGCTGAGAGAATAAATATCTTGAAGGATAAAACTATATTTAATATTTTTCTTTTGATTTGTATTATCTTTGAGAATGAAACAATACATATTATATCTGTATTTGCAAAGATCATTATATAATAATACCAAAAAAAGAGGCCACTTTCACCTCTGCCAGCATCCATGCCATCCTGTCACTCACACAATTTAAGTACTGCTTTGCTGTGTCTTCATCTGGAAACACATTTTAACAAAAATGAACAGATATTCTTCTTGTCAGATTCACTGTTTCTCTTGGCAACATTATTAGTATTACAGAGAGCGCTTTCTCACCCTTCCTTATAGCTTCATAATATTGTATTGTGTGGATATGCAGTAATTTAATTAAAATTCAATTAACCCGCCCCTCCTGGGTAGCTTGAGTTGTATCTCGTTCTCTGCTATTAAAACAAATCATACTTCCGTGGCTAATCTTATTCTGGAACATCATTGTTTTATAGTTTTAAAATCCTGCATATGATAAAATTTACTGGTTTTGGTGTACTGGTCTGAGTTTTAATAAATATCTAACATTGCTGTTAGTGCCGTTGAGTCAGTCACGGCTCATGAATGGTGGTTCTGAACCCTGCCCTGTTGTGCCAACCTTGTCATCTGTCACACTTGAACCCATTGTTAGTTTCTTTGTCAGTCCATATCATTAAGGGTCTCCCTCTCCTTCACTGATCCTTCACTTTTTTGGGCACAGTGTCCTCTCCTAACAACATGCCCTAAGTTAAATGAGACAGAGGTCACCATCTTTCCCTCTAAAGAGCACCTTGGCTGCATCATCTCTAAACTATATCTGTTTGTCCTTTTGGTAATTCATAGGATATTTAGTACTTTTCTCCAGCACCACAACTCAAAGGCTTAGATTCTTCATCTGTCATCTTTATTTACTGTCCAAAGTTCAGATACGCAGCAGCACAAAAAATTGTTTAAGTACCACCAGAAGATGCTGTTCCATCGCCCAGAACATTGCCTTGCCTGTTCCATTGTAATCTCTCCTATAATCACTGAGTTGTTTTTTGTCCCTTTAATAACAAAAAGTTTATTGCTATCAATTTGGATCCAACTCATAGTCAACACCATAGCAGGTTGTCAGAAGCTGTAAATCACACAGGAGAACAGTTGCCCATCTTTCTCCTGCAGAGCACCTGATGGATTTGAACTGCCTGCCTTTGGATTGGCAGTGCAACTCCTTACCCACCAGGCCACCTGAGCACCCCTTGTCCCTGTAGCTTTGTCTTTCCAAATTCAAACAGTGTTAAAGCCCTTTGAGAAAGACGGCTTTTTTTTAAAAAAAACAAAAAAACCAAAAAAACCCCACACAAACAAAATGCACTAGAGATAGATATTTCTCTAAAGAAGACATACAAGTGGCTAGTGAGCACATGAAAAGATGCTCAACATTGCTAATCATTGTTAGGTGCCCTTCAGTTGATGCAGAATCGTGGCACCCCCATGTACCCTTAGGCACTACTGACCAATTAGTTGGTAGCCAAACTCTTAACCATTTGTGTCACCCAGGATCTCTTTCATTAGTAGTCTTTAGTAAAATGCATATAAAAACTACAGTAGTGAACAAAATACCACTTCATAGTTGTCATTGTAATTGTTATGTACTGTGAGTTGTAACCAGTTAGTAGCTGACCCTCTAAAGGTACCAGAGGCTGTAAATCACATAGGAAGAGATTGCCCATTTTTCTCTTACTGACCAGCTGATGGTTCAGACCATGTGCCTTTAGGTTGGCAGTGAAACTCCTTACCCCTTGACCACCAGAGACCTCATAAACATAATCACCAGAGTAGCTGTAAGTTTTTAAGAGAATGTAGAGAAATAGGAAAGCTTATGTAGGGCCATTGGGAGTATGAAATTGTGGACAACAGTGGGGCAAGTCTTAGAACATCTTTTTAGCTTAGAATTACCATGTTACTGTTGTCATGTACTGTTGGGTCGGAACTGACTCATGACTGACCCTCCAGTGAGTTTTCAGAGGCTGTAAATTGAGTGGGAGGAACTTACCCATTTCTCTCCCATGGAGCAGCTGGTACATTTGAACCATTTGTCAGGTTGGCAGCATGGTGCCTTTCCACTATGCCACCAGAGCTCCCTAGAATTACCATATGATTCATCAGATCCATGCTTAGGTATGGCAAAAAGAACCGAATATGTGTCCACACAAATAGTTGTGAACAAAGGTTTGTAGTCGTATTTTTTATAATTGCCAGGATGTGAAAACAACCAAATACCCATCAGCTATTGAATGGATAAACCATTCAGTGGACATATTCAGCCTTAAAAAGGAATGCAGTATAGGTACATGATGGGGTATGGATGAAGCTAGGAAACATTACGCTTGGTGAATGAAGGTAAGACATAAAGTGCTACATATGTGATTCTGTTTATCTATAATATCCTAAACAGGATGCAGTGGAGTAAATTCTCACTCCCAGTGACTCTGTGGGACAGAGTAGAACTGTCTTTTTGTGTTCCCAAGGCTGAGTCTTCACAGAAGCAAACTGCTACATCTTTCTCCATCCTTGTGGCGAGTGGGTTCCAGTGACCAGCTGTGGTTAGCATTCAGGTACCTTAAACACTGCACCACTGTGATTCCTGTGAAATGTGCAGAACAGACAAATCTGTAGGAAGAGAAATTAGTTTAGTAGTTTTTCAGACTTTGGAGGGAGAATTGAAACAAATGATACTAATGGGTACAAGGTTTCATTTGGGATTTAAGAAAATATTCTAGAATTAGATAGTGATAGTTGCATACCCTTTGAAGGTACTGAGTTGTGTACTTTAAAATGCTGACATATCTAAATTTTTGAAAAGAATACCATATCCACAACTATGTGTTGTAGTAGTTGTTGTTGTTGTTGTTATGTGCCATTAAGTCCCCTGCGACCCATAGTGACCAGTGTACATCAGCTCTGAAGCCTGCCCTATCCTGAGCCGGTCTCATTAATTCTGACACACCAATCCCCATTGCCCCCGTTACTGTATCAATCCATCTCATCCAGGATCTTCATCTACTGCGCTGTCCCTCCACCCTTCCAAGCATGAAGGACGTTATCCACAACTGTAGTACAACTAATAAAATGTTGATAGCTGTTTTAAATCGCATTTAATTTAAAGTGCATTTAATGTAGAGAGTTCACAAGTATTTTGAAAGATGGTGATAAAATCAAAATAGATGATCTCAGAGTTAATTAAAGCTGTTAGAAACATTTATAATTGTACTGCTTTCTAGAGTGTTATAAAAACTTAAGGATGAACTCTTATTTGTCTTATTGCTTATTTGGTATATACTCTTGAGTTATTGTTTCAGAATTCAGCATTAAAAAGTTTTTTCAGGGAGCTCTGGTGGCCTAGTGGCAAGAAGCTGCACTGCACCCCTAAAGGTGCACAGTTCTAATCCACCAGTTGCTCCACTGGAGAAAGAAAGGGCAGTCTCCTCCTGTGCCAGTCAGATCTGACTGATGGTACACAACAAGAGAGAGAAAAAAAAAGTTAAAAAAAATTTTCATGAACTATTGGAATAATAGTAAAGTTGCAATCTATTCAATAACCAATTCCAGAAAACATAATAGATCCAGCTTTCTAATTTGAGAGGCCTTTAAGTGTCAATACCTAACTTTAAAATGTTCATGATGTTACCTTTCTCATCTGTCCTTCACTCATCTTGCTAGACTATCGTCCTTTTCTCTATTGCCTTTGTCCCAGGCATTCCCAGTGGTTATGGCTCCAAGGTCATATTGAATTGTTGTCCAGCAAAAAGTCAGCAGTATTTATTCCTAAATTTATTCACACCAGTAGTATTTATCAAAATATTTATTATAATTAAAAAACATTTATCATAATTTTACAAACAGATTAAGTGGTCAGTGCTTGAGAACATATTGCTTAATGTGTACAATGCCTGTTGTTTAAATAATGTTGGAGACTGTGCGTGAAAACAAAACCACAAGTGGAGGTTAAAAGTATAAAAATACAGCAAAACTAAAAAAGGGGTTAAAATTGTAAAAATAGCAGTGCATTCTCTACTCAGCTTTCTTTCCGTTTTACTCCACTCTGAAGAAACAGAACCTGGAAATCATAAACAGTGGTGGCGTATGTCCAAGAAGCCAGAAGGCAGTGCTGAGATCAGATACATCCTCCTAGACTGACTTGATAGATTTAGTGACCCCAGATCAGAAGCCTGGCCACCCAGCTCGCATCTGTGCACTCTGGTTTAACAGAAGATGTTTTCAGATGTGCGCTTAGTGCTTGTAATGACTTCTGGGTCTTTCAGTTTGACAACTACCTGGCTTGGCTACACCACACCGTGAACTCAGAGTTTCTCTTCTCGTTAAGTTCAGAGGAATGTGCTGAAAAACTGGATTCCAAATTAGGGACCTCACAGTCTGAGCTCTGCTACTTAATGAGTTAGGATATCTTGAAGAAGTCAGTCAAACTTCAGGAGCTTCTGTGTTTGTTTATATATTTTGCAGTGCTTTCAAACGTAGCACAGGATCTTTGTTTATATCTAAATCTTGTTGATTTTTAGTATCAACAGAAAAGCTAGAAAATAAAACCAGAAATGTTTTTATTTGACAGAAAAACACATTGTACTCCTATTTCCAAGGTTTTGAAGGCATAGAGGGGAAGGGAAGAGAAGAAGGGGCATGATGCTGAAGGGTCTCTTGGACAAAGACTCCCAGACTTCCTATTCAGGGCTTCTCTGCCACCCTAGTCACTGTGGCCTTGCCTGAATGATTTTGAGTTTTGTTCTGTGGTTTTTCTGACATTCTTCCTGTAACTTTCTTTCTGTACCTTGTCAGAAGTGCCAGTGGTGGTAGCCAGGCACCAGCTCTTGTGGTTTCACTGTAGATGAGGCTGTGGTTCACGCGGGCTGTTAATTCTGTACAGGAAGGCGTTTCTTCTTTGAGATTTTGGTTTCCTTTCCCTCTGGCTGCATATGAGTAAAGACCAGTAGTTAACCTTATGTGGTTGTGTGCATTTTTAAAACCCCAGGTGCTACTGCTCAGACTAAAATGTTAAACTTTAAGAACTCAGTTGAACGAGTTATCCCATAAGATTGTGGTTCTGAGCCTTCAAAGCTAGTAAGCCAGTCTCCTGAGGTATGTGAATATGTCAAGGAAGTATCTGTACCTGTTGCTCCTCTGTGGTTTATTGTTGTTGTTGTTGTTGTGTACCATTGAGTCAGAACTGACCCACAGCTGACCCTCTGGTGGGTTTTCAAAGGCAGTTCATCACGAGAGAAGATTGCCCATCCTTCTCCTGCAGAGCAGCTGGTGGATTCGAACCATGTGCCTTGAGATTGCAGTACAGTTTCTTAACACTAGCCCACCAGAGCTCCCAATTTGTTTTAATACATATATGAATAATGCTGTGATAAACATAGCTGTGTGTATATTGAGTGTTTTTAACCCAGTGTTTGCTAATATGGAAATCATCTCCATTTTCAATTAACCTTCTAGTCAGTTCTTATTCTCTAAGAATCATTCATTTTGAATAAACTCGGAGAAGGAAAACAGAACTGTTCAAGCGTAAGATGGCCTGAGCCATTTTACTTGCAGAACAAATAATTTCTCATTTAGATCTTTTTATAAAGTAAGTTAAAAGCTTCATGTCTTTTTTTTTAAAGCTTCATGTCTTAAAATTGTCATTTCAAATCTTTTGTTTATAAATGAATCATAAATACTATTTCAGAACACTGTTTACTTAGGTACAAGATAAGTTGCTCCTTTAGAACATGTCATTTTGGAGGGTATTAAGTGTGTCATTTGTTCCATATTATGTTCATTTGAAACAAATTTACTGTAAACAAGTTAAAAAAAACATCATCACATTGGCTTTTTAGAGCTCAAACAGCCAACTTCCAGCATAGAAGAACCGTTATGTAACTTTCTCATACAATGTGTTGTCGTCATTTGGTGTGTTTATTTATAGTACAGTTTACTATGTATTTAATGGCTGCACACACAAAAACCGACTGTTAGAAATAAAAAAAACCTGCTTAGAGGCTGTTTATATGAAAGAATTCTAACCTAGTATCAAAAAAGATGTCCTGTTTATGTGCATTTGCCTGTATGTGGGCAGATTCTTTTTCTTCTGTCTGGAGTTTAAGTCCCCTCATTCCTTCAACATTCTGCTAAAATGGAACAGTAGGAGGAGCATGTTCACTTATGTCTGTCATGACGCAGTCTTGATGTACTAGCCCTTAATACAGTTGTTAACACATTATTACAGTTCTATTGTAACTGCCTCCTTGGCAGAGTCATTACCTCCTTGAGGGACAAGGGTTGTAAATCATGTAGCGCTGGAGCCCTAGGCCCCAGCCCCATACTTATGCTGTGATCTTCTATCTAGATGTTGACGAAGTTTATGAAAGATTATTTTCACAACTTTGACTTCCCCTTCCCGTCATCTCCCTTACTCTCATACCTGTCTCTCCATGTTATCTCCATTTTGGCATATAAATGTCATATTGTGAAGGAATAGGACTCTAGGTGGTCAGAACAAACCTAGGCTGGAATCCTGGCTCTGATGCTTGTTTCTCAGTCATCTTGCTGAGCCCATCTAGTCACCCGCAGGGTAAAATTAGGGAACCCCTAGAATTAATTTAGTGCCGGCAGTAGAAAGGCAGTGGACTTCCTTGCTTTTTCTTGTTTTCCTTCGTTATTAAAATAGGAAGCTGGGTCCTTAAGAGGTTAAGCAGTTGGCCTGAAGTCATAGCTCTCTCTCCAACTACACCCATTTTTCAGAACTGCCACCCAAGGGGCTTGAGTTTGTTGTTGCCGGCTGCTCTCAGGTCCATTCCTACGTGACGCCTGGTACCTGCCCGCCTGGTACCTGCCCGTAGGGTGTCCTAGGCTTTTATTTTTTTGGGAGCAGATCGATCAACAGTTCTATTATGGGAGCAGAGCTGCCACTGGGTGGATTCAGACTGTCAGCCTTTCACTCCTGAGCTCTTAACTGCCCTTTGTGTTACCAGGGTCTCGTGAGGATCTGTATTTCTAAAAATTAACAGCCTTCCACTTCCCAGCGCTATTCATCCCTAACCCAGTGTCTTGATACCACCAGCCCAGAACTCCTCAACCGAGAAACCCCAGTCACCCTCTCTCACTTCTTTACCATTCAACTGAGGTGGTCATCACGTCTTTACATTTTGCCTCTACAGTTTTATTTGAATTCGTTCTCATGTCTGCATTTTCATTTTAACTCTTTTCCTTACCATGTCATCTTTATGCCTTAATCAGTACTGACTCTTACCAGGAATATCTTTCTCAAATCCAAATGTGATCACATTACTGTATTGGGTTTTTTTTTGGGGGGGGGGACGACCCTCAGTTATAATTAAATTTTCTACACCAACCTTACCTTCTACTACTCTGTGCATATTCTTCCTGCATTAATCCCATCAAACTTTTTGCTGCTGTCTGATAACTTTGTTCCTTCTTCTGTGTTTTAACTAGTTGAGAAAAACTTCTTGCCTGGTAAACTCCTACTTATCCTTAAAAATTCCTTAACTTATACAAATACAATTAAACATTTAATACTCCAGGTTACCATAATACTTTGTAACTTCTTAAAAAAAAATACTTTGTAACTTCTTATATTGTAGTATTTTTAAATACACTGTTATTATTTTCTTCTGTTCTGACTGGAGCACATCAAGAAAACAAATATCCTGTGGTGAGATAGGAAGTCTTATACATTGTTTGTGGCATTATAAAATTCTACAACCACTCTGGAAGGCAGTTTGACATTTTTCTCAGAAAGTTGAACATAGGAATTGCATATGACCCAGCTATTCCACTGCTTGGAATATACCCCAAGTTGGACGGTGAATCAGAATGACACAAGAAGAATCAATGGCTTGGATTTGTGCTGTTGGAGAAGAGTACTGAATGTTCTGTGGGCTGCCAAAAGAACAAACAGTGGGCTCCTTAGAAAAAAAGAGGGTGAAAATTCATCTCACACACGTTGGACATGTATGGGAAGAAGGGACCAGTCCTTGGAAAAAGACATCATGCTTAAAAAGTAGAGGGATCCATTCAAGAGAAGAAGACCATCATTGAGATGGATCGACAGAGTCATTACAAAAGTGGATTTGCGCATACTGGTGCACAAAGATTTTGCTACAATTGCTTTGGGGTAGTATGATTTTTTTATTGAAGAATCAATAATCTAACAGAATCCCCTCATTTTAAAAGCCAAAGGCCAAACCAACTATAACAGACACATCTTTTCTGACTCGTATTGACTCTCCATCCAGTTTCACAGTATGTAAATGCTTTTGGAAGGAGACGGCTCTCTTTCGTCCTGCAGAGCATCTGGGGAGATTTGAACCCTTGACCTGTTGATTAGCATCCTGACGTGTTGGGTATTTTTGGTTTTTTAAAATTTGTTACATCCTGACATATTAAGCACTCTGCCTGCCACCAGGACTCATTTGCCATTTTATGCGATGCTCTCAAGTCACCTTTTACTCATAATGGTTCTTTAAACACTAGATCAAAACTTGGTGCCATCTGTATTATTTTGGCCTTGAGCCTATACCATCCTCACAGTCAAGGCCATTGTTTCAGTGTATATGGTAGCACAGACCATAGGGAGTCGTGCTGCAAGCCTAAAGACTGTGGCACTGGTGGTTCAAATCCACCAGCAACTGCACAAAAAATGGGCAGTCTCCTCCTGTGCAGTTTACAGCCTCTGAAAACCCACTATAGGGTCAACTATGGGTTGATTCTAAATGGACAGCAACGAGTTTAACGTTGCTTTTGTTTTTATTAATGTAAATTGCACTTACACTAGTAAATACAGTTTGAACTGTGATAACGGATGTTTAGCAAATTGCTATCCAGATGTTTTGGAGAGCCGCAGATAACCCAGGTTGACGTCATTGGTTTACCAAATTCCATTACACAAAGTTGTGTTTCTCCAAAGTGCAATTGACCTGAAAACTTGAACTTGCCTTGTCATGGGTCTTGAGAGTAAATACTTTTCAGTTTCTTTAGGTGTGCAATTAACTTTGCCTTTGAATATCTTGATTCAAGCTTGCTGTTTTATCTTGTTTGGATTTAGAATTTTATTTTCACTGGATGTTAGCCAGGTGTTTTCCTAGTGGTTGTAATTCAGTGGAGCATTTTTAAAGGGTAAGGACAGTTGTTTACTGCCAAAAAACATTTGTTGACTGTATTTGAGTAATCTACCTGTCTGCATTTGGCCAATTCTGTATTCAACTTTGGAACTTCTGCATTATTTTGTGTTTCTCTGTTGTTGTTAGGTGCCTTTGAGTCGCATACAATTCAGAGCAACCCTATGAACGAAAGATCTAACCCTGTTCTATCCTGTGCCATCCTCACACTTCCTGACACAGAAGTAACAGTGATTAAATATCACTCTGTCTCCTAGAACTTCATGTAAATTACTTAACATGACCAAGTAAGATAAGTGGAGAGAGATTTGACTTTGGCCTTGCAGTTGGAAATTTCAGCCTCATTTTCTGATCACCTTTTTTTTTCCTCCTCTTTAGCCAACTTCATAGTATACGTTATCTAATTACTTCTTTTACTTCCTCTTCCTTTCCCCCTCCCTGATAACCACCAAAGTATAATTCATTCTCCATGTGTAAATGTTTCCTTCACTTTTTTATGAGTGTACTCACACAGTATTTGTCCTTTTACATCTGACTTATTTCTCTCTTATGGCCTCCAGGTTCATCCTTGTTCTGTGGTGTTTCCAAACTTCATTCTTTCATTATTCTTTAATAATGCATAATACTGCACTGTGTATATGTACCACAGTTTGCTTATCCTTTCTTCTGTTGATGGCCACTTAGGTTGCTTCTTGTTTGCTGCTGTAAATAATGCTGCAGTGAACATGGATCTTTGTGCCCTAGCTATTATTTCTTTTAGGATCTATACCTAGTACTGCTAACCGAAAGATCAGCAGTTTGAACCCACCAGATACTCTGAGATAGAAGGGTGGGCAACTTCCTTCCATAAAGATTTACAGCCTCAGAAATGATGAAGGGCTTCTGTGAGTTGAAACTGACTCTGCCATGGTGGTCGTTGATTTAGTCCAGTTGTTAGATTAAATGGTAATTATGTTTCTAACTTTATAAAGAAGTATCAAAATGCTTTCCATAGGGACAGCACCATTTTCCGCATCCACCAGCAGTGTATAAGAGTTCTAATATGCTATGTCCTTGCTAACATTTGCTGTTTGCTGTTTTCCTGAATATTGCTGTTATTGCTGGAGTGAGATGATGATTCCCATTGTACTGATTTATATCTCTTATGGTTGAGAGCATTTCTTCATGTGTTTATTGGCCACCTGAATGTTTTCTATGGTAAAATGTCTTTTCATGTCCTCTGCCCATTTTTTAATTGAATTGGATTTTTTGTTTTTGTTTTTTAATATTATAGCTTTCTAGAAATCTTGGAAATTAGTCTCTTATCTGATATATTATTGCCAAACGTTTTTCCCAATCTGTCAGTTCTCTTTTGGAGAAGTTTTTGAGTCACATAAGAATTTAATTTTTAGATTTCATTTGCCTACCTTCTTCTGGCTACTTTTTATTAAGTATAAAATTATTATTCTTGGTGTTATCTTCACCAAGATAAATGGACAAAAGAAGGTGTGATGCGTATTTTCCTGTAATTCCCCCCTCCCGCCCATCAATAGGTAGGTACTGTCTGACAATGAAGTACTTTGATTTTTAAGTAGTGGTTGCTAAGAGCTGTTGACTGTGTGACTCATGGCCACCCTATGAACAACAGAGCAAACTGTTACCTATCCTGCACCATCCTCACAATCTCAGTTGTTGTGATAGTCATGGGGTCAATTTCATTAAGGCATTTCCTCTTTTTTTTCTGACCCTCTGTCTCCAAGGATTGGTGGCTCCTAAACATATGCCCAAGGTTGGTGAGATGAAATGTCATCATCCTTGTCTCTAAGGACCACTCTGCTTATTACACTTAATTCAGGACATGTCTGTTTATTCTGTGACAGTTCACTCTTTACCAACACCACAATTCCAAAGCATTGACTTTTCTTTGTTGTTCTTTAGTTGTTCAACTTTTCAGATGCATAGGAAGCAATTGAAAATACCAAGACTTGAATCTGGCCTATGTTGGTCTTTAAACTGACAGCTTGTTCTTTAAGAACTTTGGGTAGGTCCTGACAGCAGGTTTCTCCACTGCCACATGTCTTTTGATTTCTTGACTTCTGCTCCCAGAAGTGGAGCCAAAGAAAATGAAATTGTTGACAACTTCAGTCTTTTCTCCATTTATCATGATGTTGCCTGTTGGTCCAGTGGTGAGGATTTTTTTGTTTTCTTGATGTTGAGGTGTAACCCTGTATTGAAGTTGTTGTCTTTGATTTTCTGCACTAAATGTAACGGAGTGAGTCCCCAAAAAGATCACTGAGCCAATTAGCCGAATTAACAAAGTTTATTACGAGTTCAAACCCGGGCTCCCGCGTGCTGACATAGCAGCATCCAGCCGAGAGCCCCGAATTGATGTCTGCCCCTCTTTTTATACCTCTGCTACTCCCCTGCCCAACCATACACGCCATGCATGATTGGCCATCCACAATAGTTGGGGTATTTGTCCACCTTCAGTTGGCTAGCCATAGCTCAGGGTAACAGTTTGGAAACCTATTTGAATCTTTTTTTTTTTTCTTTTTCTTTTTTTTTCTATTTGAATCTTAACGGTTACTTCAGATAGAGGAATGCAGAAAAATCAATCGCTTGTGCCCTTAAAAAGAAGAATTATTCCACTTTATGGCAGTTGATCAATCAGGGTGGGATTTACCACAGGTGGGGGTTGTTTGTTTGTTAAAAAAACACTCAAGTGGGTGGGGTTTCCAGATGAAGTTACAGAAGGAAACCAGTTTTTCAGATTTTTAAAAAATTAGACTAACTTGTTCTGCTGGAGAAATATCTGTATCTGGGGTATTCTGTATTTCTATAATACTTTGGTGCAAATCATACAAATCAAGAGAATCATTAGACATCCAAACTCCTTTTAAATGAGATACTATTTTTGTCCAATTATCTGAGCTATCATATTTCAATTTAGTAACACAAATAAAGAGTCATATGCCGCATGGCATCTTAACTTTTATTTCATTCTACTTTGTTGCACCATGTTTCCTAATACATTTACCGTATCATATAAAGCATTTAATTTCTGTTCCATAACTTCATCCACATCTTCTTGCTCTACTCAATTTTTTGGTCATATTATGCATTAACCCATTTACAAACTTAGCAGTTTGAACTTCTTTTTTTTTAAAATTTTTTTTATTTTATTA
>NW_006399895.1:3247598-3248632 GCF_000299155.1 Elephantulus edwardii
GCAGAGCATCTGGTGGATTCGAACCGTGCACCTCTGGGATTGTAGTTGCAGCTTCTTGCCACTAGGCCACCAGAGCTCCCCAAGCAGTTTGAACTTCTTGAGTTAAAAGCTACAGCAGAAATAGAGACAGTAGCAATCATAGAGATAAGAGAAACAATTTCTCCAATAACAAGTCCTACAGCTCTCTTGGTTCTTAATGATAACTTATATAACTCTTTTAAAATTTGCAAGCTTTTATCATCATACCAAATATCATCTAACTTTACCAGTGTCATAACAAAAGGAGGATTCTTCAAAATAACTACTGAATCATCCTTGGTAATAGAGCTAATACAGTTAGAGATTTTACAATGAGAACAACTTACATTCTATCTTGGATAATCACCAGTGATCACATTACCAATTAATATGACGTATGGTTCAGGTACACAAGACATAACTTTGGCGTTTGTAACATTATCTCCCTTACATTTATCTTTTGGGGTACAGGAAATATTTATCGAATCCATGCTAGCAACTAATTTCCACAATTCAGTTTAAAAGTTCTTCATATCAATAGTCCACATTCCTCCTACAAATCCTTTCATAGAAAGTCCGGGACCATATGTATGAAGAGGTGACCAGTCTCCAAGTGAGGTAGCATTCCAACTGTTGGTCCTTTAAAAATTATATTACCAGTTAGACAATCTGGCAACAGTCCTCTAGGACTCATCCTAAAATGTGGAACAGGTAACAGAGACAAACACCCTACACATGATTCTACAATACACTTAACAAGCTCTTCCAGAATATGAGACACCCCATGTAAATATTCACTATAGCATAATGACTATGATGAAATTGTTTTGCTTTTGCTAAACTAAAATCCATTAATCATTTACTAGCCAATTTATTTTATTTCACTAAAGGTCCTGGCAAAGAGAACGATACTCAAGATGACTGACAAAAATATGACCATCTCTTTGTCTAATTAACAATTGTGTATGAAGAAATAATTACAAAACCATAGAATTTTTGTTCTGATAATATTCACT
>NW_006399895.1:3249528-3251511 GCF_000299155.1 Elephantulus edwardii
TGTGATATAGAACAGACAGCGTGAAAAACGGGGCCAACGGCTCCCATGATGAAGGCCTCAAGCCATGCTTCTCTGACTATTTACTGAGAATAACAAGGAAGGTAAACAAAGTAAAATCATAAGGAAGTACAAAACAAAAATAATGGGTAATGGTGAACTCTTTTGCAGATAAGGACAAGTTCCTCTTTATGCTAATCTCAGTAGGGAGGGATTCAGTTGATACAAACCAAGAACAAGGTTGACTCCTAGGGAATGCCTTAGTGCCACAAGGTGACCTTCAGCTTGCATTAAGCCTCCCTCATTTTCTGATATAGCATCGAATTTGACATTGAGGTTTTCTCAAATACATACACTAAAATTCACTTTTCTCTAAACCTTTTACAATTTACTATACATCCTTAATTTGGCTTTTACTATCTTTCATATTCTGGCACAACCAGACATTCTATTTCAAAGCAAAACTACTTTCATTTTAACTGTTAAACAAAAAAAATGCACAAAACTTACTACCAGTTATTCTGCTTTTCCCCTTGAACTCCATACCATGTTAAAACTTTCAGTTCCATCCTCAAAATGATATACCACCCAAATACCATAGTTTAATCACTGCAGTTTTTAAATACTGCATAATATTAATACTAATACTAATATTAATACTTTTATCAGACCTTTTGAAAGTGAAAAAATAGCATATAATTCACTTTTTTTGTACTGATTTACAAGGAGATCCACACATCTATGTAAGGAATTTTATCCGGGTATCCCGGGAGGCCATACGCTATGACTTGAACTCCAGTTGTGGGGCCCATTTCCAGGGTCCTCTCAGCCGGCCACTTGACATTAAAAGTGGGTCACTCTAGTTCACAAAACTTCCTTAGAGTGAAAGCATCTACTTGGATGTCATATCCGGCCGCCCTGGAAGAGAAGTCTGAAAAGTTAGTTACCAAACACTCCAGAGGGGACGGTCTTTCCACCCTTGACTGTCCCGCTCCCATTTTTCGCTTGTGCCTGTTTCACTAGTGCTGTTTGTTCCAAAACTGAGTAGAGAAAGAAAAAAAGCCACACGAATCCACAGAAATAGAAGGACACTGTCGACAGACCATTGACAAACACAAATGCACAAAAATAGCAAGAGACACTGTTGACAACAAAGACCACGACAAAACCTGAGTCCAAAGTAAAGCCTCTCCCATTCAGCAGAAAAAAGAACACTGTTTACTACAAAGACCATGACAAAACCTGAGTCCAAAGTACAGCCTCTCCCATTCAGCAAACAGACGAACACTGTTGTCGACAAAAACCATGGCAGAATTTGAGTCCGGAAGACAGACTTCGTTCGAGGGGTGGGTTTCTCTCACCTCCCACCCACCGTACGTCTGAGGTGTGGGCCTCTCTCCCCTGAGATTCCGAACTTGTGGGTCACCAGACCGACGTGAGCTAATTACGAACTTGCAGAACAAACCTGGGCTCTCGCATGCCAGTGGCATCCACCCGAGAACCCAGACTTCCAGACAAGCCGATTTCGAACTTGCGGGACAACCCTGGGCTCTCGCGTGCCAGTGGCATCGACCCGAAAACCCAGACTTCCGCGCGAGCTATTTCAGGACTTGTGGGTCGAACCTGGGCTCTCACGTGCCAGTGGCATCCACCCAAGAACCCAGACTTCCACACAAGCTGAATCCAGGCGAGCTCCCACTTCCTCAGAAACCTGGACCTTGGCAGTCGTCACTGCTGCGGTCTTGGACTGGAAGTTATGCAGCGTCCTGCCTTCCAACTGTCCAATTTCAAAAACCGGGGTGCACCAAGCAGAATACAGATTAACCAATTATCAGGCCTGACTTAACAGGTAGGAAGAATCCTACAGTGACGTCACGGTTACTACGTTGGCCGGCAATCAGGGTTTGGATGAATTTAGGGAGATCTCGCAGGGGCCTCCAAATGTAACGGAGCGAGTCCCCAAAAAGATCACCGAGCCAATTAGCC
>NW_006399895.1:3252786-3324470 GCF_000299155.1 Elephantulus edwardii
GTTGACTGTGGAGCCGAGCAAACTGAAGCAGTGAACACTCTCAATCTCTTCGTCATCCATCCTGACACTGCCAATTGGTCCAGTGGTTAGATACTGTCAAATCCACAATTAATCACAGCAGTCTTTTGAATAAACACATTAGAACCTTGACCTAGCTTGCTTCAACCTGACTATTACGCAGTCCATCTCATTAAGGATCTTCTCTTTCGCTGACCCTCTACTTTTCAGTATATCTTTTTCCAGGGGCTGGTCCCTCCTGTTATCAAATCAAAGTAAATATGAAGTTTCACTATCCTTGCCTCAAATGCACCCCCTTCCTCCAAGATTTATTTGTTCTGCTGGCAATCCTGGGTTTATCCACTACTTACTTATTTCCACCACAATTCACAAGCATCTATTCTTCTTCCTTATGTATTGTCTAATTTTCAGATGTATTAGAAGGAATTGAAAATATTATACCTTGGATCAGCCGTAAATGGACATCCTTACTCTTGAGCCATTTAAAAAAGTCCTTGCTTGACAACAGATATTTTGACTGCTGCTGCCAGAAATTAAGTCATTAATAATTCCAGTCTTTTCTCCATCTATCACAATATTGCTTTTTGGTCCAGTGATGAGCAGGTTTCTGTTTTCTCGACATTGAAATATAACCCATATTTAAGATTGTAGTTTTTTATCTTCTTCAGTATATTATTCAGGTCTTCTTCATTTTCTGCAGAATATTTTCAGTTGCATAGCACAGACTGTTGATGATTCTTCTTCCAGTCTAGATACTGCATTCTTCATATAATCCAGCTTCTCAAATTAATTTGCTCAGCCTCCCTGGTTCACACCTTTCCTGATTTTAAACATACAATGTTCCTTTGTTCCGTTTTGACAACTGCTTCTCAGTCAAGATGTAGGTTTCTCATGAGCACAATTAAGTGTTCTGGAATTTCTTGGCATAGACTGCTAAGCATGTCCAGAGTTGCATCTGTCTGTTAAAACTTGCCAATTGGTAGTTCATTGATTCCTGACGCATTATTTTTTTGCCAATGCCTTCTGTGATGCTTGAACTTCTTTATTTCTTACCATTGGTTTTTAATCATGAGCTACTTCTTGAAATGGTTCTTTGTCAACAAGTTCTTTTTGATACAATGACTCAGTGTATTCCATCCATCCTCTTTTGATACTTGCTGCGTCTTTCAAGATTTTACCTATAAAACTCTTTAGTGGTGCAGCTGAAGGCCTGGATTTGTTCTTCAATTCTTTCAGCTTGAGAAATCCCAGGAATGGTTTCCCTTTTTTGTTTTTTAACAGCAATTCTTTGCACATTTCATGATAATACTTTACTCTCTCTGCTCAAGCAACCCTTTAAATGCTTCTGTTCATCTCTCTTACTTCAGCATTCCCCCCCCCCCCCTACTTTGACCTTTCTGTGTTCTGGTGCAAGTTTCAGAATCTCTTCTCATATCCATTTGGTCTTTCCTGTCTATATTATGACCTTTTGTTTTATTCATGGTTGATGTCATTCCACAACTCAATAGATCATTGGAGTTCAGTGCATCAGATCTGTTCTTGTGATGGTTTTTAAATTCTGTTGGGATAGACTTGAAGGGTATTTTAATTCCTGTGGATTTGTTTTCATTTTCTTCAGCTTCAGATTGAACTTGCACATGAGTAATTGATGATCTCCTCCACAGTCAGCACCAGACCTGTTTTGACAGCTGATACTCTGTTTCTTCACCAACTCTTTGCACAGATGTAGTCAGCCTGACTCTTGTATAGTCAGTCCGTTCAGTGAGGTCCATGTGCATCATCACTATTTTATGGGGGTTTTTTTCAAGGTATTTACAATGAATAAATAATTCGTTGCACAAGATTCTGTCATGTAAGGTCCAGCATCATTTCTGTCATCAAGTAATTTAATTTCCCAACTACTAGTCCTTCTTTGCTTCCAGATTTTGCATTCCTGTAACACATTATTATTAGTGCATCTTGATTACATATTAAGCAGTTTCAAACTGCAGATGTTGGTAAAAGTCCTCAGTTTCTTCATCTGTGGCTTCAGTGGGAGTTGTAGTATCAAGTCTCTCTTGTATGTGTATGGATAGTATCTTTTCACTCATAGCTTTGTACTTCAGGATAAATCTTGAAATTGTTTTTATTTTGAATGTAACACCATTCTTCAATTTGTAACTCATAGCATAAAAGAATATATGATTGTTTTATTAAAAATGGCCCGTAGCAGTCCATCTCAGCTCACTATTGTCTGTTTAAAAAAGATTTTTTTTAAACAAACTGAACAACTCCCATGTGCATTACATTTCTATGATCACTGTCCATGTTTGTATGTTGAATGCAAAAGACAGTGTTCAACTATGCTTTCACTTAATGCGAATCAAATACTGGATTATCTTCATTTTGCAATGCAGTATTCTGTTGGTATTTGTAAGGTTTTGAATTCACTTTAACATTTTATAGTATATTCATTCTATCTGATATAAAGTACTAATTTATCATAGTCCTTTCAGTTCCAGCTATAATAATTGCTTTATTTTAATAACTAAATATGAATTTTAGTAACTAAGTGCAAACTTGAAAAATTCTAATCCCATTTCTGTTAACATCTAAATTACTGGACAGTGTATGTTCCTTTATATTTGATGTCAGATTTCAGTCTTGAAAGAATGTTAAGAAGCCATTGTGTAGGATTCAAGTGACAGCTTGCAAATTTAGTACTAGAATTTCAGAACATATAGTCTATAATCCATCAGCAATGTTCATGAATATTAAGTTCAATTTTTGAGCACTAATTCTTCTCCCATCGCTACAGCTTATAAAAGATTTTCTTAGCTTATAATTTTCTTAATTTGTAGGGATGTGTAGGAGTTTAAGGAGAACACTATGTCAATACATAATAGGTTGGAAAAAAATCTTTAATAGGAAGAGCAGATAATACTGTGAAAATGTTTTAAAATTTTATGCAGAACGGATTTTCCAAATCATTATCAGTAATGCTCAGAGTTTGTATATTTTTCCATGATAAAGGCATTAGGGTATTTATGATTTAGAATTAACTTGGTGCGAAAGCTTTTACTTCATATGAATGCAGACTTTGAAATAGAGACTTATACTTTTCACGATAGCTAATAGTCATGGCTCAGTGTTTCACAGTAAAAGAAATAATTTTACATTGAATTCTGTCTAACATTGTTTTTCTTTAACTATTTTGTTTTCTGATGGAATACTTAGTTCATCTTTTAAGACTGTATCTGATGTTAGTCCGTAGGGAGCTGACTCCTAACTTAAAGGCAGCAGCACCTGTTTGGTGGTTCAGGTCTCTCATTGGCTCCATGGGAGAGAGGGGGCCAATCTCCCAAGTGATTTACTGCCTCCTAAAGGCCTGCAGGAAAAGTCCACTGTGAGTCTATGAGTTTGAGGGGGTTTTATGATTGTTGTTCTGTTGATTTTGAGAGTACATTCTGTATCTTTTTCTGTGAGTCTCCTTGGAGGCTAGGATTTTGAAGCTCCACCTCACTTACTTTGGGCACATAGCCAGGAGAGATCAGTCCTTGAAGAAGGACATCATGCTCGGAAGGGTGGACGGACAGCGCAGGAGAGGAAGACCCCAGATGGGATAGATTAATACAGTAACTAGAGCAATGGGGGTTGGTGTGTCGGAATTAGTGAGACTGGCTCAGGACAGGGAGAGGTTCTGCACATTCAGTATACATAGGCTTGCTGTACATCACAAGCTACTCAGTGGCACATAACAACATGCTGTGATAGGTTTGGAAGCAGGAGTGGCAACCACTTCCTAAATAGCATGCCTTCGTAAACTCTGAATTTTGATACATGTCGATAATACTTAATATTTTTAACCTTTTAATAAATTCATTCTGGCACTGTTGCCTTTCAGTAAATTGTTTGGCCCATTTACATTTAATGTAGTAAGGGTAGATGTCTACTGTTTTGCTATTTGGTGGAAGGTCTGATGGCCTAGAGGGAAAGAAATTACACTGCCAATCCAAAGACAAGCAGTTCAAATCTACCAGCTGTTTCTTAGGTGAGGGACTAGGCAATCTCCTTCCATGCCGTTTACATCCTTTGAAAATCTGCTGGAGAGGCAACTATGAGTTAATTCCAACCTGAGGACATATAACAATAACAGCGTTTTCCTGTCTGTTTTTTGTATTATCCTATTTTTTAGCTCCTCTATTCCTTTTTTGTCCTTCTCTCCTGCGCCGCCCCTCCACTCTCCCAAACATGATGTTCCTCTCCAAGGACCCGTCCCTCCTTGCAACATGCCCAAAGTATGCTAGACGAAGCTTCAGAATCCTTGACTCCAAGGAACATTCATTCTGGCTTGGCACATAACAACAACATGAAACTATGACTCTATGTTGTCATATATTGACTAAGCAAAAGCATTCAGCAGTATAGATTGTAAAAAATTATAGCTAATACTGTAAAGAGTGGGAATGCCAGAACACTTAATTGTGCTGATGAAGAATTTACAGAAAAAACTAAGAAGTAGACTGTAGGAACGAAACACGGGTCTATTGCATGTTTACATCAGAAAGGTGTTTGTCAAGGTTATATCCTTCCACCAAGCTCATTCAGGAAGGTGACGTCAGAGTTGGAGAAATGTTGATTAAAAACCTACAATATGCCAGTGACACACCCTTGCTTGCTAAAAGCTAGAAAGACTCAGAGCACTTACTATTGGAAATTAAGATATGGACAACATAAAGAAAACAGTTACCTTCACAACTGCATGTATAAGCAGTAACATGAAAAATGGAGAAGAGATAGACATTGTTGGGATTTCCTTTTACTTGCATTTACAGTCTGTCCCATAGAGGCAGCAGAAAAAAATCACATGGCATGGCCTTGCTCTTTAAAGTGGATGTCACTATGAGGCCTAAGGTGCTCCTAATTGAAGCCCTAGTTTTCTTTGCCTCAAACTCATTTAAAAAAGGGGGGGGGGTCAAAGCAAATTGATGCCTTTATTTGTGATGCTCATGAATTTTGAATACACCGTGGGCTGCCAAGAATGCACAGATCTTTGTTGTAAGAAGTGCAGCCTGAAATGTCCTTAAAGACATCATGCTTAATAGAGAGCCAGCCACAATGGGAAGCACTCCAACAAGGTGGATTGACACAGTGGCTGCAGCAGTGGGCTCACACACAGCAGAGGCAGTGAGGATGGTCCAGGACTGGCCAGTGTGTTTCATTCTCTACGTAGGAACGTTGGGTCCGAGCCAACTCACCGGTACCCAACAACAATATTCCTTTCCTTCACGTTAATTGAACATTTTTACAATTCCATTTCCATATCATGTCTTAAACTGGTTTCTCTAGAGGAGCAAAACCAGTAAAGTGTGTTTGTGTAAATACATAGGAGAAAGATGAATGGCCCATACAGTTACGAAGACTGACCAATCCCACAAGATTAAGTTTATAATAATGAAAATAATTGTCATTCTCCAAGTTCCATCCATTTTTTCCCACAGGCCACATAGGCAAATTGAGGCACCACCTCTGGATCCTTAAGTCCTTGCTGTCGCTAATCTTTGCAACCCCTCCAGGAAAGTGGTTGACTGTTTCCTTGGGTAAGGATAGTTCCAAAGGCTTCCAGTACCATAATAACACTTGCTTCACATGTCAGAGATCTGTTGTGGGAGGTTCTGCTAGATTGAGTGTATGCCCAGTTAATGCCTTCTGAAACTGGGAAAATCGTCTATAGGATGTGTTCAGGAACCCACCAGACCTACTATAGACTCAAGCTAAGACTTCACTGGTAACCTGACGGCCATACACCCCCACTCAGACAAGTGGGCCACAGTGACATTTGAATCTCTTGGAATTAGTGTTAGTTCAGAACCAGTGTCTGTCTCATAATCCCCAGAAAATGTCCTCTTTGTCTAGTAAATAATCATGCTCATAAGAGACTGTGGATCCCTTTGGGGAGACCAGGGGGAAAATGAAGAGTCCAAGTTTTTGGCAGTGTGGTGGGATCCATCCCTTCATTCAAAAGTCTATGAACCAGCTCAAGTCTGGGAATTGAGAGGCTGTGACACGCTTCTGTTGATTCAAGTTAGACTGCCATTCACTTGACCTAGAATTCTTCCACTTGTGCAGATCAAGTAAATATTTAGTAGATTTCCCATCTGTTTCATTCCTAGGGACATCATGATTAAGTAACCAACACTGTAAGTCCGTATGTAATCAAAACCTTTCCTTGACTTGACTGTCCAATAAAATAAACCTTCCCAACTTATCTTTCTTTATTAAGTGTCCCCCAGCCCTGTCTCACTTTGAGGTCCAGTTAGCCTCATTGCAGGCAAGTATGTGTCATAATTAAGGGCAGTTCCCACTGTCAGCTCTGAGTTACATGAAGTAGTAGTACAGCAATCTTCAAGGACATTGGAACACCCTTCACAAATGTGTTCGTCACAGCTGTGGAAAAAGATGTATTTTCTGGACCCTCCGTGTATGGATTTGTTGGTCCTGCCTGATAAATCCACTGTATCGTGCCTCTTTCCCTAAGCCTCTAGATACTTATACGTTATACCAAGGCAGGACTGGCATGGGCTGGCTTTGCCACTTGATTTATTTTCAGTTACTGCTTAATCCAACCTTCATTGAACCAGCCAGCCAGTCTCCTTATACTTCTCATTCTGACAGAATCATAGAATAATGTCAATCACCCAGAGCTTTGTCTCTCACAAATATGTGGTTTATAGCTGGTGGTATTTTGTGCATTTCAGTTACCTCACACATGGATTGGCTGTGCCCTCTTTACTTATTGGAGGCAGACATCAGTGCCTTTAGGACTACTCAGAAAATTTATCTTCTCAATTTTGTACCTTTAGAACCACTCTTAGAACCACATATCTTGAGTTGGGTTCTCTAAAGAGGCAAGACCAGTAATATATCTTCCTTCCCTGTCCCCATTGTCACTGAGTTGGAAAACACTTACAGACAACCCTCCAGCGGTTTCTGAGATGCTAAATTGCTTGCGAGGAGATAGCCTGACCTTTCCCCACAGTGTTGCTGGTGGGTTTCAACCACCAGAGAGGCACCACCTTTGGGAAACTTACTGTAGACTGTGCTAATAAAGCTCCCTGGTGGGATGTGTGTGTGTGTGTGTGTGTGTGTGTGTGTGTGTGTGTGCACATATGGCAAGGGGAAGAGAGATTGATTGCTATAGAAGAAATGTCTTATACAGTTGTTTTAAGATGACAGATCCCAAATCTGTGAGTTGAGCATGAGGCTAGATATTCATGTAGTCTCAGGGTCTGACAAACTCAAAAGCCACAGGTCAGACAGCAGGCTACTGGCTCATGTCCCAAGAACTGGAGGTCAGAAGATGTATACAGGATCAAAAGAAGGAGAGTTCCGCCACAGTATCTATATATGATTGGCTGCAGGCCATACTCCCAAGAAGACTCTCATTTTAATTGGTTGGCAGCTTACATCTGATCACAGGATGGAAGATAATTGATAATATCTGCCAAACCACTGAGAATTATGCCCTAGCCATGTTGACATGTAACCTTAGCCTTCATATTTTCAGCTGTAATGGTACATCTTTTTAAAAAAATGATTGCTCTAGAAATCACTGTACACAGACTTAACACTCCATCTACTTAGAATTAAAAATGTCAGAACCCTTTAATCTTAGTGGCCGTTTACCTCTCCTTCATCCTTTATGGTATGTTACTGTTACTCTGTGCCATTGAGTTGGAACTGACTCAGAGCTGACCCTTCAGTGGGTTTTCAGAGGCTTTTAGTGGCATGTGAGGAATTTACCCTTCTTGCTCCTACCTCGTACCTTAGGTTGGCAGCACAGCTTCTTACCTACCGCCGAGCCACCGGAGCTCCCTCTGTAAGCTGTAGTTCTCACACAGGTTACACCCACCTACATTATTAACCCAATACTATAGTATTATATTTTTGTTTTAAATGATCATATTAAAGAAATTGAGAAGAAAAACTAGTCGTTGATGCTTATTCACATATTTACTGTGTCTGATGCTCTATCTTCTGAAGATCAAGGTTTCTGTTTGGTTATTCTTTTCAGCCTGAAAAACTTCTTCTAGGATATCTAGAAATGATACATTATCTTAATTTTCTTTTCTATGAAAATGTATTTTGCCTTCATTATTTTAAGAATATTTTCCTTGGACCTTGTTGTTGTTAGGTGCCATCGAGTCAAGTATGACTCGTAGCAACCCTATGAACAAAAGCTCTGAACCTCGTTCTATCCTGCACCATCCTCACACTTCCTGACACACAAGTGGCCATTGCAGCAGTCACCGTGTCAGTCCACCTGATTGAGGGTCTTCCCCTCCTTTGCTGACCCTCCACCCTTCCCAGAATCATGATTCTCCAAGGAATAGCACCTTGTATGTAGAATGCTGAATTTAACAGCTGTAAAGACTATATTCTGCTATGTTATCTTAACACTTACATATACCTGGTCAACTAACTTTCAACAAGGTACAAAGACATTTCTGTGAAGACATAATTTTCCCAACAAATGCATTAGGACTAACTGAGTATCCAAATGTAAACAAGTCTACAGCCTTCAACACAGATTACCTCTCAGCATCAAGAAAAGAACAGTCCTTACCACTGGACCAATAGGCAGCGTTATGGTAGATGGAGAAAAGATTGACGCTATCAGTGATTAAAGTTTTCTTGAATTCGCAATCAATACCCATGGGACGAGAAGTCAAATAATCAAAAGCTATACATCTCACTCCAGTAGCAGTGGCAAAGTTTAACAAGACAGCAAGTAATAAATGTTGGAGAGGATGTGGTGAGATAGGTACTCTTACACATTGTTGGTGGGATTGTAAAATGGTACAGCCATTTTGGAAAGCAGTTTGGCACTTCATCAAAAAGTTGAACATATGACCCAGCTTTTCCATTTCTTGGAATATATCCTGGGAAAATGAGAACTGAAGCTCAAATGGAGACTTGTACACCAATGTTCAGTGTTACTCACCATCGCAAGAACATGAAAACAGCCCAGATGTCCAGCTACCATATGCAGCATGGAGGAGCAATGATTTTTCTAAATTACTACCTAACTTGGGAGGGACTGGAGAGCATTATGCTAAGTGAACTATCTCAGTCCCATAAGGACAAATACTGTATAAAACCATTATTGTAGAATGAGTATAAAGATCCAAGGGGAAAGGAGTAGAAACAGAAGCGTGAGCATAGGCAGGGGTGGGGGTGTTAATCATAGGCTCACACAATTTGATGGGGGGGGGAGGTGAAGGAAATGGGTAAGATCCAGTGTGAAAATCAATGTATTCAAACTTGGTAAATAAATCAGTATGAGATTTAGAAAAAAAAAACACCTCAAAAACATACTGCACTGGGGAAAAATCTGCTGTGAAACATGCTGTGTAACATACTGAAAGCAGCAATAACAGTTTAGAGACTAAGGTGTACCCTGTCCAAGCCATGGTATTTTTAGTTGCTTCCTGTGTTCTGAAAGTTGGACAGTGCATAAGGAAACCAAAGACGAATCAAAGCTTTTGAATTGTGGTGTTGAAGGAGAATACTACATACCCCATGGACTGTCAAGAGAACAGATAAGTCTATCTTGGAAGAAGTGCATCCACGGTGCTCCTTAGAGGCGAGGATGGTGAAACTTACCACACAGTGGCTGAAACTTTCACAAGAGGCTCCAGTGTCTGGAAAAAGACAACATCCATAACAGTATGGATTTGCAGTGACTGTAAAATGTCCTTGAACATGTAAAAGATTATGAGGATGACTCTGGCTAAGGTACGAGTCCAGTCTGTTCTTCATAGGATGGTTAGAGTTGTACTCCACTGATAGTGCCCAACAAGAAGATAAAATTTTTTAATCTGTTTGTTGATGGGCCCATGGGCTGCTTCCATTTCTTCACTGTTGTGAAAAATGCAGCAGTAAACAGGGTGTGCATACATCTGTTTGCTTCTTGGTTCTGATTTCTTTAGGATATATTCTCAGTAGTGGAAAACACTACGCAGCATGGATGGGTCTGGAAGATACTTTGGTGAGTGAAATATCTCAGTCATAGAAGGACAAATACTGCATAACTCCTCTGTTATAAAACAGAATTGACTTGGGAGATGGGGAAGGAGAACAGGAAAAAAGTGGATGAACAACTGCACTGAAACAGACAAGAGGGAAAACTGAAAGGAATGTATGATCGTACATTGATAAGTATGACAGTTTGGACAGAGATACTTTACAAAGTGGAGTAAGATAGGGGGCAGGGAGGGAGATGAAAGAAAATGTGCAATAATGAATCACTGAAAACCCAAACTTTCTGTAAACTTTTGTTAAAATTTTTTAAAGAATCCACAAAAATAAAGAGGTTCTTTGCAACACATTTTTCTTCTATGCCTCATTGTTTGTTTTCTTGATGATCTTTTCATGCCCTAGGATTGTAGATCCAAATACAGTTAGACCCTTGACAACTTTAACATTTTCTGTGTTTATCATGATGTTGCTTTGCTTTTTGGTCCAGTTGTAAGGATTTTTTTTTAAATGATGATTTACAATCCATAAGTAAAAGACAGGCTGTAGATTAGAGGGAAGTAGTTGTAAAACAGGCATCTGATAATGCAATTGTTGTTAGATGCTGTCTGATAAAGTGCTTGTCAAAAATGTATAAAGAACACTGAAAATTCAGTTATAAGTAAACAAACTATGCAGTTTAACAAATGAGCAAAAGATAAGATCAAATAATTAAGATGTTTTGGGGTGGCAATTAAGCATGTAAAAAATAGAAACATCATTAGTCATTAGGGAAACATGGGTTAAAATGACAGTGAAATACGACTGTAAACTTGTTGTTATTAGGTGCCATGGAATCCGCTCTGACTCATAGAGACCCTATGAACAACAGAACTGAACCTTGCCTTACCTTGTCCCATCCTCATTCTCTCTGATATACTCGATTAGAATGGCTAAAATGAAAATGACTGACCATCTCAAATGTAGAGGAGGACATACATCAACCGGAACTCTGGGACACTTCTGGTCAGAATGTAAAAAGCTGCAGCCCCTTTGGAAAACAGTTGCTTAAAAACTGAAGCACAGAGCTGCATATGATCTTGATGTTTAAGAAAAAGAAAAGGGTAGCCCTCTTTCTCTTCAGCGAGGTGGCCGAGCAGCAGTCGCAGAGATGCAGGTCTTTGTGAAGACCCTGACTGGCAGGACCATCACTCTTGAGGTCGAGCCCGGTGGTGACACCATCGAGAATGTCAAAGCCAAAATCCAAGACAGGAAGGGCATCCCTCCTGACCAGCACGTCTGATACTTGCGGGCAAACAGCTGGAGGATGGCCGTACACTCTCAGACTACAACATCCAGAAGGAGTCCACCCTACATCTGGTGCTGCGTCTGCGTGGCGGCATTATCGAGCCTTCCTTGCACAGCTCACCCAGAAGTCTAACTGTGACAAGATGATCTGCCAAGTGTTATGCTCTCCTGCGTCCCCGTGCTGTCAGTTGCCGCAAGAAGTGTGAGCACACCAACAACCTGTGCCCCAAGAGGAAGGTCAAATAAGAGCCCCCTCTTCACTGGCTCCTTTGCTCAATAAAGTCTCATTGAATGGAAAAAAGAGAGAGAAAGAGAAATAAAAGCATAAATGTATATAAAGACTTGTACAGGACTGTCCTTTCTAGGTGATAATGAAAAACTGGAAAATAATCCTCATGTCCGCTAGCAGGTAAAGAAATAAACCATGGTGTGGAATGCTACTAGATAGGTAGCAGCTTTTTTGGCCAAGGAATAACCGGAATCACCATCTTTTCACATCCTTATGACCGGTATCTTGCCGCTGCTCGCTGCTTACCCCTTACGTCAGTGCCACATAGTTAGGCTTTTTATTGTGTCTTCCATGCCCCTGATACATACCTCTTATCAGTCAGAACACTTTCTTTCTACTGTGGTAAAAAACAACCTCCAATCTCAGTGGCCTAGAGCAATGTTTTCTTCTTTGTTGTACACTTTATGTCCATCACTTCTCTCCTCCTGAAATTCAGGTTGACCGAGTGTCATTATCCAAAGCATTACTGACTTTTGGGAAATGTTGACTAATTCAGAGTCGCAGTTGCTTTGTTTTCATCAGAGCTAGTTGGCTTCCATCCCTTTTTTGTGCTTAGGAAAATTTGAAATAATGACACTAATAGCTATCATTTTCTTTGATCTGTGGCATAAAAATTGTACAACATATGTTTGAACTTTTATTTACTGTATGAGTGTTTTAAAAGATGGAAAGTCTATTAGTCCTGTATCTTCGCTAAGGAACCTGAAGTTTGTTGTTGTTATCTACTGTTGAGTCCGAACCAGCTCAACAGCTGACCCTCTCGCAGGTTTTCAGAGGCAGTAAATCGCATAGGAAGAGACTGGCATCTTTCTCCAGCAGAGTAGCTGGTAGATTTGAACTGCTTGTCTTTGGGTTGGCAGCACAACTCCTTACCATTAAGTCTCCAGAGCTCCCTAAGGTCTTGAGGAGGGTAAACTAACTGATAATAGCTATATAACAGTGAAACTGAACTAAAAGTCAAGGTTCTCATTTTAATTCCTTGTGCAAGTTTGAGAAAAATTAATGTGCCATCTATTTACCCTTTCTTTGTCTTGACAGTCTCTTCAACAGGCCACATTTAGGAGGTCCCTTGTACTCTCTGTTGCCACTGGCTGGGACACGATGGATCACCCAGGGGCGGTCGATGCTGAGGATGAGTTGGGGCCGTTAGCCCATCTCGCTCCAAGTCCTCAGAGCGAAGCCGTTGCTCATGAATTCCAGGAACTCTCCTTGCAGTCCAGTCAACACTTGCCTCCTCTCAACGAAAGGAAGAATGGTGAGTTCTCCCGTGGGTCTAGTGGGAACTTTGAGCTGAAGACATACATGTTGTGAGCCCAGCTTAATCGTCTAGTTTGTGTGAGTTTTGTGTTTATGTTAGTTCCATTTGGCAGTCTGTCTCCAAGGATGACCTCATCACAGTACTGGCTGATCTAATTCATAGGCAGAATTTCACTAACAAATTCTTTTCATTTTATTTTTTTCACCAGTAATAATCTTTGGTCGCAACATAATCCTTTTTTTTTTAAACATAATCTTTTTTAATGGTTTAAATTCTCAATAGTACATTATTGATAAAAGGTTAGTAGTTTTCATGCATACCATATGTAAGATAACCCTCTGGCAAGAAATCCGTTCTGACTCAGGGTGAGCGGACAGAGTAGAACTGTCCCAGAGGGCTTCAGAGGCTATCAGTCTTTATGAGAGCAGATCTCTTCATCTTTCTCATTCTGAGTGGCCACTGGGCTCAAGCCACTGACCTTGAGGTTATCAGTGAAGCATTTTGACCACTGTACCACTGATACTCCTTGTAGAATAAAAATACATTTCTCTTGATAGAGACCATCTCAATCAAAAAGCATTTATCTACTACTAGTAAAAGTTTTTCTGTAGATTTGGATGCAAAACCAAAAAGGATTTGAAAATGCAATTGTGTAAGCCCTGTCTCCCCTTTATAGTGAAGTGCCAAGTACCTTTACTCAAACTGACAAAGGCCTATAGTGGCCACTTTTTCTATGCTTTTTTCTTTCTTTTTTTCCCCCAGAAAATGTACTCATTTTATTGATGCATTGCAATTGCTCTACATTTTACCATATTATGTAGAAAATACTGAAAATACAAGCTGCTTTGTAAAACCAAAGACAAACATTGAATCCAAAGCTTTTTTTTTACTGTTTTCCTTGCCATAGGTGATAAATGACAAAATAATTCCATTATAATACCTTCAAATAAGAGGTATGTTAAAAATTGCCCTAAAGCGATTTTTTAAAGTTTTAAAATTCTGCGCACCTAAGCATACAGCTTTTTAACCACTCACAATTGTTTCATAATGTTTATGAATGTAAATTGTATTTCAATAAGATATTTTCAAAATAATAAACCAAAATGATCCTTAAAAAAAGAAACAGGCAAAGCTACAAAGAACACCAGGTTCTTTTTTGGAAGTAGCAACACATCCTAGCTAATATTTTTTTTTTTTATCATATAATTTGTTTTTGGGGTTTTTAAAAAATCTAGTCCAAAGAGAAATCTTGCCACTTTCAGATTTCTCTTCTTCTCTCCATCTCAACCCCATCCCATAACCTGCAGTAAAATGAAAATACAGAACCAGTCTTCCTACTCCCTCCACTCAAATAGGCTGTTGTTGTTTTATGCCCTCAAATTGATCTCATCACACAGCGACACTTTAGGACATAGATGAGCTCCCCTGCAGGGTTCCTCAGGCTGTGGTCTCTGTGGAAATAGATGCCCAAGTCTTTTCTCTCTGTGAGGTGTTTGGTGGATTTAAACCTCTGACCTTTCAGCGGGCAGCCAAGCACCTAACTGCCGTACCACCTGGGCTCCTTCTACTTACCTTGCTTTCTTTCAGTGTATCACTTTCTGGGTGAGGAATCATCCAACACTAAAAAGAATGTGATAAAGCAGCACCCTGGTGCCTCAGCACTCCTGGGGACACTGCAAGGGGACACATTAGGGGGCCTGACCTGAGACCATGTCCCCGTCAAATGTTGAGAACATCAGCCAGCCCTTGCTGCTAGGAACATCTTTCCCTCCCACATGACACACGAAGACATTTGTATTACGCAAAAGGGCAGTGACTAAATAAAGATGAGACAGTCTTCACATAACAAAATTGTCGTTCGCTATGCACCTCCCATCAGAGAACCATCCAAAAGAGAAGAGTAGAAAGGAACATGCTGCATACATGGGCAAAAGCTGGTAGACGTTCAGGCTCAGTGGGATCAAGGCTTCAGAGCAGGAATGCCGAGTGATAGCCCTTCTGGGCTCACACCATTGTCCCTTCCAGCAGTATTAATTTTGGAAATAAATTTTGACGTCCCCACCTTTAGCACAAGCTTAGGGTTCACACTCTGCTGGCAGGAAAGTAGCTCCCGTGCGGATTCCAAGAACAGAGGCTGTTAGCATGGAGTCTCCTGCTTTGTCCCCTCTGCCACTGTGTTGTGTTGTAACCTTATCTGAATGGTCACTAAGAAATTAAAGCCTTCTTACTTGAGTATTTATTAATACTAATATCCCTATGGTTCTAGAATGGTATGACTCTTCTCAATTTGGCTAATTCATCTTTGTGTATATTATATTGATATTTTCTGTTTTATACACAGCATTATTTAAAAAAAAGAAAATAGACTGATAATAACACTGTTATTTTTAACATGTAAAACATACAGAGTAACAAATAGAAGATAATGCTAAAATACACATATAGCACTAAATATAAATAGTGGGAAGTCAAACTTAAGACTTTCAGGTGGAACTGCTGCTCTTTCCAAAGTTCTGATGAGTCTTACTCTCACAAATATCTTTTTTCATTTTCATTTTAAAGCCAGAAGTACGGAAACTGTTTCCCGACAATGTTTTTATGTTCCTTGCTGCGTACTTTTCTGGTTCCTGAGATTTTCCCCACCATTCTCATTATTAGCTTTAGCCATGACTCCCATGGTTATGATCTCTGACTCAGGTACAACATTTAATACTTCATTATAAGCCAACCCCCAAAAGCCCATTATATTAAAATTTTACAGTGGTTCCAAGTAAAAAAGTACCGCATGTATCAAAATGATATTATTATTACTATTATTGTGTGTTTAAAATGTTTGAATTTATCTGGAAGTATTTCTCTAATGTGTTTTTTTATACATAGAAAGGCACAGTATATGCTAAGACAAACATTTAACAAACTGATTAATCTAAATTCTTATGTACATACAAATTCCATTCAAAGACAGATTTAGGAAAATGGAATGTGTCAGTAATCCAAGGACAGCCTGTAAAAGATATTTACTACAAGTCTTAATTCTTTAGTGCATGTTTCCATTCAGTTAAGATATGTTTGGCTTGTACCTGATAATTATCATCAGACATAGCCCTTGACCTGTTTAGTTGGCGTGAAGTCTAGCTGAGCTGAGATGCAGTCAAAGCCTCGGGCACCTGCGGTAGACTATGGGCTCTAGCGCTGCCCATGAATGAGAAATCTCACTGTTGTCTTACACAGTTGCTGAGCAGATAGAGCCACACTTTGCAACAAGCATAGGACTAAAGAGGATCAAGTTTAGAGCGTGCACTTGGACCAGTATAATACTCAGATTCTTCCTCTTAAAGTAGGAGTTAAGCTGGTATAAAACTGGGATAGCCAATTGCTCTAGAAAAATGACCTTATATCGCAAGTAGGCATGGAAAATTTAACTTGTGGTCATTTACTTCATCCACCGCACCTTTTTCACTTGCCAGAGTTACTGTGTGTGCCTTTTAGGGAAGTAGATTAGATGGTCCAGTTTTTCAGTTACTCATCTAGTTATATGTACATGATTAGAAACATGTTAATACCAAGCAGTGTGATAATACAGAATATGATTTTTATTCACCATTAAATTTCCAGAAACTTCTTGTGCTGTGACTTTTTCTCTTTTTTTAACCATCAGTAGAACCCTTTTAAATCACTCATCTAACATTCGAGGACATGTCTTCATTGTTGTTTGACTTGACGCAGGTTTTAAGTGCATGTATGATGGTTCACGAGGCAACCACAAGTACCCATTCTCAAAAGAGCAGGACTAATTTTTTGAATTGGCTTGTATTCATAGTCTCTACAGCATAATCCAGTATTTTGTATTTCTCACAGATTTTTTTATGCTGCTGTGGTTTCTGTTTTAGAATGGAATGGAACCGAGCTTCTTTCACAGAGACACCTTCCTAACCTTCAGCCCTTTACTCTTCCCACAGTAGCTGTTGTTACATGTTCTTCCTTGGAATGTAATATTTGACTGGGTCTTTAAGAATACCTTTTGTTCTTTCATGATAAGAAAGGCATTCACAAATCACTTTTCCTGATCTTCTCATTGATTACATCCAAGACTTCCATTATAAGGTCATTAATACATATGTAATTAGGGTATTAATTTTTATTTTATTAAAATATCTCAAAAAGCAGCTCAAATCCTTTGAATAAAGTTTGCCTTTAAATTAATGTTTTTCCCCATAAATACTTTTTTGTATAAGTAAATAGAAGGAAATCTCCTAATATTAACCACTGTGAAGGATTCAAACATGAAACTTCCCTCTTTTCTAATAAAGCATCTCAGGAGACTTAAAACCTCACCATATCATTTACTGTATACAGTAAATTCTGTGTTATGATACTTGTATACAAATCCTGATGCATGAAAAGAATCCTAATTCCACTTTGAGAAATGTAGGTCTTCTGTGCTGGTACAGGAGCAGAGTATGTTCACATCAAATAATACTTAGATGCAAAGAACTTTGATCTTTCTTAACATAATGATTTTTTTTTTCAAAGAACCTTGACCTTTCTTAACTTAATGATTTTTTTTTTTTTCATTTTACCTTTTTTGGCTTTAGGTCTTAATGTCTAAATCAGCTCAGATACAAATAAAGATGTCAGCCTAAAAATTAATGACCAATAAATACTGTTTGTTGCTGTTCTATGCGGTTGAGTTGGAACTAACTCATAGTTGACCCTCCAGTAGCTTTTCAAAGGCTTATCAGTTGCATGGGAAGAGGTTGCCTCGCTTTCTACCACTGAGCAGTTGGTGGATTTGAACCACTTACCTTTCAGTTGACAGTGCAGTTCCTTACCTACTACACTACCAGAGCTCCCTACAAACTAGATATTCTAAAATTGTTGTTATTGTTAAGTGCTGTCAAGTCATAGGTGACGCTTAGCAACCCTATGAACAAAAGACCTGAACATTTGTATAACTTCCATCATTTTTCCAAGTTCATAGGGTTTTCGGAGGCAAGCTATTTCAGAAGTGGATGCTGCTTCTGCTTCCAAGCTTGTTTTAATCGGGGAGCTCCACCAAACACGGTCCACCATGAGTAACCATTATCACATTTGACACATCAGTGTCACAGTGTTCAGCTTCACAGCAACTACAGTACCTCTGTACAGTAAATGGACTGACTGGTGCAATACCACTTAGACTGTTTGACCAATAATGGAATGTAAATGTTTTCTTGGTGTTTGTGTCATATTGTTACTTAAATTCATGTCTTGTTTTCTTTTGGGAGGAAATTGAGGTATTTCAATTTGAGCACTACCTCATCAAATAGTTTATAAACAAACCTTATATATATATAACCTCAGTTTGTATTTACGTAATGATTCCAGGCCCTTCCTTGATTTTTTTTCTTTAACCTATTTACCTTAGCAATATTATCAGATGACAAAACATTCCCACCACTGGACTATAAAAGGTGTTTTCTCTGTAAAGTGTGGAATTTGCTTTATCCATGAAAGTAGCTGAAATAACTCCACAGCCAGCAGCACCTCAAGAGTAAGGCAACAATTTAGGAAAGTCATTTTCCCCAATAAGTTCGTTCTTCATAAAGGAAAGTGGATATACAGAAACACTAGTTAATATAACTATTTTGAAATGGATTTTCCTTTTGGCATTTTATACACACAGTAGAACTATTTATATGAGTAAGGTTCCTTCAGGTGGTCATCTCAGAAAAACAGGGAAAAGCAGTTAGAGTGCTTTGGATGTTCAGATAGGAAAAGTTCCGATGAATTAAGTGGACTATACCTTTTAAAAGCAGGGCAGGGCATAGTGGCATAGTGGATGGACACAGCTTACCTCCAGGTGAACCCCTACACTTGGAGCTCTTTGTACCTGCACTTTGACAGGACCTGGAGAGAGGGACTTTTCATTCAGGAAGTCATCTGTGAGACCACGGAACGGTCAGGCACAATGTCCTATAAATGTGAAAGTGTGGCGAAGGTGGCAAAGTGAAGCTTTTAACTGATGACCAGTATTATTGTAAATTACACAGATACTTGATAAGGATTTCAGTTTTTAAAAACAGCATTCTTTTTTAATGCTTTTGGTACATTTCCAAGTCCAGTCATTTTGAAGATGAGAAATCAGTTATGTGTGACCTTAGATATAGAAGAAGCCAGTAGTACCAAGTCGATGTAGAATGAATACCAAGAAGATATCAAACAAGTATCCACTATCTATATTAATATCTTCCAATATTAAGAGGCTTTCTGAAACAGTATCTGTTTACTATGAACTACTTGGTATGTTTCAGGCCTAAATAGAGAGAAAATGTGTTACTTTTGTAACTTTGGCATTACTGGTTACTGCAGTTATGTTTTGGAGTTTATAATCTTATCTGGTAATTTTTTCCTAGTGTTTTCTGTCTCTTAGATCTATGACTGATCAATTTTAGACTGATTCTTAATGTGTTCCTGACTGATTGTTTACATAACAAAAAGTAATTAAGAGGTTTTTGCACACTGGGAGCACAAGGTGGCTTTTTGCATTGGAGTTAATACCTGTATCAATATATCTGTAAACAGTTTAGTAAACTTAGCCCTGGCACCCAGCCAAAGGAAATCCATTTCATGGGTTTACAGCTGTTCTTTTCAAATGTTTTGAAAACATTTCTCCTCATTAACCTCTTAGACTTACTGTCTTTGGTACTGTGCAGAGTGGGGGGTGTTGAGTAAGATGGTGTTCCTTAGAATAGTACAAGTACCTCAACCTGTACATCCTAATGGAGATTGGTGAGGGAAAGAGCAAAGTCCTGGTTTTCTCCTGCGCAATCAGGCTGTAAATAGGAAGGAAATAGATCTGTATAGTCCAGACACGAAGGAGAGAAGAAGAAAAAAAGGTCGAAAATGTATGGTTTTCTGCCATGTGACCTTGTCACTGACTTTGCTGTTCACATACATACGATCTTGAGTATTTATAGTTGTTCTCAGGGTAATTAATATACAAATTCTAGTGATACATAGAGATAATGGTTTTGATGCTTTTAGGAGTTATTTTAAATCTCAAAAGATGAATACATATTCTTTGAATATTCATTTCTCTAGTCACATTTCTAACATTTTTAAGGGTTTTTTTATTGTCAAAATAGAACAAATCATTTTCCAGTTAAACATTTTTCACATGTACAATAAAGTTAAACCCAATTACTCACATAATGTGCCCATCTTTCTTTCTGCCTTAGAGAACTGGTGAATTCAAACCACTGACATTGAAGTTAGCAACCTCGACATTATACTCTAAGCAACCAGGGCCCCTTAGACCTCTAATAGAGCCTGGCAAGTTTGTGAGGGGTATACTAGAAAAACAAATTCCTGGAGGTTTCACCCCCTTGCATTATTATTTAGGTTATGAGATTTTCCACCTTTAGTGTATCTATTTATTTGATTTTCATATGACTACAAATTTATAAATCATGCTGATTTTTTTGTTAATTGATTCCTAGCCATTCTATTTTATAACATCAGTTGTACTTGATTAGTATTAATCATAATGTCTCGTCAGTCACTGTCTTCATCCAGTTTTATTTACTGTTTTTACTACTTTGTCCTCCTATCCTATTAGTGATCTTACACCATAGTTGTCCTTTTTGTGACTGACTTTCGTCACTCAGCAAAATTGGTTCTAGATTCATCTGTGGTGTACAGTATTTCAGGAATTCTTGATCTGTTTTTAGTGACATCTAATACTCCGTTGTTTGACTATACTGTGATGTCTTTGGCCATTCGTCCATTAAGGGACATTTGGGTTGTTTCCAGTTCTTTGCTCTTGAAAATAATTGTGCAGTGAACATGGGTGTGTGTATGTAATATTGTGTCGAAGCTCTTATTTCTTTAGGATATATATGTAGCAACAGGAATGCGGAATCAAATTATATTTCTATTCCTAATTTTCTAAGGAAGCGCGAAACTGGTTTCCTTAAGTGCTTGCACTGTTTTACATCTGCATATCTAAGTTATCTTTTAAGGCATCTGTAATACAGTGTTACTGTTAAAGGAAACAATAGGACAAATATGGCAGAATAGCAAGCATACTGGAATTAGCAGTTTGATGTGTGATTAATAATCACTCAGACGTAGTCTTGAATATCATGCTTACTGTTTTCTGACTCCTTTAACTAATCCCTACTGTTGGCTCTCCTGCTCTCACGCGCTGCCTTGATGTTATTAACAGGAAGTGTAGTCTTTTGGGAGTCAGGACTCCAGCCTCCTCTGCAGACTCAGACTGTGAGCACGGGTAAGTCTCTGAAGCTCTCTGTGTCACAGTCTGCCCGTCGTAATCTCTGTATAGTAGCTTTTTAGCCCATATGTCTCTGGTGCCCTTCCTCGTGACGTCATGTGCTCTAATATCTCATCATCACTTTTGCCTTGCGCTATTCATTGGGCAGCAGAAACAGAAAGAATGGAAGATAATGTCCACCGCCATTAACCAATGAGACTTTCCCATTGATCCAAATTAATATTACTATTTAACACATTCTGCTTGGATACGTTACCAGACATCCCTCAATCAGCTAGACTCTCCCCTCATAATTCACAGGAAAAAGAAATGGCAACTCAGGTTCTGTTAGTCTCAAAAAGAATTCTTTTAATTGGGAATATGCAGTATCTTCCTATTTTTTCAAGAATTGGCAGCTGTGTGTTAATGTGTTTATAGTTGCATCAGATAATCTGCTCCAAGTCAGTAGTCCAACTTTTTTTCTCTTTTTTAAAGCCCAAATTACTCTTTTTTGGTCATTTGTGTCATCGTTTTCATTAAGAAAATGCTAATAGCTGGGTGTTTGTTTTTGCCACTGTAAATTTTTACCATATGTATTCTGTGTTTAATAAAGACATAACAACAGTAACAAATGCCTGACTCACAACCTGCCTTTGGTTCTTATAGGCTACATTTTAAAACTGACAAGGGTTAGAATTTGTCAGTGCTGTCTGCACACTTGAGCTACAGCTCAAAGACCAGCTTTCTAGCAACACCTTGATCCCGACAGCATTAAGAAGTCAATCAGTCACCTTATTTGATTAAACTGTCATAATTTGGCATTGCCAGAATACTCAGATCTCTCAAAATATTAGAAATGAGTATTTCAAGGGTGAAGATAAGGATACATTTTCTTATTTTTGGCAAACATTTATCGAGCAGTTGTTATGTGTTACAAGCTAAAATTCCTCCCCAGTTTTAAGCCTTTTTGTTTTTGGAGTACAGTGTGGCACTTCAATATGTAGTATGTTCTTATAAAACTGTTAGACACATACACCTTTTGTGGTAATTCCTCAGACGAAATTCAGATAAGTAATAGACACTTCCTGGAACTCACTGAGAAGACTCTGCTTCAAATGACAGAGAGCTGTAGAGCCAACCCAGGCTCTGCTCCGTCATGATACCTGTGGTCATCAGGCCACGCAGGCCGTTCAGAAGCAGGGATGATGTTAGAGCTTGTGTAGAGGTTTTTGCAAAGTTTAAATGAAATGGTTAAAGTCACTGTCATATGCATGAAATATTAGAAGCATGGAGTGCGCAGTGTCAGTGGAGTTGGCACTGACTCATAGCTGACCCTCCATTGGGTTTCAGAGGCCGTGAATCACATAGGAAATTGTCCATCTTTCTCTCTGCGAACCCACGGTGTATTCAGACCACCAGAGGCCTGTCCAGGTTAGGAGCTCTCTGCAGACCACGCCTCCTGAACTCCCTACTGCGTAGTGTTGGTACCCAGTATTGAACACTGGATGTTAAAACACAATGACGGAGGCAGTACACATGGTGCTTGGTATTAGCAGCACTAGCTCTAGACCCTCCCCGTCTGCATCTGGATCCTGGCTACACCATCACTAGCTGTGTGAACCTGGGTAGATTAGTTCTCCCTCCTCTCAGTTTGACCGTCTGCAAAGTGAGCTTCATTCTAGTACCTGCCTTCCACAGTTGCTGTGAAGATCAAATGAATCAAGCGGAGAGAACATAGGAGTTTATAAAATGTTTGCTACTTGTACACAGAATTGAAGTACACACTATTTATTTCGGTTCATAATAAGTGAATAGACTTCTCCAGATTTTCCATCAGGATGTTTCTTTCTATTGTCTCACCAGATTTTGCCCTTATTTTCCACAAGTATGTCTTTGTAAAGAATTCAAAATAGCATGTGATTCCCCAAAATCTCCCTATGCACCTATACATCATTTGAAGAGGAGCTTATCTGGTGCAGGCGCGAGAGGGCAGACGCGGTAGGCACTGATTTCCCATGAAGTTTGTCCCTCCTGCGGGTACTGCCAGTTCCCACAATCCTCACATTCCCTGGGCATCAGTCAGTGTCTACAAGGAATGGTTTTCAAATAGTAAAGCATGTGAAAAGACAAACAGGCCAAAACTCAGAGCTCTCTAGGGACCATGACCTCCAAAACAGACTCCGTTCTGACATTTTCACAGACTACTTGAAGGGATTCCAGCAGGGGCATTCCATTTGGTAAACTCCTAAACAAACCCTCTATCATCAAGGGCTGATTTATAGGTTTTTCTTCTTCTTATGTACTTGTTCTGACAAGATTTAAGATAGTAGATATGGTCACTGAGACTCTTTTACAGCAAGTGATGTCAATGATAAGCTCTGTGCAGAAAGACCTTTGGTATTCTTGAGTAATAAAGCAGTTGCTTGTTATGTTGAAAGCGATTTCTTGTTCTGTGAGTTGTCTTTTAAAGTCGTTCTCTTTTTGGTTTTGATTCCAGGAAATCAATGTCATGATTACATTCCTCAATTAAGATTTTTTCATTATTAACCTACTTATTTAAAAAACTTCCTGAATTCAGAAATAGTCTTAAAATAACTACATACAGGTTTGTACGTATGTGAGTATATATGATTACTTGTTTCACAGTGACCTTTGAGATACATGAAAATAGGAATAAATCTAGCGTTTTATAACATTCTTCTGTGAAATTAATCTTGGTATAATGGCAGTTAGATGAGGCTTGAAGATTAGTAGAATTGACTGATCTATAAGTTGTTTTGGTTTTGTTGGGCTCTCACCACCCCCCCCCCCCGTCCCTCTGTTAATCTGAATCTCTTTAAAATGAGTTACAGTGCATTACTATAAATTTCTTTTAAAAATAAAGATCCAGTGGGGATCTGAAAAAAATGGGGTAATAGTGGGCATATATAAATGGTAATTCATTTTTTAAGACCTAATGTATGGGAATGATCATAAGAAATACAGTGTGAATGGGGGAAACCCAAAAAAATTAAAAAAGAGAGAATACAGGGCTAAAAACAAATGAGCTGGGTAGACCACCAGAGTATTGAAGCCTGAACACCATAAGGAAATGGGCAGTTAGGATTTAGCTGGGATTTTAATTAACCTTAAATGCTAACATCCCTCATAGCTATCTGAACCTGGGGCCCATGAATGGCACATAGGAAATGTTGAGAAGTGTACAACATTCCATATTTGAAGGGTTAGATTTACCGGAATGGGGGGTGAGAATATAAGAGTCTTAACATTATAAAAAATTTGTTAGACTTTATTATCTGATTGTGTTGTAAGAATATGTTTTTTGAGTGTTTAAACATGGAAAATGAGCTAATAAAATTGATGTATGACCTCATCTTTCTAAGAACTAGTAGTAAAAATAATACTAATTTTATTTTGTTCTAATAACCTGTCAGAACATCAGGATGCTGTAGGGAGTTTCCTTCAAAGAATAAATGAAATAATAGTCTCAAGGAATACTGAATGTATTAGAGAATGTTGCTTGACTGATATTTAAAATGTAAATAAAATATGATATGTAAAAAATACAAAATACAAATGCTGTCTTTTTTTCTAAAGCCAAGACTAATAAAGTAATATTTACCTAAAGATGTGAAAAATTATTAATTTTCTTAATATAGATTTTCCTCTATATATATATTGTGGGTTGTTGTTTCTTTTTTTCTGGCTTAAAATGACATTATTATTTTTTTTAATCCTCCATTGTAAGGAGCAGACAGATGCCCAGTGGTATTTTCAAGTCTGCACATTTATTATTTCTGAGAGTTCTGTGAGTTGTCAAATTTTTTTATTTTGTACTGGTCTACTTACAGAGTTCATAACCTTCAAACCAGATTCTACGTATTGTTTTTATTGCTTTTGGTGGTGGTAGTCTCATTTTTTAAGAAACAAATGACATTTTATTCTGTTGTTGATGATTTATTTGCTTATGAACAGTAGAATCCCCGGTTGTGTTCATTATCTGCTTGTTTGTTTGTACAAAGAAGTAGAGTAATAGCTGAGAAGCCCCGGTGGGCTGGGGGACATAAAGGATCAGTCTCTACTAGTACTTGTAGGCATGAGGCTCATGTAAGGCCCACGTGGGCAGAATGGACTCAGTTCAAGAAGCACTGACATCTGGACCAGATGTGCTGTTCCATCAAGCTGCTGTCAGGTAGGGATCTCACTCTTTGTTGGTCCACTTATATTTTGACCTTCTTAGCTACCTGTGCTTTCTCATAAAACAAAATCATTGCTTGTTCGTGCTGCATAGTATTCCATCATGTGAATGTACCATGATTTCTTAATCTATTTGATTGTGATTGGATATCTGGGCTATTTCCATGTTCTTGCAATGGTGAATAATGCTGCTATGAACATCAGTGTACAAGTCTCCATTTGAACTGCAGTTCTCATTTTCTTGGGGTACATTCCAAGCTATGGAATAGCTGCTGATTTTCTATGTTCAGCTTTTTTTTTTTTATGTACAGCTTTTTGAGGAAGCGCCAAACTGCCTTCCTAACTGATTGTACCATTTTACAATCCCACCAACAATGTATAAGAATTCCTATCTCACCATACCCTCTCCAACATTTATTACTTGCTGTCTTGTTAAACTTTGCCACCGCTACTGGAATGAGATGGTATCTCATTGTGGTTTTGATTTGCATCTCTTTTACTGGCAGTGATTTTGAGCATTTCTTCATGTGCCGACCGTTCGAATATCTTCCTCTCTGAAAATTCTTTCCATGTCTTTTGCCCGTTTTGTAATTGAGATTTGCCAGTACGTCAATTTATTTCATAATAAACAATTGACATTTAAGAACTAAAACATGATTCCTTTTTTGATAGTCATGTAAGTCATTTCTCTCTTTGCTATGGAAAAATAGAAATGGATTTTTTTTTCTTCTCGTTTCCATTGTTGTCATCACAGACCATCAAGTCGAAACTGACTCTTTGTTGAGCCTCCAGCAGGTTTTCAGACACTGTAAATTGCCGGGGAGGAGACTGCCCTTCTTGCTCCCACAGAGCAGCTGGTAGATTTGAACCTCATCCTTTGGGTTAGTTGTGCAGCTCATTACGGTTAAGCCACTAGAGCTCCCTGTGGAGCAATTTATGGTCACATCAACCAGTAGAACCCTTTTAGAAAACAGCTTAGCCCAGTTCTTCCATAATATGCACAATTCATTCCCCTTGTAGGCTTCTACTAGAACTCGGTGAGATTTGTTCTGTCCCCTGTAGGCCAGCCTTGTCGAGTGCTTAGATCTCTGCCATACATTTAACCCTCTTGAGACTCCACATCTATTTCCATGCTGTTCCCTTTGCCTTCTGGTGCACAATACCAAAACTGTCCTTCCCATTTCCTCTCCTCACCCTTTCCACCTTGTTTCTGTCTCTCCATCTTCAGACACTCCTGTTTATTCTGCGTTAGGATAAAATTGCTTTCACCCAGCTAAAAGATTCTGAATACATGGTTGTTTGTCTTTCTGATCCATAAAATGGTGATTAATCAATCATTAATCTTCACAGTAAACCTGAACCTGTGCTTAACCCGTATATGTAGCTTTTCAGTTCTGTGGTTTGTAAACTGTTTATAGTGTTCGCTGGTTTTATTCCAGACAATCTGTGTCTTTTTAAAATTTTTCCTGCCTCTGAAGGGTTTCCTTGAAATGACAAGCAGCGTTGTATTTCTGCAGTTAAAGCTGTATGTTTTCAGTTTCTCCTTCCATGCAGTTGAAAGTAAGAATCATGGCCTGATAAAACTTTGAAAGTGGAAATGAGAGTACCATTTGCTTTCTGTGCAAAACAGAGAAGCCACTTCCAAGCTGTGCATGTCAGTTTTCTTGAAAAATTGGAAGATACAGCCCACTGATTCCAGAATGATGACTAATGATGTTGAGTACTTTTTAATGTGCTTTCTGACAGTTTGTGTGAAAAGTTCAGACCTTTTACCTATGTTTTCTAACTTTTATTATAAAATTTTTAAATATAACACAGTTAAGAGACTATTACAGTGAGCCATTGCATATACGTCACCTAAGGATGACAGGACAAGAATTGATGCTTTGAGTTGTGATGTTGAAGAAGGGTACTGACTATCCCAGACTGACAAAAGAACAAAAAGATAGATTTTCGGACAAGTGCAGCCACAGTAGTCTTTGGAGGCAAAGATGGTGAAGCTTTATGTTTCATACTTTGGCATATTTCTAGGAGACGCTGTTCCTTGGAAAGGGATTTCATGCTTGGAAATGAGGGGTCTGTGAAAAAGAAGATGACCCCCAGCAAGGTGGATTGATACAGTGTCCGCAGCAATGGGCTCGAATATGTGAGCGATGATGAGGACGGCACAAACTAGGACAGGGTTCAGGTTTGTTGTTCATATGATCGCTGAGTCATATGCAAGTCGATGGACCTAACAACAACAGTTTCTACCTGGGGGCTTTGGTGGTGGAGTCTATGGCCTTGTTAAACTAAGGGCCATGTTCCTGGTGGTTCTAATCCACCATCTGTTCCATGGGAGTAAGATGACCAATCTCCTCTTGTGTGATTTACAGCCTCTGGAAACTCACGAGCGAGTCAGCCATGAGTCAATTCTGACTCAGCAACTCAGAGTGAGTTTTACCATTAATATTTTGCCGTGGTTATTTCATCACATACCTCCCTCCTTCTCCTTGTTCTCTCTCCCTCTACTATCAGTCTGTCATCTTGTTTGTTTTCCCCATAGTGTGGAAGGCAATTTGTCATTCTCTCAAAAAGCTGAACATAGAAATCTCGTATGACCCAGCTATTCCACTACTAGGAATATATTCCAAGGAATTCAGAAATGAGATATGGATATATGTACACCTATGTTAATAGCAGTGTTATTCACAATAGCAAGAAAACGGGAACAGCCCAAATGTCCATCAACAAACAGATAGGTTGAGAAATTGGAGTATATTCACATAATGGAATACTCTGCAGCACTAAGGGACGATTTTGTCAAATATTAACATGGGAGAGTCTAGAGAACATTATACAGAGTGAGCTAACTCAGCATTTTAAGGACATATACTGCATATTTTCATGTTTTGAAAATAGGATAACTGAACAAAATTTTTATAAATGTTTGAAAGTGGAAGGGAAAAAGGAAAAGAGAGGCTAGATAAAGGTGTGCACAATTTACTCTCTTAATATACATTTAGTATCATAATACCCCACTTTTTATTTGTTATCTAAGAAAAAATTGGTCTCTACTGAAGAGCAGCAATGTCAGTCTGGAAACTAAGGTGCGCCTGATAGAGGCCATAGTCTTTGCAGTTACTTGCTACATGTCAGAAAACTGGACAGTGACTAGGGATGATAGAAAGAGAATTGATGCCTTTGAGCTGTGATGCTGGAGAAGAGTATTGAATATACCATGGACTTCCAGTGGAACAAACAGGTTCGTCCTAGAGAGAGTGAAACCAGGCTGCTCCTAGGAGGCAAGGATTCTGAGGCTTCGTCTGACATAGTTTAAACATGTTGCTAGGAGGGACGAGTCCTTGGAGAGGGACATCATGCTTGGGACGTTGGAGGGACAGCGCAGGAGAGGAAGACCCTCGATGAGACAGACTAACTCGGTGACTAGGGTAATGGGGGTAGGTGTGTCAGAGACAGTGAGGTTGGCACGGGATGGAGCAGGGTTTAGGGCTGTTGGACATGAATCACTATGAATCGCAGGTGACTTGACGTCACATAAGAACAACAACAACATGTAGATTAATTTTTTAAAAATAGTATTTAGAGAAAATTTGAAAGCACAGCACACCCACTGCACTAGGAAAGAAAGCATTATGTTCAGACTTTGGTAGCTGACAGCAGTCCCTGTGAGAGCCATTTTCATTGTCAACCTTTGCTTGCACTTCTTATTCTTAGTGTTACATTTTCTTTATCCTTTTTTGTGTTGACCAAATCCTAACCCTTTTAGCTTTTTTAAAGTTAGTTTGATTTTTCATTATAAAAATAATAATGATAGGTGCTTACATCAAATCTGTGTAAGAAAAGAAAAAAAGGAAAGAGAAAAGGATTAATATATATTCTACTCAGATGTCACTGTTAAAGTGTTGTGGTTCTTTTTCAATTTGTTTTTCCTGTGTAGGCTTTATTTTGCAGTGTCATTTATGAATATTTGTTACCTGAATTTTCCCCTTTCGTGTCTCATTGCATTTCATGTTTTCACCTGTTATAACTTTTAATTTTTGTAATTGCTTTATAAACACTAATTTAATGATTGTATCTTAGCTCACATGAATATATCAGTCTCTTCTTGGATACCTAAGTTAGTTTTCTGTGTCTTTTAAACAATAAATAGCTTAAAATCTTTGTGCTAGTACACCACTACTACTGTTTTTAAAACTAGTAGAGCAATTGAAATTCCATTTGCTCAGGTATTCTCTCATTACTACCTCATGCAGCCTCTTAAAAGATATATCCTGTTTGTGAGCATCAATCTGGACAGCGACAGCCGTCAATTTAAAATTCCAGAGAATTCCCTTGACACAGCTTCATCCTAGTCTGTAAATTGGGATGAAATTGTAATATATGAACCAACCATTTAGAATGTGTTCTCTCCCTCACATGCACCTTCCATCAAGTTGGAACCCACCTTTCTAGCCATTTAGATAACGGTTTATACTGTTACAAACCTTCTAGTCAGAACTGACTCCTAGCTGATCCTCTAGCGGGTTTTCAGAGGCTGTAAATCATACAGGAGGAGATTGCCCATCTGGAGTATTTAGGGATGAAAATTAACTGAAATTTATAAAGGTCATAACAAAATACTTGAAACAATGTTTTATTACTGGTTAGGTTTTATTTTACAGGATTTAAAGATGTTACAACAAATTTTAGCCTCATTTATCTAAAATGTCATCTCCTGTTAAATGGGAAACAAGAGAATTTTGGTTTGTGAGAATGCAAAAGGCCTCATTATAAGTGAACTTAGAAGTTAGTATTTCTGGAATGCTTGTTATTGGTGTCTCTTAAACTCTTCTCTAAACTGTTTTTCTCAACTTACTGATAATGGGCTGCTTTACTAAAATATGCCTTTGAAGTTGGTTGTATATTATGTCATTTGGCTCCCTCAGACATTCAAACTAGGTAAAGTCTTTGTTCTTTACAAATATATTTTTAAATCTTCTTAAATTCCTTTCAAATGATTTCAGTCTTAAGAGGAATGTCAAGCAAAACTCATTTCCCAAACAATATAGAGAGTGCTAGAATGTGTTCTAGTTCAGAGTCACTTCCTAGAACAATATCGTAATCATAGGAGTAAAGGAAACATCTATCATAATAGAGTTGGGATGTACTGATTTGCCAGTAGTTCTTATGAAATAAATTACTCATTTCTATTTTAAATCCTTTTTTATGGTTGTTGTGTATCTTCGGGTTAAAACCAACTCAGCTGACCTTCTAGCAGGTTGTCAGAGGCAGTAAATTGCATGAAAGGAAACTGCTCATCTTTCTCCCACAGAGCAGCTGGTGGTTTCGAACTTTGTGCCTTTAGGTTGGCAGTGCAACTCTGTCTGTGGAAATGTATCTAAAAGTTACATGTTTTCAGTGACATTAATACCTTTTAACAAATAATAAGATATATTGTTTCTGTAGTATTTTAATACCTTAAAATGTATTTAGATGAATTATACATAGGCAGTTCTTTGGAAGAGAAAGTTAGGATTTCCAGTTCAGGGAATTAACTATAGACAATGCCTACTTTAGAGTTGTTTTTCATCATAAAAGCAAGAACTGGAGGGTTGGGGCGTGGGAAAATGTCCAACAGTGAATGAATGGGAATCCAAGTTCTCTATAAATTTTCATTAAAATCTCAATTTAAAAAAGAAACAATGAGTGCTCGTTGTAGATCACGTTTTCTGTTAAAAAAGATAAAAAGCAGAGTCAGCCAGTCCCACCACTCAGTCTTAGAACCCACTGTAGCATTTAGGAATGTTTTGTCTCAATTTCTTTTTCATTCATGTAATTTTTTAGGAAAAAACCAAAACACAGAAAATGCTTTTTTTCCATAGCCTCTCTTTCCCTCTCCCATTTTGCGAATATTTACCAAACTGTTAAATAAATGCCTGTAAACAAAATGGGCTTTTACTTCTTGGACTCATTGTATAGCTAGCCGCTCAATGATTATTGTTTTAACAGTTCTGAAGCCACTCCTTTCAGTGACTATACAAATTGCCAATAATTTTATGATTTCATATTTTATTTTTATCATCATTTGGTATTTTCAATATCAATTCTCTTAGTGATTAACACTTAGATAGTATCCCATCTTCTGCTGTTCTAGACGCTGATGGCATGAATGTTGTTAGGTACTGTCAAGTCAGCTCCCAGTTCATAGGCACCAGAACATAGCACAGCAGAAGGGCTGGCCCTGCCTCACCTGACGCCAGCCTCACAGTATATACATTAGGTTCATTGATGCAGTCACCATGTCAGTCCATCTCTGTGACCCTACACTTTACCGAGCATGATGTCTTCATGTGCTGCTCCACATACTGGTTCATCCTGATAACGTCTGAGATGAAGTTTCTCCATCCTTGCTTTTAAGCAATGTGCTGGTTGCACTTCTTGCATTTATAGCCTTATACATAAATGACTGCATATGCTCCAGAATCTGTTGTGTCTTCGCAGGACATCCTAACAGGAGGTACATGATACCCATGTGTCCTATTGCCATAGGACCCAGGGTGTCAAATAGGACTGTGCTCCGTATGGTTTCCAGTGGCTGGGGGCTTGGTTGGTTGTTTTTCAAAGACATCACGAGGCTTTCCTTCCAACGATAGACTCTAGTCTTTCAGTCAGCAACCAGATGTGTCAGCTGTTTGTATCATCTGGAGACGTCATCTGTCCCTTCCCGAGTGATGTTCATTTTGATTATCTATCTGGTTAAGGTGGTGCCCACTAGGTCCCTCCACTGTAAATGTATTTTTTCCCCCTTTTAATTTTTTGTTTAATTTTTCAGTAACTATGTTGTGAGGAAAACAGGTTGATACCCTAGAAATACCTTATTCCTCATTAAATTCTCCCTTTCCAGCTTTGGTATCCACTGAGTTCTTTGCCTAAAACAGTTCCTGTCCTGGTAATTGCTGGTATTTTTCTGATTCCATTATTCCTCCATTTATTTTGATAATAGCTTGTTTTAAGATTGTACTTTTCCAAAAAAAAAAAAAAGGGTTGTACTTTTCCTTTCTTCTTCTTCTTTTATATCAATATGGAATGATAGATTCTGATTTTGTTTTCATTGTCCCAGTGGCTTCTGAGTCCTTTTGATGATCTCTGTCATTCCATGATCAGATCCTTACTTTGTGGCACAGTTGCACAGTTAAATGCTCCTGACTCACCTTATATTTAACTTGCCCCAGTCCCGGAATCAGCCATGTCTCCAAGGAAGTATGGTTCCTTCAGAAACCAAATCTGGGAACTAGATTTATTAAGGTTGGGATGTCATTGCATCTAAACTCTCCATAGACAAATATGAGATTTGTATGTGTATATACATACACACCTGCGCAGATAGCCATACCAATGTCTGTTCTGTAAAGATTAAAGAAGTAAGCATCCTTACAGAAGCCCTTCGTTTTAACCTAGTGTCTACTTTGTCCTTGCTTCTCCCTTTCTTCCCTTTCTGTATTTAGCTCCCAGTGGCTGCAGTATGTTTTCCTGTGTGTTTCCAAAGTGTTGCACCAGTTGAATTCAGACTGGCAACGCCTAAGAACATTTTCACTCCCCAAAGTGCAGCGTCAGGATTGGTGGAAGATCTATTCACAATCTGCATTATGCAGATGACACAACCCTGCTTGTCGAAACTGAGGAGGACCTCATGCATTTGCTGCAGAGGTTCAAGGACTGCAGACTTCAGTATGGACTGAGGCTCAATGTCAAGAAGACAGAGATTCTCACCACTGGACCGATTGGTAGCATCAGGATGGATGGCGAAGAGATTGAGATTGTTGACAGCTTCAGTTTGCTTGGCTCTACAGTCAGCACTCTTGGCACCAGCAGCCAGGAAATCAAAAAACGTATTGTGATGGGAAAGTCTGCTGTTAGGGACCTCTCTAAAGTACTCAGGAGCAACAGTGTCTCTCTGGAGACTTAAGGTCCACCTGATACAGGCCATGGTCTTTGCAATCACTTGTTATGCATCAGAGAGTTGGGCAATGACTAGAGAGGATAGAAGGAGAATTGATGCCTTTGAGCTGTGGTGCTGGAGAAGAGTATTGAATGTACCATGGACTGCCAAGAAAACAAACAGATTCATCCTGGAGAGGGTTAAATCAGGCTACTCCTTGGAGGAAGGATTCTGGGGCTTTGTCTGACATACTTTGGACATGTTGTAAGGAGAGACAGGTCCTTGGAGAGGGACAACATGCTTGGGAGGGTGGAGGGGACAGCACAGGGAGGGAAGACCCTCTATGAGGTGGATTGATTCAGTGACTGGGGTAATCGGGATGGGTGTGTCAGAGGCAATGCGATTGGCACAGGATAGAGCAGGGTTTAGGGCTGTTGTACATAGGGTCACTATGAGTCGCAAATGACTCGACGGCGCACAACAACAACAACAATCTCACCAACAGAATGTATTGTCCTCTGTGGCATTTGGACAAGAACAAACTGGGAGGAGGGTAGAGAGAATAGTGCAACAATGAATGAGTGGAAGCCCAAAATCTCTGTAAATGTTTATGAAAATTAATAAAATATAATTATAGAAAAAAAAATTTAAAAAAAAAAAAAGAATGTATTGTCCTGTACTTCACTGCCTGGTAGCTAGGAAGAGGTATTTCAGCATAGTTTTAACTGTGTTTCTCTGTGTTTGACTATCTTTTTCCAACCATCTCCATTTTGGGGGAGGTGGTGAATTAGCTGGGGTTTGTTTTCTTGTTTTTCTCTCATTTTTCTAAATTGGAACTTAAATCTATTTGTAAAGCATTCTTTGTGTTTATTTATGTCTTCAGCATACACTGCAGATACATGTTCCCATTGGTCAGGTATCACTGGGATTTAGCTTTACTGAAGTTTTTTTGTTTGTTGCCTAATTGAGGGATTGTGTGTTTTGTTTGTTTTCTTATGCAAAAATTTGGAGGGTTCCCTCCCTCCACATGTAACCAGAATCTTGCAATTTTGTCTTCCATGGCATTTAGATTTGAGGGTGTAGTTAGGAAGCCTTTCTCTATCCCCAAGTTATGGAAGAAGCCCCTCTGATTACTTGGAGTACTCATGTGGTTTAATTTTTGACATTTATATCCCTGATTCCTGTGGGGTTCATTTTTGTCTGGGGAGGCACTGCTCCCTCCCCACCCCCACAGCTTTTCTTTTTCAGTGGTTCCCTGGCTTGCTTTTCTTTTCTTTCTTTCTTTTTTCTTTTTTTTTTGTAAACTTAAGCATCAGCTGGTCTAGCTCCATTAAAAAACTTGTTGGTATTTTTATTGGGATTATCTTAAATTTGTAAGTTAACATAGAACTGACATCTTTATGATGCCGGGTGATCCTTTCCGAGAACAAGGACTGCCTTTCCATTTGTCCAAGTCTCCTTTTAGGTTTTCAGGAGTTTTGCATATTTTAAGTTTGTTCCTAAGAGTTTTATCTTTGTCACTATTGAAAACAGAGGTGTTTTTGGTTGTTCTTTTTCTGGTATTATTCATTAAATGCTTCTTAGTTGTACATTGTTAAAGCTATAGACTTCTGTATGTATTTGAGTTGGTCCTGCTGGAAGTTTGCTAAATTTCTTGAATCTGTCCATAAACGTGTTTCATCAAATCTGGGGGTGGGATTGGTTTCAGCCATTATTTTTATAGATACAGTTTCTGGCCACCTCCTCTGGGACTCCAGGCAGCAGAGGCACTGTTCCTTGTATTTGTTTTGTTGTTGTTGTTAAATCTCTTGTCTCTTTAGCATCTAGTTTATTCTTCATTATTAATAGTAACAATTTGTGGATTTGAGTTCTTTTTGTGCTTTAAATATGTGCCACAGATTATTATTTATAGGATTTTCAAACTCAAAAGTTCAACTCTTTCCTGTCGTATCAGAACAGACTCACAGCTAACCCTCCATTGGGTTTCTGAGACTGTGACATGCATGGAAGGAGGTTGCTTGTCTTTCTCCCTAGAAGCAGCTGGTGAATTCGAACCCCTAGAGAAGCTTGTACTGTTAACAGTACAACTCCCTGCAGACTAGGCTACCAGAGCTCTTCACAATCATCGTTTTTAAAAGTAGTTTTATTTCCGTTTGTAAGAGATGTTACTAATCTCCAAGTTGTTGTCTCGTGCCCTCGAGTTGGAACCAACTTAAAACTGACCCTCCAGCAGATTTTCAGAGGCTGTGTCTGTATTTGAGCTGTGTGTCTTTGTTTTGACAATGCAACTCCTTACTGCTAGGCCACTGGAGTTCCTAATCTCCAAGTAGATGATCTTTTTAAAAATTATTTCATTAATGATGTCTATCCCACTTGACATATTTCAACAAACTTCTGCAACCCTAGATGTGCTCACCAGGCTGTGCCGGGAAATTTGGAGGATGGCTACCAAGCCAGCTGATTGAAGAGATCCGTAATTGTTCCCATTCCCAGAAAAGATGACTAAGTGTGGAAATCACTGAACACTTAATATCACATGCAAGTAAAATCTTGCTGAAGATTATTAAAAAAACAGTACATTGACAGAGAATGCCAGAAACTCAGACTGGACTTAGAAGCCATGGTAACAAGTGTTATCACTGCAGATTTAAGGTAGATCTTGGCTGAAAACAGAGACTTATCAATGAGAAGGATGTTGGGTTGTGTTTTTATTGATAACACAAAGATTTTTGGCTGTGTGGATCATAAATTATGCTGACACTGAGAAGAATGGGAATCCCAGAACACTTAACTTGTGCTTATGCAAAACCTAGACTTAGATCAAGAAGCTGTTGTCGGAACATAGGAAGGGAACACGATATGATTTAAAACCAGGGCAGGTATGTGTCGGGGCTCTGTCCTTTCTTCACACCAGTTCAGTTTGTGTGCAGAACGAATCATCCTAGAGGCTGGACTGTATGAAGAAGGTTGTGACATCAGGATCAGTGAAAGACTCAGCAACAACCTTCCTTATGCAAATGACACAACCTTGCTTGTTGAAAGCTGAGGAGGACTTGAAATGACTACTGCAGAGAATCAAATACTGTGGCCTTCAATATGGCTTGTATTTCAACATTAGGAAAACAAATTCTTAAAACCACACCAATAGGCAACATCATGATAGATAGAGAAGAGATAGATCTTTTTTAATCTATTCATCTTGCTTGGACCCACAATCCAAGCACCAGGAGCCAGGAAATCAGAGAAAGTATTGCACTGAGAAAATCTCCCATCAGGGATCTGTCGAAAGTGCTGAAGAGCAATGATGTTAGTGTGAAGACTAACACTTGATCCAAACCATATTTTTTCAGTTATATGCTATGCAGCTGAAAGTTGGATAGTGAATAGAGATGACAGAAGAAGAATCAGAAGAGTACTGAATATCCCATGGACTGCCAAAAGGACAAACCAACATGTCCCGGGAAAGGTGCAACCAGGGTGCTCCTCGGAGCAAGGATGGTGAAATTGTCTCACCTACTTTGAGCATGTTGTTAGGAGGGGCAGCCCATGGAAAAGGACATCATGCTTGGAAAGGTAGAGGGTCAAAAAAGAAAGGGGGAGCACCCCACGTGATGAATTGACACAGTGCCTGCCGCCATGTGCTCGAGTGTGTCAGAACATGGTGACAGCACAGGAAAGAGCAGCGTTCGGATCATTGATCGTAGGGCCGCTTTGAAGTCCTAATCAGCTTGCTGACCCTTAACAACAAGAATTATATTACATTGAGGTCAGAATATTTCTTACATTCTGTGGAAATCCCTGACATTTCCTTTTTAATCTAATATGAGATTCATTTTGGGATGTTCGATGTGTCTTTGTGGAAATGTATCTGTTCTATGTATCATCAGAGGGTAAAGTTCAGTACATACTGCTAAGATCACCAGATTGATTATGTTATTTTGGATGTGTGTATGTTAAAGTCTCATTTTTTTTTTCTCACCTTTGGAAAAACTTCAACTTTTCTTTCTCTATTTGATTAGACTTGTACTGAGAGGAGAATAAAAGGTTTCCTTATATTTGTTTGTTGTTACTACTGTTCTATACCATTGGGTGGGACCCACTCATAGCTGACCCTCCAGCAGAATTTTCAGAGGGAGTAAATCTCCTAAGAGAGTGACCATCTTTATCTAGCTGGTGGATGTAAGCCAGGTGCCTTCAGATTGGAAGCACAGCTCTTTACCACTAGACCACCAGGAGACCTGATGGCACAAGAGGGAGCTCTGGTGCCTTAGTGGCTAAGGAGTTGTCGTGCCAACCCAAAGGTACATGGTTGAATCCACCAGCTATTCCATGGAAAAATGGCATTCTCTTCCTGAATGATTCACTTCCTCTGAAAACCCACTGGAGGGTAAGTTACTGGATCCAGCTGAGCAGTGTACCACAGTAACAGTAGCATATTGGTTAAGCACACTGCTGCTGACCAAAAGGTTGGTAGTTGAAGCTGCTCCGCAGAAGAAAGCTTTGATAGGTTGCTTCTGTATCCCAAGAATTACAGTCTTGGGAATTGTACAGGGACTTCTGTTCTGTCCTAGAGGGTTATGTGAGTTGGGATTAGCCAAGTGGCAGAGGATTTGGGTTTGGTTTGGTTTTCATTTGTTTCTTTTTATTGCTACATGATACCTCCTAGCATTTTTGTTTTATATTAGTTATTTTGTGCATAGTTGTAACTATTATATTACTTGTTTTAATTAGTTGACCACTACAAAGTGCCCTCCTTTTCAGATTTAATACTTTTTCACTTGAGCTCTCTGTTTTATGATACAAGTTTCACTCTTTCTTCCCCATCCTGACAGTAAAACAGATTGAAACCCACTGCCAACAGTTTGATGTAGACTAATAGTGACCCTATTGGACTGAGCCATGGGGCTTCAAAGACTGTGCTCTTTATAGTAGACAGCTGCATCTTTCTCCTGCAGAGCGGCTGGTGGGTTCAGACCACCATTAGCAGTTAGCAGTCAGGCAGTGTGTGTGTGTGTGTGTGTGTGTGTGTGTGTGTGTGTGTGTACGTAAGTACACCGTCAAATCAGATCTGACTGATGCAGGAGGAAGCAGTCAAGTACTTTAACCACTCTGCCACCAGGACTTCTTTGCCTGTCACCTACAAAGGCCTGCAAAACACACCTTGGGGAGTTACACCATCACCATGCATTTTGGAAATTGTTCTTAAGTTACTACCGGTGGGATTTATTTTAATCGATGAATAGAGTTTTTCCCTTTAAGATTCTTTTGAACATTTTTTATTCTTCATTTCTTTTCAGGATTTAGACAGCCAGGTAAATATTCTTCTATTGCATTAAAGATTTATAAATAAATAGACTCTTTCAAGGTTATCATATTCCATACAAGAATTTCTCTGTTTGTTCCCACACGTACCATTGTGGTTTGTGGGGGGATGGGGGGAATGAAACAAAACATCATCATTGAAGTATAACTGATACGCTGTAAAATGCACGTATGTTACATGTTCACTTTGAGACGTTTTGGCATATCATATCTACCCGTGGAACCATCATCATAATCAAGATCAACATCCTCTCACCCTCTAAGATCCCTCATGCCCTTTGCAGTCCATTCTTCTTTCACCACAGCCCCCAGGCAACCCTTTCTGGCCCTATATGTTAGTCTGCATTTTCTGAAATTTTAATACAAGTAGTTTTTTAATTTTATTTCTTTCACTAAAATAATCAGTTTTAGATTATGTTGTATCTGTCAGTAGTTCATTCATTTTTTTAATTTTATTATTATTTTTTGTGCATGTACCATCAAATCAGATCTGACTGGTACAGGAGGAAATTGTCCCTCCTTCTCCGGCAGAGCATCTGGTGGATTTGAACTGTGTACCTCTGGGATTGCAGTGCGGCTTCTTGTCACTAGGCCACCAGAGCTCCCCTAGTAGTTCATTCTTGTTTACTGCTGAACCATTCTGTCATGTGGCAGTGTTGTTGTTATGTGCCGTCGAGTCGCTTGCGACTCATAGCGACCCTATGTACAACAGCCCTAAACTCTGCTCTGTCCTGTGCCAATCGCACTGTCTCTGACACTCCCATCCCATTATCCCAGTCACTGAATCAATCCACCTCATAGAGGGCCTTCCTCTCCTGCGCCGTCCCTCCACCCTCCCAAGCATGATGTCCCTCTCTAAGGACCGGTCTCTCCTTATTTGATTTTTCTTTAACTTGTGAATGTACGTGTGGGTTGTTTGAAGTTTGTGTGTGTGTGTGTGTGTGTTTTGTTTGAAGTTTTGAACTCTTAGGAATAAAGCCACTGTGGACATATACTCTCTTCTTCTTTAGGTAAATAGCTAAGAATGAAATTTCTAGGCTCTATAAGTAAATGTTTACCTTTTTAAAGAAACTCACCAATCTCTTTTCCAAAGTGGTTCTATGTCTTCTATTCATACCAGCAGTATATATTCATTTATATAATTGTTTGATTGCTTCATGTCTTTGCCAACATTCACTCTGTTGTGTCTGAGTCTGGAATTGCCTGTGGTCTAGATACCCCTGGTCACTCGTGATTATTCTTTTTGTCTTTCCACTAAATTTTTTTAAGTCTTTCATGTAAAAATTATAGACGATTATATCTTGGGTCCATTTTATAATTGTAATATCAAAGATATCTTAACTCCAGAAAGCTAACTCATTTATAAACTACTCTTCAGAGTACAAAAAAATGTTTGATCCAGAGGGGTTGTGTATGTTTGTTTTTAGTAGATGTTTAGCATTAATAGAGGAAACAGTGAAGTCAGTGCAAAGACTCTGAAGTAAATAAAAGAAAGTCAAACCAAACCAAGTCAATTACCTTTGAGTCTTTTTGGACTGCCAGTGTTATGTTAGGACAGAGTGGAAAGGCGGCATGGAGTTCCGAGGTTGTAATCTTTTTGTTTGCAGACTGTCATGTCTTTGTTCTGTGTGGTTGCTGTGGATTCAAACCAGTGACTTTTCAATTAGCAGCCAAGCACTTAAGCACTGTGCCAGCCCATCTTACTGCCATCAAGGTGATTCCAACTCGTCGTGATCCTCTAGGACTGCGCAGAACTGGCCCCTGTGGGTGTTTGAAGTTGTAAGTCAACCTTGACCACAGTCGACTGCACGCCTTTCTCCTACTAAGCACTTTCACCTAAGCACTTTAGCCAGTATACCGTTGGGGCTCTTTAAGGGAGAAGGGTGTGTCTGTGTATGTGTGTGCCTCTTAAGGGAGAGAAGAAAGGGAGTCAGAATAATAGAAGGCAGAAGAAGAGAGCAGTCCAGGGGGAAATGCACTAAGCAGGCACGAGGTATCATGGGGAGGGATCATTTCTTAATCCCAGTTGTGTGGTGGGCCAGGAGAGCAGAGTTTGAAACAGTGTTCGAGTTCCCAGTGGCAAAAAAAAAGAAATGAATCTTCATAGATGGGAAGGAGGGTGGTTGTATGTCTGGCTGTCTCCCTGTTATTAGTAATCTGGAAGTCCAGCTTGCTTGCTGAGAAAGGTGTGAAGTTAGTGTGTTGTGCTGAGAAAAGGGGACACTTTGGAACAGCAGTGTGAAATGGTGGGAAGAGGAGAAAAGGAAACATTTTGGAACTTGTGTGACGGCGTGTGCTGGGATTAAAACTCTTGACCCCTAAGCAGAAGGTTGATGATTCACACTCACCGATGGCCCCATGAGAGAGAGATGGGACTGGGCTAATCTCTTCTGTAGGGTCGCTGTGAATCGAAATCCACTCAGCAGCAAAACTCTGTGGGTTTTTGTTTAATGGAGGCAGACCCTGACTTATGTTGGATTTGGATCATCATCTTGGCTGCTCCTTTTCTCAGCCATGTTTGGTGTTGTCTTCAACTCTAATTGTTCTGAGTTCTCACGGGGCAGGATAGGACACTCAGTCATGTTGTTGCTGTTATGTGCCATCCAGTCACCTGTGACTTACAGTGAGCCTACGTACAACAGCCCTAAACCTTGCTTTATCCTGTGCCTCTCACTGTCTTTTGACACACCCACCCCCATTAGCCCAGTCACTGAATCTATCTCATTGAGGGTCTTCCTCTCCTGCACTGCCCCTCCACCCTCCCAAGCATGACGTCCCTCACCAAGGACTGGTCCCTCCTTGCAACATGTCCAAAGTATGATCTTGTTATATGCCATTAAATTGTTTTTTAACTCTTAAGAACCCCATGTAACGGAGTAGAACTGGCCTTCAGAGTTTTCTAGGCTGGAATCTTTATGGAAGCAGATTGCCATATAAAACATTTTAAAATTAAATGAATATGTTATTGTTGTTATGTGCCACCAGTCAACTCAGAACCAACTCATAGCTGACCCTCCAGGAGGTTTTCAGAGGCCATGGGAATAGATTGCCCATCTTTCTACTGAGGAACAGCTTCTGGTTTCAAACTCTTCCTCTGCAACTCCTTATCCACTAGGCCACCAGAACTTCCTTTAAATTACACATGTAGTTGTTGAGTACCATCTAGTTGGAACCAACTCATAGCTGACCCTCCAGCAGGTTTTTAGACGCAGTAATTGATGGAGCTCCTGGCGTTTTAATCATGCTTTGGTTCTTTTGGGTCAAACATTCTTCTAAGTCATATAGCTCTGGTCTGTCCACTTGCTGTGGAGGAAACTCGTGGTTGCTGTGAAGCTGAACACTGTGACACTGATGTGTCAAATGTGATAATGGTTCCCCATGGTGGGCAGTGTTTGGTGGAACGCCCCAATTAAAACAAGCTTGGAAACAAGAGTGGCATCCACTTCCAAAATGAAAGTTTATACAAGTGTTTAGTAGGTCTTTTGTTGATAGGGTCGCTATGAGTTGCCTGCAACTCGATGGCACTTAACAACAACAACAATTGCATGGGAGGAGATGGCCCATCCCTTTCCTGCAGAATAGCTGCTGGATTCGAACTGTGTGCCTTCAAGATTGCAATGCACATTCTTACCACTAGGCCATTAGTCATCCTTGGGCTTTTTTTATCCTGTGTATAATTCAAATAGACCTTTTTAGTAAGAATTCACAGAAGCCCAAGGATGACTAATTTTATTAGTAAAATGTTACTTCATTATTTATAAGCATAAGTATAAATTCCTAGTGCTTAATACCACTTACATAACTAAAAATTTGGAACACTTGAGCATGTTAATTTAAAAAAATATGAAATTCAAATTAGTCTTAATTTCCCATGAAGTAGTGCCTTTTTTTTAAAAAAAAAATGGTGCTTTTTGCATTAATGAGACTGCTGCTTGACATCTGACCGTGACAGTCAGTGACCCTTCCTGGCTTAGAATCTGCACTGGTATTTGCCACCACAGCACTGTCCCAGCCCCGTCTGTACTCAGACGACTGCTGCTTGACTCCATCCTCAAAGCCTGCTGTTCTCTTTGTTTTCCATTGCTATGTGGTAGAGCCCTGGTGGCCTTAGTTCAGGCACTCGGACACTAACTGAAAGGTCAACAACTTGATGGAGAAAGATCTTCTCTTATAAGGATTACAATCTCATTCATTCACTCACTCATCGCCTTTGAGTCAATACTAACTCAGAACAGACCCTTTCATGGGGGGCCGAGGCTATAAGTTGCATAGGAGGAGATCGCCCATCTTTCTCCTTCGGAGCCACTGGTGGATTTGAACTGTGGACTTTGGGATTGGCGTGCAAATCCCTATGGACTATGGCACCAGTGCTCCCTCACTGCCAAATCAAATCCGATTCATAGAAACTCTGTAGGACCCAGTGTAACTGCCGTTTGGATTTGCTGTATGGAAGCAGAGGCCATGTCTTTGCCCTGTGGAGGAGGTGATGGGTTCTCATGATTGGTCTTTTGGTAAGTAGCCAGTCACATAGTGCCCAGGGCATCTGTGGAGGATACAAGACAAGGAAGATCCTCTCAGAAATCAGCCTTGACTGGCACCATTTGGGGAGTAACCAGCATTTCTGTGTGGGTATTTTATATGCGCTTGTCCTGATCTTTCCAATCATTGGAACCAGTTGCTATTTTATTACTGCTGCTCACTGCATTTCCACGTGTGAAGCAGCTGAAGCACAAAGATGTCACTTTTCCAAGTTCTCAGAGCCATTAAGTAAAATAAGCAGGACTCATGTCAAATTATATTAGACTTGAAAGTCTGCCCATGCTCTCCCGCAGAACCATCCTCCCTCTACAATTCATTAATTCATCTGTAATGTTTTTGTGCACCCCTGAACTAACTAATAGATCTTTCTTAATATGTATCTTTGAGGAAAAATTAGTAAAACAGGGGAAAACTGCATTCAGCCCTTTGTTTTTTTGTGAAGAGTCTCAAGAGTCAGATGAGCTGAATTGAAGATGCTTACTCTCCTGTGACTTCAGGCCGTTGTTTTATTTTTGAGCTGTAATTCTTTCAATTCTTTTAGAAAAACATAACTAGATGGTGCCCCACACCTCAGAACTGTGGAGGACTTGCCGCCAACTCAAAGGCTCACGGTTCGAATCCAGCAGCCCGTCCCCTTCCATGTGAAGGTTCAACTATGAGTCACTTCTGACTAAACAACACCATGAACCAGTACCTGAATGCTATAAAAATATTATATTGAGATTTATAATGTTTGAAAGGAGAAAACTAAGGAATAATTGCACATTTTCTTAGAAAATATGATAACCCTTTAAAGAAAGGTAGATAAAATCTAGACTGGCATTTCCCCTTAAACCTAACTGTCCCTGTGAAGTGTGTAAGCTGTGGCCTCCAGATCATTTGGAAGAAGCCTCGGGGCGTGCCTCATCCTTCAAGGAACAGCTTCTCCAGGGCCCAGCTGCTGAGCACCTGGGACAGATACAGTACTGAGATGGAGAAAGTGAAAAGAAAAGATGATTTTGTCTCCCATTGTAAGTTTCAGAAATAGGACTCCATATTTCACGGTGTCCCGTGGATGCAGTTACTACTTATTTTAATCATACTCTTGGATATTTTCACTTTGATGGCACATTGCCCAGTTGATAACCCGCTCAGGTTTTTCCTGACTGAAATGCAGCAGCAGCAGAGCAATGATCTTTTTATCAGTACTGTTGTAAGCAGATATTGGCTCTGCCAAGTTTTTGTGTAGATCACTTGAACCATGTTTGTTTGTGTTCTGATTCCCTGAGGCCTTTCTGGGATAGTTCCTAGCCTCTAAACTATACAGTTTTTCTCACGCTTATTAAATATCTGTGCTTGGGCTGGTGGGAAAATGGACTTGATGTCTGATCATCTCTGTTATACTAAAGCAGCTGTTTGAAACAGCTCACACATACAGTAGAAGATTCATCATAGCAGCAATGACTTTAATCACATATGCTGGGAAGCGGAATGTCACTTAGAACAGTAGAGCCACACGACAGTGAAGACAGTACAGCACATATAGGCAAGAACAGGGGCCCACCTACTAGGAAGCAATTCATGTGACAGTGTGGGGCTTCTCTTACTCAGAGATAATGCTTTGCTTTCTAAAATTTGAGCCCTGTATGTCTTTTCCCTCTCTCCCTAATTCAGCCCAGAAGACAGTATATGGAACTGGGCAGGGCAGCTTCTCACCAGTATAGGGCTTCGTAGGGTGAGAAGGGTTTGGCTACAGCAGTGATGTTGGTGGGATGAACAGGATGTCCGCATTTCTGATGACAGAGACCATGACAGACAAGTTTCTTACTGTAGGAAAAGGAAGTTACAGGAAAGGAAGGAAATGAGGATGAATTGTGTACAGTTAATCTGGAGTTGGAGACCCTGGAATATTCTCACGATTTTCTATATGTATAAGGGTAGATCTCTGTATAGGTGTAAATGTGTATACACACATGGATACTGGCTTGTATAATTACTAGCTCTTATCTCTAGAGAAGAGCTTGGAATAATAATACCTTAACAGCAGTGAACACATCCAGCATTCATACCGTGGTTTCTAAGTACCTTTCATTACTTATGATTCTCTCCTTATGAAAGGAGACAGGACACCTTGGAGAAATGGCTAGGCAGGAGAAGTAAAAGATGAGCCTGGAATAGCCTGTTGTGTCACAAAGTGAAAAAATAGTCATAGAATGATAGATCAGGACAATAAGAAACTAAAACCAGCTTGAAAAGACTCCTACTGGCCAAATCTGGGATAATTTTAGCATGGTAACAACTTATAACCCAGTGACTAGACAAAAGTCCATGAATCCTTGAAGAACTCATGAGCAAGGTAAAGAGAAGTCTTTTCCTTGCAGTAGGATGGGTCACCAGTAAGTGGAGAGGAAATGATGAAACTTGATAAATCACTGTTTGGCAAACAAATAAGTAAGTAAAAAGTAAGTAGTTCATCCAAGAGCAGTAAGGGGTGGATTTCAAAGTAGCTCCTTACAAAGTACTTTGTTGTTGTTAGCAACTCATAGCTGATCTCCCACCAGGTTTTCAGAGGCAGTGCATTGCACAGAAGTTGATTGCCCATCTTTTTACTCACAGAGCCACTGGTGGATTTGAACCATATGCCTTTGGGTTGGCACTGCAGCTTCTTACCACTAGGCTGCTAGAGCTTCACAAAGTACTAGATTTAAGGGTAGGGATGAAGAGAACAACTTTTTTTTTTTAGTATTTTTTATTGATTTTCATATAAGAGAACAACTTTTAAGCAGCAAAACCTGGCAGGGACCATCTTAATCAATTGATCAAAATACACTTCATCAGTCATAAGACAATCTGCACACCACCTCTTAGGACACATAGAATACAATATAATTTCTGAGCAAGTCATGCCAGAAATGTATAACCTGACTATAATCATGAGAATACAGCAGATAAACTCAAATTGATGATTCCTTGAAAGAACTGACCTGCAATCTTTAAATGTCAAGAAAAGAAGTCGAGGGAAGACGGTGAAGCTGTTCGGGATGGAAGGAAATTAGTGGCGTAGCAGCTCTGTGCCGCATGTGGTCCTGGTTTGGCTCCTTTAAAGACAACTTGTGTCTCAGCCACACTTTTATTACTCAGACTTATTTCAAATTAAAAAAATCTTTAAGAAAAAAGTCAGGGAGCTCTGGTAGCCCAGTGACAAGAAGCTGCGCTGCAATCCCGATAGCGTGCACTATTCAAATCCACCAGATGCCCCACTGGAGAAGGAAGGGGCAATCTCCTCCTGTGCCAGTCGGATCAGATTCGATGGTACACAACAAAACAAAAGAAAAAAGGCAACTGGAGAGACTTGAAAGGAGTGTGTGGATTAGATAATAGTGCTGTATAGATGCTAATCTCCTGATGTTGATGCTTTGCTCTAGTAATCTGAGACACTCTCCTTGTTTGTAGGAGTTACACTCCTGAGAATTTGAGGTAGAAGAGTCAGAACTTACTTCTGGATAGGTCAGGGACAAGCTGCTGTATGAATATGAAATTATTTCAAAAAAAATTTTTTTAAAAGTCTAATGGTAGCAAAGTAGATGTTCTTTCAGGCATAATTACCACTGGAAAAATTATTATTTCCTTTGGAAACTACAAAGAGAAGACTATTTTGATATGGCCCTGCAATAGAACAATGTGTTTCTTTATTGGTATTTTGATGCTTATCAGATATAAAAATAATATACTGCAGAGGATCCTTAAAAGAGAACTTTTTTAAAAGCCCTCAGCTCACACCTATTACTGAAATGGTAGTGTAGTTTTGTGTCTACTCAGGCCCATGGATTTACGGCCCTAACACCAGTTGGGCAGAATTTAAAGCAACATCCTGAAGAAGTGTATGTTGGAGTGTGGTATTTTTCTGGTTTTTCTTCTCTGCAAAGTAATTTAGAAGCTAGGCCGGCCCTGAGCTGCCTGCTTTAGGCCCCTTGCTGTCACTTAGGAGATAGGGGACTTTGAACAAACTATTCTACTTCTCTAGCCCTCAGTTTTCCCATCTGTAAGTCAGGGTGACTTTGTTGCACTCACAGTTCTGTCAAGATGGTAGGAAAGTGATACATAAAAAGTACTTAGACTGTTGATCATGTGTGGTTGTAGGGGTACCATCAAGTTGATTTCTAAAAACCCATAGCGATTCCATGTTACAGTAGACCAGCCCCTTGAGGTTCTTCCAGGCTGTGCACTCAATGTGAGCAGATCCTCTGGTCTGTCAATTTCAGAGCTGTTACATGAACTACCTATCTCTCAGCAGCCAGGCACTTAATTATTGTCCCACCAAAGCTTTAAAATGTACTCCTTTTTTATTTTTTGCATGTTGGCTGTTATAGTTATTGCTGTTTCATCAAAACTTAAAAGGTGGTCTAGTATGATTGTGTTGGTTTTCCATAGAAATTAACGAAGAGGCCATGCAGTTTAGGGCCTCTGCTTTTTAAAACCTGCCCTGAGATCAAACTAAAGCCTGGAAATGGGATTTATTCACAAGACAGCAGGCTGAATGTCATGCGAGAGAAAGAACATAGGTTTAGAAGAACTAAGACTTTGGTTCGCTTCCAGGCCTTCCACTTAACAAGGTTTGTGACCTTGGCTTTGGTCTGTAAAATGTCTAGAGTGTGTAGATAATCACCAAGCTGGCAAAGGGCTGTTGAGGATTAAATGAGATAAACTTCTCGAAAAACATCTGATAAAGTGATTGACATAAAGAATGCCTTTAAAAAAAATCATGGTTCTTTTTATTGCTCCTTTAAATGGTGAGAGTAGTCTATTTAGAGGGATAAACGCTTGGGGAGAAGATATAGTAGCAGAAAATTTGAGGGCATTCTTGAGAAATGTGATAAGCCCGTCACTATTTGTTACTGTAGAGATTTGGCCGACTAAGGATGGGCTTAAATTGCTCCAGAAGGAATTTCCGTTGACAAGAAGCATGTCATATGTTACGTAATCACATTCTGGAGGCCAGAGAAGGGTAGATAATTATCTTTGTAGAACAGCACGGATTTGGTGCACTCTAGCCTTGGAACCAGGGACAAAGGACAGATTGCTTCACCCAGTCTCCTACTTCCTTCCCATCTGTGTTTCGGTGGCGAAAAGAATATTGATTTTCCTGGCTGCAAAAATGGAAGCCTTTCTTTATTCCACAAGAGGATCCTGTCAGGTGCACATTCAAAACATAATTGCCCATTTTCTTTTTGAGAGAAAATTTGCTTCCCTTTGAGAACAGGGAATGTTCATCTAAAATGAGTGACTCCTGGTTACTGACCTGGGAGTTCTTCCAAACACTCAGTATTAGCAGAATAAATTTTTCTGTTCTGTTTTCTTTTGCTTTTTATTTCATTCCCTTATTCATGCAATAAATGTTTATTGTGAACACCCTAATATTCCACAGTGAGTGTTGCTGTTATAAACCTCCTCATTTTGGAGCAAGGCTGTGATCTTTTGGAAATAGATTTCTAGGACTTTCTTCCAAGGCATCACTTGTCCTTATGTACCATAGAGTTGCCTGTGACTGATAGCTCAACAGCTCTGAAACCTGCCCTGTCCTGAACCAATTTCCTTGTCTCCCACACCCCTATTCTCAGTTGCTGTGTTGATCCATCTCATCTGGAGTCTTCGTCTCTTACCCTGTCCCTCTACCCGTCAGAGCATGATGTCCTTCTTCAGGCATTGGTCCCTCCTGGCCACGTGCCCAAAGTATGTGAGACTGAGCTTCAAAATCCTGGAGCAGCCTGGTTTCACCTTCTCCCGGGCAGACCTGTCTCCAGCACCACCGCCCAAAGGTGTCTTAGCAGCTGCGAAGCAGAATGAACTTCACAGCAAATAAAAGCCAACAGCAACCTTCTAGGCACTGTACTATTGATTATAAAAAGTGAACAAAATGAGGGGAGCTCTGGTGGCCTAGTGGTAAGGAGCTGCAACTACAATCCCGGAGGCGCTCGGTTCGAATCCACCAGATGCTCTGCCAGGGAAGGAGGGACAATCTCCTCCTGTACCAGTCAGTTCTGATTTGACGGTACACACACACACACACACAAATAATAAAATAAAAATTTAAAAAAAAAAGTGAACAAAATGGATTCCTCAGAAAACAGGATCCACTGTCTGCTGCCCTTTATAATGTTTGTTGTTGGGTGTCTTCAAGTGGGAAGGGACCTCATAGCTGTTTTCATCTAGTTCTTTCTCATCTAGTTTTCAGAGGCAATAAGTCGCAAGAGAGGAGAGTGCCCGTCTTTCTCCCACAGAGCAGCTGGTGGATTTTAACCGTGTGCTTTCAGAATTGCAGCCCAACTTCCTACCAGAAGACCACCAGAGCCCCCTTGATAACCCTTAGTGGATGTTAAGGAAGCCCTTTAACCAATTAAAAAAAAAAAAAAAATCAGATTCTTTTGGCCACAGCCCAGCTCCAGGTAGACACACGTATTAGGTGCATGTGAGAACTCAGGCCTGTGGAGTTCCCCTATGCAGCGTTCCTTCTGGCTCATGAACGCAGGCAGGGGCTGGCAGGAGAGGCACTCCCGGTGATAACACATGGAAAACGGAAAGAGATTTTTCTCTTAGGAAATCATGGCGATGCAAAGACTTTCAGCCGACTAGCGGCTCGCAGGGAAACTGCTACCCGGAGGAAGGCAGCCGCAGTCCCCGATCCCTGTGCTGGGCTTCGGGTGACGGCCAGGCACGCGAGCTGGGGTCCCTCTTCTGATATTCTGGCGGCATGCGTGTTTAGTGGGGTGACTGCTTGGCGGAGGGAAGCCCTGGATGTCCTGGCCTACCACGGGTGTTGCTGGAGAACTTCAAGGGGAATGAGCGTGCGGGTCAGTGCGTCCCCAGCCGGTGGCTGTGTTTCGGGCCCACGGGCAGCAATTTGTCGTCTTGGGTTGGGTATCTGCAAAGTCTTCTCCTTTTAACAGCGAGTGGATTTATTTTTAACTGCTTGACTCAGTGTTTGTCAGATGATGTGAACCATCAATACAGCGGAGTGAAGCCCCGGAGCGGGGAGTTGGAGTGGCAGAGCTGAGCGGAGCGGGGTGGGGAAGAGGGCGGGGCCTCTCTGGGAGATGGGCGGGGACTGCCTGGGAGATGGGCGGGGACTGCTGTGATGGGGCGGGGATTGCAGTCCTCCAACTCTGCCGCCCGCCTGCCTGCCGGCGGTGGGAAGAGAGCCGACTGCTCAGCAGTGCTGCGTGTCTACGGGTCATGCTGCCCGCTATCACGCCAGCCTCTAACCACCCAGGGATTGGGGTCTTGTGAGAGGAACCCGGGGACCCGGATTCCCAGCACCATCTTCTGCTGCTCGGCACGTTGCGCTTTTTTTCTCCCAATCTCCCTGCTTGATGCTGCCTGACTCTGAAGCCTTTCACCATGATCGATAGCTCCAAGAAGCAGCAACAGGGCTTCCCCGAGATCCTAACTGCTGAGGATTTCGAACTATTAAAAGACAAGGAATGCCTTGAGGGGAGCAACCAGAAAAGTCTGAAGGAAGGTCAGTCTGTCTGTGCACAGGGACGAAACTGTCGGCTCCGCATCCCCGTCCCTCAGGTCGAGCGCGTCTTGTCTGCTTCCCCTGTGTGTGTGCGCTGTGTGCGGGCGAAGTTCTGTGCAGGGAAAGCCCAGTGCTCCTGGGGAGCTCGTGCTAAAGATGCGTTCCACTCATAGACCTTTGGGGATTTGGCAATAATTAATACAACAAGGGGACTTAGAGAGCGAGCCCCCATTTCAGTAAAATCCTTCATTTTGTATATTTTCGCATGTTCTCGGATTTTTTTTTTTTTGCAATACCCCCCTCCCCATTTAGAAAAGGTGGTTTCCTTTTCAGTGTTATTCAGAACATCGCTTAACTTAGGTTTGCAAACATAATAGCAGGAAGAATCTTTTTTCCCCTCGGTTAACCAGTTTGTCGGGGTTTTTTTATTATTTGTAACCAGAGGGGTTTTCTTCATTAAGTCATATTTTTTAAATGGGTAGTTTCACGGTTTTAAGCACGTTTCATAATTTGAAGGTGGTTTTGTATTTGACAAAGAATAAGCTTGAGCTTGGTGTCAGCAGTTATTGCTAATGACCACTATGCATGGACCTGACAGTCATTAAGACGCCAGGCAAAGGTATAGGCATTGCCACTCTGCCCTGGCGTGCTGGCCTATTACACAGCCATGGAATACTTGCTTTACTGTAGCTGCTCAAGCCAGTAGTTATCATATAAAAAATTCAGGGTCTACAGAGTATAAGGTTTTCCTAAATTTGACGTATAAAGATCATCCTTCCTAATGCTTCTTCAGTTTGAAAACTGATTTTCTGTTGGGGGGAGGGAAAACACTCCCCCCACAATAACTCTTTTTTATTTCATCTGCTGTCAGCTCCTGCCATCTACCGCCCCCTCTCCACTCTGGCTTTTCATCTTAGAGACGCAGGGAGTAAATGTAGAGTTATCCACCTAAGTGCAGTTTGAGTTTCTTCCAAAAAAAGATACATATCCCTCCTCTTTTTTTCTCAGAATATGAGACTGATGGTAGCCTGTGACATTCAAATAATAACAATCAGAAACAGGAGTTGGACTTGGTAAGAGTTAAAATTGCTTTGGGAAGTGTGTAGAAAAACACTTTTATCAAACCAAATGACACACAGTGAAGTATAAATAGCTGTTGCCAGGAGCCAGACAATGGGGTTGCCTCTGCTTGTGCATAGCAAGTCTCCTTGTGGCTGCTTGAGAAAAATCAATGCCTCTGGAATTTCCAGGACACGTTTCTGGAGAGTTGGAAGCATAAGGAAAGTCCATTGAGAGTGGTCATTAATTTAAGCAAAGTTCAAAATGCATCATCTAAGTGAAGTTCATGTGTTACATAAACTCTTGGTAACACTGTAAATTTAGAACAATTTGGGAGTTGCTCGAAAATCTCAGAGAGTAGAGGGACACAGAATAGGAAAAAGCAAGCACCATCACATCACAAACATGGGGTGTTATAAAGAGAATAGACAAGAAGGACTGAAAAATACAACAACAGGCTAAGAGCGTTACCATCAGGAGCTGTGAAGTAGAATTGAGATGACTGCATGGCAGATGGATTCTTTCCCTGATATTCACACGGAGAGTGTCATGTCAACCAGTCATAGACTTGGACGTACCAGGGTTCCAGTCCCAGCAGCAGCAGTACCTAGCTTTGTGACTCTTGACACAGTCGCTGAGCCTCAATTTCCTCATCTGCTCAGTGAAGATAAAGGATGTTTTTAGGTGTCTGGCTTAATTCCAATTTCTCATTCCTTATTTGTTTTTCTCAAGTCTTTGTTACTTTTTAGGCCTTTGCAAAAGAGAAACTTATTCTGTACTTTATTGTCATGTTAATTCACTGGTATAAAGAAGTAAGGGAGAGAATTCTCACATTTCAAATGTTCTGTCTAGGATTAGGTGATAAAATTCATCCAGTTGCATTGAAGTAGGGTTTAATTTTATATCTTTACAGACTGCGGTAGTGCTGATGATGTGATCTAGAGTTTGATGCTAACTCTGGTGATTCAAATCCAAGGGAGAAAGATGAGCTATCTCCTCCCCTGCAATTGTTAGCCTCAGAATTCCAATGGAGGGTCACCCGAGTCAGATCTTACTCAGTGACAGGGTGAGAGAGAGAGAACAGTCCATATTTCTGCTCTAGAGAGGGCTAAAGGGGGTGGGTGTAACTATCAGAGAAGATCTGTTACCTCACAGTGAGTTAGTGACAGTCCTCTATGACTCATGGTGACTCATGTGTGCTGGAGAAGAACGTCCTTAGTGGAGTTCCAGTAGGTGGTTCTGTGGAAGTAGAGTGCCAGTTCTTTCTTCTTAGACACCTCTACTTGGACTCAAACCTCTGCCCTTTCGGTTGACACCAGAGCATGATAACCATTTGGGAGACCTTGGAAAAGGTAAAAAAAATGTGCTAGACTGATGCTTTTTGTTTGTTTGTTTGTTTGGCATAATGTATAAGGAACTGGTTGGCCCAGTGTGAAAAGTTTAATTGAAATCCTTCCTTGAACACGAACACCATGTCTCAGACCTGTAGAATGTGACACTGGGTCAGGCTATTATTGGTGAGTTTCATCTGCTTTTGGTATGGATTTATAAGCTGGTTGTTTTGTGACTTTAAACACCTTTTTCTTAACTCATCGCTGTTAAACTCTCTGGTGTCTGATTAGAACCTATGCTATTTCAACAAAAGAAGTAAATGTGTGAATGACTGTTAGAAATCCTCCAAGTATTGATTTTGCTGTGGGCCGTCAAGTCAGTCCCAACTCAGAGGGACTTGTTGGCGGCACAACACGGTTTCCGAGGCTGTACTCTTTAGGGGAGCAGATCACCATTTTTTCCTCCCAAGGAGCCTCTGCGTATGTTTGAACCACCAACCTCTGATTAACAGCTGCGCACTTTTATCACCACCAGGACTTCTTATGTGTTAGGAAACACTAATTAAAAGTCAGCTGCCAGGGCGCTCTATTAAAAGTGCTAATGAGCAGCGATGGCACTTTAAAGACTAATTGCTTCATATACGTATATTAATTTGGCAATGAATTACATATTCATAATCTACAATATTAGTTCAACAATGAATAAGGAAGACCCAAGAAAAGTTGCTTCCTTTGAATGGTGGCGTTGGTAAAAACTCTTGTGTATACAACAAACTGCCAAGAGAATAAATCATTGTGTCTTAGAAGTGCAGCCAGAGTGCTCCTTCAAGCAAGAAGAGGGTGGCTTCATCTCACATATGCTGAGCATGTTATAAGGAGAGGTCAGTCTGTGGAGAAGGACATCGTACTTGGAAAAGTATGATGAAAAGTCAGAGGAAAGGAAGACCCTGAGTGAGATGGATTGACACAAAAACTGCAGTGATGGGTTTGGGGAGAGCATGGATTGTGGAGATGGTGCAGGCTGGGTCAAGGGTGGTTTCTCTCGTTCAGAGAGTTGCTATGAGGGCAGCGCTAACTCAGCAGCACTTAACATCCCATTGTTTGCAGGGTTGGTTGGTTTGTGTAAAGAAGTAATCTTCAATTTTTTGTTTCTATGTTTAATGTCTGGATCATTAGTATTCAGGTAATGAAGGAAACATAAATTCTGACTCGTTTCATTCTGATCACATAGACACAAACTGAGTTCTCTCTCCAGAGTGTCTGACTTAAGTCTTCTGCAAGGAATTATCAAGTAACTGTCTTATTTCTTCCTTAGGTGGAATATTTTAGAATTTCTGTTACTGTTGACTATGATTTATTGGCTAAAAATGATTAATTGGAAGAAAGACTGCTTTGTAACAAAAATTACTGAATTTCAAGACTTACTAGGATGAATTAACAAGAAAACTTTTTTAAGTCTATTGAACATTTGAGGGGTTCTGGTAGCCTAGTGATGTTGCACAGCCAGCCGGAAAGCATACAGTACAAATCTACCAGCTGTTCGTGAGAGAAAGACAAACGGTGCCCTCCTTAGAAACCTGCTGGAGGGTCAGTTATGAATCAGCTGTGATTCAGCGGCATACAGCAACCACAGCATTGGACATTTGAGAGACAAGAAAGTTCTGTAACTATTGTCAGCACATACCAGAAAATTGTGTGATTAATAAGATGTAGCCCCATTTTTTAATGCTTTTATAAACTTACTAATAAATATGACACAGGATCACTGTGAGTCCTCATTGACTCAATAGCACAACAAAATGTGTGTATATATATAATTTATTTGAATAATTTATTTTCTGCTTAAGCCATGAATTCTCCCTATCAAATTAAATAGTAATGATTCTCCATAAACTTGCTCCTTTTGTAAAAAAAAAAAAACCAACAAAAACCAATAGAGCATCTTAACTTTTGGCTTATCCACAAAAGACAGCAAACATTCTCTAGTATGTTATACACAGATTGGTGGTGGTGGTTGTTAACACACTGTCAAGTCATTTGTGACTCATAGTGACCCTGTGTACAACAGCCCTGAAACCTATTCTGTCCTGTGCCAACCTTACTGTCTCTGACACATCCACCCTCATTACCCCAGTTATACTATCAACCCATCTCATCAAGGGTCTTCCTCTCTTGCTCTGTCCCTTAACCCTTCCAAGCATGATGTTCCTCTCCAAGGACTGGTCCCTCCTTGCAACATGCCCAAAGTATGTCAGATGAAGCTTCAGAATCCTTGCCTCCAAGGAGCAGCCTGGTTTCACACTCTCCAGTATGAACCTGTTTGTTTTCCTGGCAGCCCGTGGTATAGTAAATATTCTTCTCCAGCACCAGAACTGAAAAGCATCAATTCTCTTTCTATCATCCCTAGTTATTGTCCAGCTTTCTGACGGATATCAAGTAATTGCAAAGACTATAGCTTGGATCAGATGCACCTTAGTTTCCAGACTGACATCATTGCTCTTCAGTACACTGGAGAGATACCTGACAACTGAATTTCCCAATGCAATTCATCTTTTGATTTCCTGGCCGCTGTTGCCAAGAGTGTTGATTGTGGAGCCAAGCAAACTAAAGATGTTAACAATCTCAGTCTCTTCACCATCTCTCATAATGCTGCCAATCAGCCCAGTGGTAAAAATCTGTTTCTTGATGTTGAGATTCAATCCATATTGAAGACTGCAGTCCTCGATCCTCTGCAGCAAGCACTACAAGTCCTCCTCACTTTCAGCAAACAAGGTTGTGGCATCTGCATAGTGTAGATTGTTGATGAATCTTCCTGCAATCCTGATGCCACACTCCTCCTCATAGAGCCCAGCCTCCCAGATGATATGTTCTGCATATAGATTGACAAGATATGGAGACAGGACACATCCCTGGCATATACCCTTCCTGATCGTGAACCCTGCAGTTTCTTTGCTCTGTTCCGACAGCTGCCTCCTGGTCTAAGTATACTTTCTGTTTCTACAACTCCAGAAGGATATTTAAAACCACTCTGATTTGACAATTGAGTAATTGATAATTATAGATTTGAAGGAAAATGAATTGATTACTTCATTCCAGAGAAGACTTAAAATGAATCATTATTGAGCTAAATGAGTCTTAACATTAAACCTTCTAGCTAGTTATAGCTTTCTTCTTTACAAAGCCAAATTGTAGCGTACAGCCTGCTCATATTGGCTCAGAGGATATCAAAAGTGTCCATAGACTTATAGTTAAGAGGTTAAATCTGCGATCAAAGATCTCTCCACAAATTAAAAGTTCTGGAACTGATGGTTTCTTTGGGGAATTGTATCAACATGTAGAAGAGAATCAACACCAGTGCAGTTTAAACTCTTCAGAAGGAGAGAGAAGGGAAGGGGGACTACACCATAATTCATTCTTTGAAGTAAACATAACTGCAAAACCCAAACCAGACAAAGACAACAGAAGAAAACTGTAGGCCAATATATCTCTTTTGAATATAGATGCAGAAGTCTTCAACAAAGCACTGGACAAACAGAATCCAGTGGTAGAGAGTTGTGCTGCCAACTCAAAAGCAGATGATTTAAATCCAGTAGCTTCTCTGAAGAAGAAAAATGGACCGTCTCCTCCCAGTTATTTACAGCCTCTGAAAACTCACTGGAAGGTCAGCTATGAGTCAGTTTCCGCTTGAAGGTAAATAACAATATCTAACACTTTGACAACCACAAAAAGACAAATAATCATAAATCAAGCAAAGGATTTGAATAGACATTTTACCAAACAGGATATGCAGATAGCCACCAAATACATGAAAAGATGCTGATTAACCATCAAGATGCGTATCAAAACTAGAATGATATATCGCTTCATTCATTCTACTAGGATGGCTAAGATTTCAAAACAAAACAAACATTTAGTGAGCTTATGAGGAAATTGCAGTCTTGTTCGTGAGGTTTCAAAATGGTACAGCCATTATAAAAACAACGTGGGGGATGGAGATCCATGAAAAATTAAAAATAGAACGACCATATGACTCAGAAATTCTACTCCTACGTGTATAACCAAGAGACTTAAAAATGGAGGCTCACAAGGAAGCTTGTATACCAATATTCATTGCAGCACAGCTTACAGCAAAAGAAAGAAAGGCCCATTAGTAGATTAACAGATACACACACAGTAGAATACTGCTCAGCCAGTAAGAAAAACAGACCCTTAATATAAGGTTTTAGTATGCATAGAGCTTGAAGAAATTATGTCGAGCAAAGCAAATTTGATTCACAAAAGGATGAATAGTCTTTGACCTCATTTACATAAAAAGACAAGTAAAAGAGGGAGATGGGCATATGTTTAGAAAATAAAGATTATTTGTGGTTGTCAGAGAAAAAAGAGGGTTAATGGCAGTGGAAAAATTGAATTATGGTTAAGCTTCTAGCCGGTTACTATAATTGCTTTTCTCTAAGTTGAACACCTTGGGAAAATAGAGTTGCTGAAGTTGGGTTGTCAGTGTATTTACAGAAGTGACCCCAAAAAAGGGTAACTGCTGAGGTGTTTCTGTACAACCAGAAAGGTTTAGGATCAAAGTTTCATAGTGTGCCCAAGTTAATGGCATAATTCTTCTGCTTTATCTCCTAGCTCATTGTATATGAATTAAAGAACCTGAGGGCTTAATAGCTTGCAATGCTACAACTGGTCTTTGTTCACCAGGAGCAACAGAGAGGAAAGAAAGTCAGAAAAGGAGGGAGGATATGGAATGCACAGTTTATTATTGCCTTCATGAAAAACTGCCTCCTTTACCATGAGACCAGAGTGCAGTGGTGCCAAGATACCACTACCGAACATTTGGAGCAAAAGTTTTATGAACAAATCCTGATCAAAGAGGCAAAGAAATGCAGAACAGAATTTCTCATTTTTTTCTGGAGCCATGGAGCCTCGATAAACCCTGAAATTGTTTCCCTGAGATCATCTTTAAACCTTAAGCCAAAAACATCCCCTGAAGTCCTGTTAAAACCAAACAATAGTTTAGCTTTAACTAGTTAAACAGGTCTGCCTTGGACATTATGCCCTTTTGAGTACTAGCTGCTTGGGATCAAATTAACAGCAACTCAGAAGATTAAATAGACATTTGAAGGGGACCAGACAGTAAATAAATAGTGAACGAGGAACGACCCAGGAAAACGAGAGTTAGAATGATTGCACAACTTGAAGATTGTAATCATTGTCACTAAATTGTACATGTAGAACTTTGAATTCTTGTGTGTTTCACTGTGTCTCAACAGCAACAAAATAAATATCCTTCAAGGGGAAAAGAAAAACACAATATAATAATAAGTCAAAAGAGAGAAAAACTGATGCTTGATAGAAAAAGATTTCAAAAAATTAGTAAAATATATGTTGTTGTTGTTGTTGTTAAGTGCCATCAAGTCACCTGCGACTCATAGCAACCCTGTGTACAACAGCCCTAAACCCTGTTCTTATCCTGTGCTAATTTTATTGTCTCTGACACATCTACCCCATTTACTCTAGTCACTGAATCAGTCCATCTCGTTCCAGGGTCTTCCTCTCCTGTGCTGTCCCTCCACCCTCCCAAGCATGATGTCCCTCTCCAAGGACTGGTCCCTCCTTGCAACATGTCCATAGTATGTCAGATGAAGCTTCAGAATCTTTGCCTCCAAGGAGTAGACTATTTCACCCTCTCTAGGATGAACCTGTTTGTTCTCCTAGCAGTCCATGGTGTATTCATTACTCCTCTCCAGCACCACAGCTCAAAGGCATCAGTTCTCTATTATCCCTTGTCATTGTCCAGCTCTCTGATGCTTAGCAAGTAATTTCAAAGAGTATAGCCTGGCCCTGGCACACTCAAGTCTCCAGATTGACATCAGAAGGAAAATTGGAATTGTGTATTAATTACTGTAACTGCTCTCACAAACAGTCCCAAAACATAGGGGTATTCACATAGTCCAGTATAGTTTGAACAGCTATCTTGGGCAACTATTCTCCAAAAAATAGTCTGGGGTTTAAGCTGTTTCATTATTTAGCTCAGAGAGAGAGATTGGCATAGTAAATAATGGAAGATTGGTTAGTGCAGTGTTGTGGGATATTTCTATAATAATATTAAGAAAAACATTTCTCTGATTATCCTAACTCTAAGAAAACTGGTTAAATAAATGCCTTTACCAGAGTCACAACTCTTTAAAATTATGGAAATTTTCTCATGCACACACTTGCAACACTGTCCATTGTCATGTGCATGTGGCTATTTAAGTTTATACTTAAAATAATAATTATTCTATTAATGATAACATAATGTTACTGTTGTTGTGTACCATAGAGTTAGAACTGACCTATAGCTGATCCTCCGGTGGGTTTTCAGAGGCAGTTAATCGCAAAGGAGGAGATTATCCCTTCTTCTCCCACAGAGCAGTAGGTGGCCTCGAACCCCACACCCTTGTGATTGCAGTACAGCTTCTTGCCACTAGGCCACCAGCGCTCAGGAATAACATAATAATGGATGATAGTTAATATTACTTTTAAAACATAGTCTTCATTCACACCAGCCATATTTCAGGGACTCATCCACTAGTGGATACTGAAACTTCCCTACATGGAGATTGATATGACAGCTGTTGGTCACACACCTTGGATTGGCTTTCCTCTCTATGGAACAGGAAGATGACATAGAGCATTCTCAGCATTAGAAGAAAGGTCTCTAGTAGATCTCTGCTCTGCGCCTGCCTCCTCAGTGCTGCTGTTGACACTGCTTCTCTCACCCTGTCTTCGCAGGTCCAAAAAAACCTGTTAAAAACCAAAGTCCTGTGCCATTTCCTAAAGAAAGCCTCTTGAGCCTGTCAGATAAAAATCATTTCTTCACTCCACATTCCAGTGACTGTCTGCATGCTTTATGGCCTTTCTAGCATTTCACCTATACCATTATAATTTTCATATGTTCTATATTAAATCTTAGCCCTAACATTTCTTGGAGATGGAATCATTATTTGGCTCATTTTTTAATCTCACAAGATTATTATGTAACACTTACTGAAGTACCTTATCCCACTTTCTTAAGCAGAATATAATCATTTCAATCATTATCTTCTTTCATTTTGTAATTCAATTAGAAATGGGTGACCGAAAATTGTGCCTTCATGAGATTGTTAAGCTACATGGGCTTGTGTCCCCATGCATCAAATGAGCTCTACAGCAGTTGCTAGAATTTTGTGGTTTTTATTGATATTTACCATTTTGGACTGCTCTTCTTTTTCTGATTGCCTGCTTCTAATCTTCTGCAACAGACTTAAAAAAATGCAGTGATGGCATCACTCTGATTATTGTTAATTCAACTGATAGGTCTTAAGGTCTGGTGGAAGAAGCAAACAAGTAGGCTACTGAAAAAAGTGCTTTAGAACTTGCTGTATGCAAAGCATCTGCATTTTGCAATAGTTTTCTTTCTCTTGGAAGTTATTCTTCTTTCTTGATTTCTGCGAACAATCTACAAAACTGACAATGTTGCACCATTACTGTGTGTGTGTGTGTGTGTAAAAATAAGATATGGTAATTTAAAAAAAACACACCAAACAGCATACATTGGTTCAGAAGAATCAGAATTGGATCTTCAACAACTAACTTAAAAAAAAAAAGAAAACCGACAAAACTTAAAAGACCCTTCTTCTCAGGGTGAATCAGTGATATGAGTCAGTGTTTGTTTTTTTTTAAATGACTACATCTACTTTTGACATGAAATTTTAGAATTTTTTTTCTGGAAACCATTTAATAGAAATGGAAGTACTACTGCAAAGCATCAGGCCAGATGCTTTGAACCTCTATAACCTCTGCATACAAGGAGCCTTCAGCCTAAAGAGTGAGAGATTGAATAACGGGTGGGTTTTTTAAAAAGTAGTGAGAGAGAAAAGACAGGGTAATAATGGGCAAGGTCCAATGGTGATTAATTTTAAAACTTAACGTGTGAGAATGATTATCTGAAATACAATGTGAATGAAGAATAGAGTGAAACACAGTGTATACGAACTTTGTTAGCAAACCAATGAAAACAAAAAGTGAGAGATAAGAGAAGAAAACCATGCATGCTGCAGCCCAGCAGAGAGCCGTGATTCCACACTGAGGCTGCAGACCTGTAGAGCCATCTACCTTCCTGGAACCTCCGTGGCCAGTCCTCCCTGGAATCTTTCCTCCAGGTTCTCCCACCTCACTGGCACCTCTGCTCACTCAGTGTTAACACCAGAAGTGTGGCTGAGAGTGCACCTCCACACGTCCTCAGCCTCCTTCCTCACCTCTCAGCAGCTCTCCCCCAGGCAACAAATCCCATCACCAGATCTGTCCAGTCTACCTCAAAAAATAATTCCATCATTCCACATGCCATCGTCACAGCTGTCACTGTGTCCCTGTCCCGTCTAGTCCCTTTATTCTGCTAGATACGGCACTGTCTAACTAACCCCCCCCACACACACACACTTACTCTACCCCACCTCATTCTGTCATCTGCCATTAATGTCAAGACTGATTCTTACATACAGAGAGACAGAGTTTTTTAGTGATTACAAGAGAGGCTAGGAGAGACTATTCCTTGGAGAAAGACATGCTTGGAAAGGTGGGGCGACGGCGAAGGAAGGGAAGACCCTCAACCTGGTGGGTTGACACAGCGACTGCAGCACTGGGCTCGAGTGTTCAAGAGTGTGAGGATGGCCCAGGATAGGACCGGGTTCCAATCTGTTGTTCATAGGGCCGCTGTGCATCATACTCAAATCAACAACACCTAACTAGAACTGAGAGATGGACGCGGAGAAAGTAGAGAGTTCATCATTAAGAGCACTGAGGTTCTGTTCATGAAACCAAACCCATTGCCGTCAAGTCTATTCCAATTCATTTACAACCCTAGAGGTCAAAGTAGAACTGTCCCATACATTTCCTGTAAAGACTCCACCTTTTACAGGAGATCACCAGGACTTTCTCACCACTATTTTATTATTTTAATAGTTTTTCTTACTGAAACATAGAGAAGCCTTGATGGCATGGTGATTATGTGCTTTGCTGCTTAGTCAAAAGGCCTGTGGTTCAAATCTGCCAGCAGCTTCACTGGACAAAGACGTGCCAGTTCACTTCTGTAAAGAAATGGCCTTGGAAACCCCACAGGCAGTTCTTTTCTTTTCTTTTCTTTTCTTTTCTTTTCTTTTCTGTCCTGTAGCGTCACTGGGAGGCAGAGTCAACTCAAAGGCGGCAGGGTTGGGGGGTTTTTTTCACTGTGATTTGAGTCAAGTTTACAGAGCAAACTGGTTTTCTGTTCTGCCAAACATATTTATTTTGTTTGATGACAATAATTGTGATCTCCACATTGTAGCAGCATTCTTCCTCCTTATAACCTTATTTTCAGGAATCCTTCGATCCTGCCCTTTTGGGCCTTCTGAGCTTTATCCCTGGACAGATGCTGCCCTTTTGATCGCTTATCATTGTTCCAAGAAGTGAACATCCCTGGTGGATTTTTCATCTTACAAGACTTTCTATTCCGTGGATGAAAGTTGAGTTACAGGAATTCTGTTCACTCACCAAGCTTGAAGAATAACCGAAGGGTCACAGTGTCAGGGATTCTGCCCGGCACAGACCAGTAAGCTGGGCCCTTTTTTATGATTTTGAATCTTGTTGCACATGTTTCTTCATCTGCAGGACTGTCCACTGTCCTTTTGGAGTGGTTGCTGGGCACCATCTAGACCTTCTAGTCTCAGGATGTTGACGATTCTTATTGCCCTTTAGTCATTTGGGTTAATTATTTCTTCTTTGTTCCAGATGAAGAGAGACCAGTCATTGTGCCATGGATGGTAGTGTAGAAGTCACTGCTCCCCAAAATAGAGCATAGGACATTGCTTTGCAGACTAAGTATTGACAGTTGACCTTGATGTCTGCCAGTACTAGAGGCCCAGCTATTTATTCTTTTGAAGTGTTTTGATTAATAAGTTTATATACTTTCTCCCTACTGGCTCTACCAAATACATGGATTTGTTGTTGTTGTTGCTGCTGGCTCTACGAATACATGGATATACTTTTGTGGTGGTGGTGGTGGTGGTGGTGGTGTTAGAGGTGGTTTACCGTAGAGTTGGAACCGACCCATAGCTGACTCCCTCTTGGATTTTCAGAGGCTGTTAATAGCATGGGAGGAAATTGCCAGTCCTCCTCCCGCAGCTGGCGGCTTCGAACCACATGCCTTTGGAATTACAGTGCAGCTCCTTGCCACTAGGCCACCAGAGCTCCCTGGATATATTTCTAACATATGCAGATACAAATGTAGAAATATCATTTGCCGAAGCCTCTCTGTGGCCATCCTCTCAGAGGGAACCTGTACATCAGGATTACCATTAGAAACCATTTCAAAGACTGTGGCAGTGCAATGGGCATTTACTACTATAATACCAATTTCATAACAGTAATGAATGATTTACTATCATAATCATTAAAATATTTCTATTTTCAGGAGCTCTGGTGGCCTAGTGGCAAGAAGTTGCCCTGCAATCCCAGAGTTTCATGGTTCGAATTCACCAGATTCGATTTGATTCAGATTCAGATCTGATTTGACTGTACACACACAAAAAAATAATAAATTTTTTTTAAACTTTTAAAAAAAATTTTTCCATTTACATTTGGAAAAAGTTTGAAACATTGAGTTTTCAAATGTTTCCTAATCATCATTTTATCAGTCTTTTTTTTTAAATTCCTCAAAATGACAACATTTATCTTCTCTTGAAATTCATATTCATATATATGATGTTTTCTATAGGAATTATATGTCTAGGATTTCTTATAAGATACTGACAATGTAATAAAAAACATTGGTTCGGTTCTTTTGTACAGTGGGCAAAACTGGAAATACTCATTTTTGTGTGCCAAGGGATATTTGGTTCTTACACTCTCCATATACTTAATTCTGTTTCTGCCTCTCACCAGCTGTGTAATCTGAAATAAGAACCTCATTTCACTGTAAAAACAAATATTGGTATCCATCTCATGGGTTCCTGTGAAACTTAAGTGAGAGGTATATAATACATGATAAGCTCTTGGGATGACACCTAACGGGCATCAATAAATGTTAAAGAGGGAAAAAGAGTTTGCCTGTTTGTCCTGTTTGGACAGCCTTTCCACTTTGAGGCAAATGAAAACCAGCTAAATACATAGGTGACTGGTGGTTTCCCTGCTGGATAAACTGTATGAGGAAATAGACTGTCTAGTGTTTCTGCCTGCTGACAAATGCAAATCTATTTCTCATCTAGAGATTTACAGAAACTGTAAGTTCTGACTGACGTATTTCTCTGCTCGAGATGCACTTGTGGGGATCTTTTTGTGTTGATTTTGTTTTGTTTATTGGTAGACTGGAAACAGTGGTCATATTGTGCTGATGGAGTGGGCCCCCTTAAGCACTGACAGCATCCAGACATCAGAGTCTTCCTATCTGTTACTTTTATGAAGCAAGTCACCGTAATAACTCAGAACGATGAGCCATCCTACACGGCACAGGATTACTGGCATGATCCTTGAGACTGTGTCTGTGTGAAGGGATATCATTGGGCTTAGAACGCATAATCGATGCGGTATGGGGAGAACACACAGGTTGTAAGGGTTCTCTGTTGTCCTTATGTTGCTGTTATGTGTCATTGAGTCATTGCTGTTATTGTGTCATAGTGACCTTGTGTACAACAGCCCTAAACCCTGCTCTACCCTATGCCAAGTTATTGTCTCTGACACACCTCCCCCCCACCCCCCGCCCACAATTACCCCAGTCACTGAGTCAATCTATCTCATCTGGGGTCTTCCTCTCCTGTGTGGTCCCTCCACCATCTCTTACAACATGTCCAAAGTATGTCAGACCAAGCTTCAGAATCCTTGCCTTCTTATGTTAAAGTGGGCAAATCACAATGTATATGTGGTTGACATGCATATATACAGGTAGACATAAAGGCGGCCTAGTGACAGAGTGGTTAAAGGCACAATTGCTTATCCAGAGGTTAATGATTTGAAGCCACCAGCCACTGCTGGATAAAGATGTGGCATTCTGCTCTTGGAAAGATTGATTACAGACTTCAGAATCCTCTGGGGCGGTTCTGCTCTGTCTGTAGGGTCACTGTGAGTCAGAGCTAACAGTGGCTCTGATGGGTTTTTGTCCAATTCTGCCCAGTGCTCGTTTCATATGGTCACATCCTCAGCTCTTAACAGAAAGGTTGGCAGTTCAAACCCATGCAGTGGCTTTACAGGGAAAAATAGAAAAGGCCTGACCATCTGCTCCCATGAATACGCGAGCCAAGGTAATCCTATGGGGCAGGCAGTTCTGCTCTGCCCTGCCTGGTCTCAAAGTTGGCATGAACACAATGGCACGCATCAACAACATGTATATGTGCATATATATGGTGCACTCCCGGTCCTGAATCCAGGAAATGGGAGGAAAACCAAGATAACAGACCTAGATCAAGTGACTTCATGACATTAGCATGTATTTACTATTCAGGAGGAAAAACTGCAGGTTAGCCAGATTCCACCATTTTCCTGTCTTATTGTTAATTTTATTCAATTATTCAAGCATTTCAGAATCTTTCTCATGACTTACTTTTTTTTTTTTTCTACGACAGAGGAAACAGCTTCCCCCTGTACAAGGCTCCCCATGTGGAGCATCTGGAGCTGTGCTGGAAAGTAGCACTGTTATTGGGACAAAGACAAGAGGAAGGGTAGATACAGACGTTCAGGCACAGGGCCAGCATGGTCCAACCAATGCAATCATCTTTTAGCCTCTCCGCATTGCTGATGGATGATGAGGCCAACATAGGGGTGCTTTTGGTCTTGAAGTGCATGTGGTTTATGTGACATTTCTGCTTATTCCACCATGTACTACCATTCCACTACCATTTTAAAAAAATAATTGTAACTTGTTTTTGTTGAGAATATACAGGGAAGAACATTCATTAATTTCTACACATAAGTAACCTGGTTACATTTCTTTGAGTTGTATTTCCACCCCTTTTTAACAAAATTAATTTTATTTTAATGCAGATGGATACCTTTCTGTCTTCCTTCCTCGGTATGTCCACCACAGGCCAATGCTACTCCTGCCGTTCTGTGCTAGACTTGACGTCATACTATCACATCAAGAGCAGCACACTAAATAAATTCATTCCAACTTTTAACAGAAAAGGGACTTTGTGTGAAGGTACAATCAATTTAAAGAAACACGCCCCATTTTTAGCAGTCTGTTTCCTTGGTAACAGAAGCAGCAGCCAGCCAGAGTTATCAAAGCTCTTGTAAATTTCCATGGCTCTGTGTTGAAAACATGATCTTCCCGACTTCGTGCTGCACACCGATGGAGCCGACCTACCATCTGTGGGGCCAGAATCATGACAATTCTGTCCAGACATTAATTTTCTAGTTACTTCCTCCCATTACCAAACCCATTGCTGTCGATTCTGACTCAGAAGGCCTCTCTCCTTCCTAACCTGTGACAGGCAAGGGAGGGAGTTCTGGCGGCGGCGTCTTAGGCGGTTGCAGCTGACCCAAAGGCCATGCCCCGCCGGAGGTTCAAATCCACCAGCGACTCCAAGGGAGATAGAAGGGCAGTTTCCTCCTGTGTGAGTGTTCAGCCTCGGAAAACCCTGGAGGGTCAGTCATGAGTCACTTCTGACTCAGCAGCAGTGAATTTCGAGTTTCACGTTTCCCAGGCAAGGGAAGCCCACATTTTTAACCCCATGCCTCTCCCACTGCTGCTGCCTTCCATTAGAAAAGCGTATTTCCTAATCAGTCCTAATCACTAATCAGCAATATTTACTAATAGCCGCACTTTTGTAGCAAACACTGATTTGTGAAGTTTTTCCATTACCTTGTTATCATCTCTTGGTTTTTGGGGGTTTTTTTGGTGGTTTTTTTTTTTATTATTAAATTTTATTAGTTTTCATGAACATTTACAGAGATTTTGGGTTTTCATTCATTCATTGTTGCACTGTTTTCTCCACCCTCCTCCCCAGTTCGTTCTTCTTCCCCCTCCCCCCCCAGTGTCTGTTTTAATTGTCCAATTGCCACAGTGCTTGTCAAAGCCAGTTCTGATTAATCTCCTTTGTCAGTGTGTCCCTTGCCATTCCCTATCACTCCTGCCTGAGAGAGACTTCACCCTGATTCATAAGGAAAAGGGGATGGCGTATTCTCTTAGCTACTTCCTGCTAAAAAGGGACGCTGTGGGTTTCAGGGTGAATGTCTTCTCTCACTACTCTAAAGGGCCCCCTTGGCAGTAGGAAACACATAGACTATTATGGAGATTGATTTTGGAATTTAGATGCACTGTTATCAGTTGTGCTTAGCCATACATGTTCATATCCTTGAAGATGTATCATGGAAGTGTTGCAGCCTAGAAGATACAAATTTAACTAACAAGTTAAAAGTGCATGAGTCAAAAATTGAAAAGTAATAATCTTTTTTTTTTTATTAAATTTTATTAGTTTTAACGAACATTTACAGGGATTTTGGGTTTTCATTCCTTCATTGCTGCACCATTCTCTCTACCCTCCTCCCCAAAAAGCAATAATATTCTGAGTAGAGGTTCTAATAGTGGCACAAATCAAGTTACAGAGGTAAGGTGGTTCCATTGCCATCCTTACTCTAACTTAATTCTTTTTTTTTTTAATTTAAATTTGTTATTAATTTTAGTGAAAATTTACAGAGGCTTTGGATTTCCATTCATTCATTGTTGTAGATTTGTCCCCTCCCAAGGCTCCCCCCACCACCAGCCATTACCCTCTTGGAAAAGTAAAAGAAAAGATTTCTTTCATTATTTTACAAACCCTCCCCCAGGTCCACTCCACCATGCAGCCATCACTCTAGACTCCTGTCATGACAGAAATACCCAATCACATATCTCTTTCAAACAGTTTTCTCCCCTCTCTGTTTCAGAGCAGCATACATTATTGAACCCATCTTACTCAGTCTCTCCCCAACCCCAAGGACAGTCCCATTCTACAACAGTGGCACCATGCAATATTTGTCCCTTTGTGACTGGGACATTTCACTCAGCATAATGTTCTCCAGAGTCAACCATTTTGAGTAATATTGCATGAGTTCCTTGTTTTTTAATGCAGCATAGTATTCCATTGTGCGAATATACCACAGCTTCTCTAGCCATTCATTTGTTGATGGGCACTTAAGTTGTTTCCAACTCCTTGCTATTGTGAACAAAGCTGCAGTAAACATGGGTGTGCATATATCTGCTTGGGTGTCAGTTATGGTCTCTTCTGGGTATATTCCCAATAGTGGAGTTGCGGGGTTAAATGGTATCTCTATTTGCAACTTTTTTGAGAAAGCGCCATACCGCTTTCCACAGGGGTTGCACCATTTTACACTCCCACCAACAGTGAATAAGGGTTCCAGTTTCTCCACAACCTCGCCAGCATTTTATTGCTTGCTGTTCTGTTAAATTTTGCTATTTTGACTGGGGTGAGATAATATCTCATAGTTGTTTTATCATCTCTTGTTTTGAACTCAAAAGTCGTAATAGACAAATTCCCAGTTGGATGCTGTTTGTTTTCACGCTGTCTGAGGTTTATTTAGATCCACGTGAACACTGGGTAACTGCTTTTGCTTCAGACGGGAAGTGCTGGTGAGTTTTCTTGATCAGTGCAGATAGCATGGTACATACAGAGAAAACGGCCACTTTCTTTTTGGCCTCTTTGCATTCCACTTGTTGAAAAAATAGTATGAATGGAAAGACCTTTATCCTTTAATAATTTGCTCTTTGCCATCGAGTGAGAACTCACTCCCAGCTTGCTCTCTCCTGGGTTTCTGGGATGCTGCAAAACTCCCAAACATGAAAGAAGATTGCCTACTTTTCCCCCCGTGAGCTACTGATGGATTCAAGAGGCACTGCCCTCTAATAAGACACCTCTTAAAATGTAACACAAGATCTGTGCTGTGTGATTGTTACTTGTTATTATCTGTGAGAAAACCTAAGTGCTTTGTCTCTGCTTTAATACAGCATAAATTTTACATTAATTGGAAGAGCAGGTGAAATTCACACCCATTTCATGAGGGAGCTCCAGTAGTCTAGTGAGTAAGGAATTATGCTGCCAACTCAGAGACAGGCAGTTTGAATCCACCGGTGTCTCTGTAGGAGAAAGAGAGTCTTCTCCCATATGATTTACAGCCTCAGAAAACCCAGTGTAGAGTCAGCTCTGAGTCTGTTCTGACTCAGAGGCACATAGCGGCTATTCCATGGTCTTTTCACTCATTTACACTGGCCTTTCCTTTTTTAATCTTGATTTGCCCTCAGTACAACATATGCTGTCTTCAAGATAACCCTAAGCCTTAAGAATTGCAGTTAGGGACAACAGCTTTGTCCAGACTGTGGTAATAGACTGCTGAAAGAACAAACAAATACGTCTGTGGAGAAAGTGTAACCACGGTGCTTCTTGGAGACAAGGATGATGAAGCTTGGTCTCTCATATTCTGGACATGTTGTTAGGTGGGGCCAGTCCTTGGGAAAAGACACATCATGCTGGGAAAGGTGGGAGGTCAGGGAAAGAGAAGATGATCCTCAATGGATGGATTGACACAGTGACTGTAACCCTGGACTCAAGTATATCAGAGATGATGAGGATGGCACAAGATAGGCAGGGGACAGCCCCGTTGTTTATAAGGTCACTGTGGGTCATAGTCCACCTAGTTACATACCCACAGAATTTTCTCTTTCCTTAGAAAATAGTGAGCTTACCATGCAAAATTAAGAAGAGTAAATGCTTATTAAAACTCCATGTGGGTAGTTGAGAGAAATTGGAGATCAGAGCCATAAACAGATAACTAGAATTCAGTGAGACAGAGGCTACATGATGCAGCTCTACTTGGAAATAGCAAATCATTAGATGATGCCATCAGTAATGGTGAGGGACTTATGTGATGGGGGGCTGCCTGGAAATAGGTGGGAAATAAGACATTTGATTAGAGAAACTCGTTTCCTAATGTGTGTTTTTCTACTGTTCTTCAGTGTTATATAACAAGTGTTGGAAACAACTGCTAGATGTTCTAATTTTGGATCTTGTCGTCTTTTTTTTCATGGATAAAAATGTTACAGTCAGAGCCAGTCAGTGGCCAGCTCGTTCCCTGGCTGACTTCTGTCCCCTAGACTCTTGCCACCATCAGGAGCTGCACTTCAGAAACGCGTCACTGTTTCTCTCTCCGGCTTGCTCTTCACCTTCTCCACTACTGGTTTCAGCCCTCCGTCACTCCTCAAAACATACACCCTCATTCCTCTCCCTTTCAACAGAGGACCGTGCTCCCTACTTCTCCGCGAAAATAAAAGCTGCCATCTGGTACCCACCAGAGAACGTCTGTACACTTTCCTGCAGCTAAGTCCGCCCTCATTGCCCTGCTGCTATTGCACAAGGAAGATCTTTGATCAGAGACTATTTGCATGCCCCAAGTCCCTCCTGACTATCTTCAGGGGACTTGGTATCTGTCACCTCCTTGAGTCTCACAATCATATTCACTAATATTCTCTTTTTTTTCTCCCGCCGCTTCCAGCCTCCCCTCTCCTTGTCTATCTCTGTCTGTCTCTCTCTCTCTCTGTGTGTGTGTGTGTGTGTGTGTGTGTGTGTGTGTGTGTGCAAGCGCGCGCGTGCGTGCCTGCCTGCCTGCCTGTCTGTCTCACCTCCAACATGCCTTATCTTCCATACATCAAATGCCACATCCTTCTTTCTTACCAAGATGTCATGGAGCATCTTGAAAGCTTAGCTCATGTTAGCCACATTGCCACTCTGGCTGCTCCTTTACTCCTTAACTTCCCTGCCCTGACTTCTACCCCTTAATCCACACAAGTATCACCCCTGTGTGTAATAGACCATTTTTTCCATCCAGGTGCTTCTAGACAAAAATATGTATACACCACCCACCCTCTCCAGGTTCCTCCTCCTCCTCCTCCTCATGCCACTTCATCTGGTCTGGCCTCTTTTGTTGGGTCTTCACATCTGTCTGACTTAAGAAGGGACATTGAGTTGCTGGCTTTCCTCTGAACACCATCCTTGGTTCCCCTCTCTGCCCCTTTCTCCATCACTCTACTTCAGCAGATTCTCCTGACTTGAAATGCTCTGTAAGTGACAACTTCCAAATATCAGTCTCCAGCCAAGAGCCAGCTTCTGAAATCTGGGCCCAGAGAGCCAGTTGCTCTTGGCATCTCTCCACTTCCAGGGTAGACATGTCCCAGACAGATCTCCCTATTGGCCAACATGTGTTCTTTATCTCAGTAAAGCCAGAAACACAGGCGCTATCTCTGTTAACTTAACTCTCTTTCATAATTGACATCTAGTCCCCTCACTTCGTCCTGTTCTTAGTTTACATGTGGCTCAGATCTGCCCGGTGCAGCTGTGTTGGAGCTGAAAAGAGAGAGATGCCTGGTGCTTAAGACCTCTACCCTGAACATCAGAAAAATTCTACTAATTTTTTTAATCAAATATGGGGCTTTCTTAAGGTTTTTTCCATAGCTTTGTGTCTCCCTACTCATTCAAAAACGCAGCTTCTATTCTTAAGGAGTGCTTTGCTTATTCGGGGCTTTTTTCCATTCCATACGAAATTGGAGATTGCCTTTTCCATCTTGTTGAAGAATGGGGTTGGTATTTGTATTGGGATTGCATTAAATGTGTAAATTGCTTTTGGTAGTATTGCCATTTTCACAACATTGAGTCTTCCT
>NW_006399895.1:3326530-3330891 GCF_000299155.1 Elephantulus edwardii
AAAAAAAAACAAAAACACAGCTTCATCACCTCACTAACTCTTTCGTATTCTTACTATTATACAAAATTACAACCTTTTTTGCCCACTGATAGTCAGTGCTCTTAGATGAGATCAGCTTTATTACTTTATTTCTTAATTGAATATTTATCTTTTTTTCTTTCAAATATCTTTAATTCTTCACACAAAATGCACATAATGCCATTACAATATATGATGCGGGGATCTCTGGTGGCTTAGGGGCAAGAAGCTGCGCCGCAATCCCAAAGACCCAAGGTTCGAATCTACCAGATGATCTACTGGAGCAGGAGGGGCACTCTTCCTGTACCAGTTCCATGGAAAAAATAATAACATTTTTAAATTTTTTTTTTAAAATACGATGGTACCTGTTAATGAGAAAGATATGAACAAAAGATACTCTCTCATAGAGAAATACAGATCGGTGCAACTTTTTTTTATGACAACATGACCCCATCAAAAATTTAAATTAGTATTCTATTAGTAGAATGTTAATCGATAAGTACATATTTTTTAAAAAGACTTTATCACTGACAAGTCAGTTCTGATTCTTAGCAATTTTACAGCACACAGAGTTATTGTTGTCATGTACTGTTGAGTGGCAGTCACCTCTTAATTGAACCTCCAGCAGGTTTTCAGAGCAGTAAATCACACGGAAAGGCAATGCTAATCTTTCTCTAGTGGAGCAGCTGGAAGATTCGAACACATGCCTTTGCATTGGCCACCCAACTCCTTTCCATTAGCCACCAGTGCTCCAAGATTGGCGTGTCAGGAGTGAGATTCGAACCCACATCTCCTGGGGAGTGCAGCCTGAACATCGGCCACCCTGACAGCACAACACAGACTTAAACTACCCAAAAGATTACAAATTTTTGTGAAAGTGTACTGCCACATTATTCTCTGTGTAGTAGCTGATGAGTTTGAACTCTCAACCTACTGGTTTGCAGCCAAAGTAAGGGAATGAAGTTATTCATTGTAGTGTTGATAATAGCAAATCTAAGAATTTTTATTCTTAAGTCCAAAAATTTAAGTATACTTAAATTGATACATCTGAATTTTGGATACAGCCATTAACTCAGCCATTGATGAAGAGCTTAAAAATGCAGCTTAAGAATCTACGTGGGGGAAAAAAAAAAGAATCTACGTGGGTAGAATTCTGTTACCCAAGAGTTTTTCCACTTTTTTTACATATTATTTATATATATATATAAAATATTGCAGAACTATGAAATTTTACAGTGGTTACCTCTGGGGACTGGAAGTCTAGGATGGGAAAAATTGACTTCCAGTTACATTTTTGGCATCTCTCCACTTCCTTTTCAAACATGTCTGAGGCTGATCTCTTTAATGGCCAACATATGTTCATTATCTGAGTAAAGCTGGAAACCAGAGGCTGTCTTTGTTATCTCTTTTCTCTTCAAACCCAGCCCCCAACCCCTAACTAAGTCCTCTTTTTAGTTTACATACATCTCTCTTGTTTTCAGTCTATTTCTTTTGCATTTTCATATTCATGTGCCACTTTTACTTTAAAGTAAAAGAAAATAGAAAAAATGTTATATAAAGCTTGAATATTTAAATAGAAATTCATGGTATATCCAATGGTCCATTTCTGAGCGGCAGGCTCACAAGGAACCCCTTCTAAGGAGCTTTTTGTACTTTGATGCAAAATGAACCATCCACCACAAAGAGCTATGAATATGTGAATGTTTGTGAAATGAATATTTTTTAATCTTTGTGAAAATTAATACAGTCCTCTTCATCAACTTTCTGAGATAGACTTGTTGTTGTTGTTGTTGTTGTTGTTGTTGTTGTTAATGACATGAAGTCTGGCCCAGTTCATAGCAACCCTGTAGACAGCAGAGCAACAGCCCTTTAAAACTTTTCCTTTTTTAAAAGAAAAGAAAATATAATCATCAGTGTTTTGCCCTAGCTATGCAAACCTTCTTTCTGCTAAGCTGGTAAAACAAATGGAATTCTAAACAATAGCACCTGAACGATCCCATGATGTAATACTGAGACCAGAATTGAATGAGATGTACAAACTTTATCCTAAAGTATGACTTGATAATTAATGTCTCCTGTGTAGAAATAAAAACAATATGAAATTGTTGGCTTCTCTTAAGTTGTCTTATGTTCATAGGGTCAGGATAATAATAATGATGGCCAAAGTCCAGCCTCTTTATACTCTTCTCTTAACTTTCCAAGTGTCTATTTGGAAGGGGAGATTGAAATGGGATTTTTTTTTTTGCTTTGTATTAATTTTATAGTCACTTTTGCCTTCAGTTAATCCAGCCTTCCCTTTATTGTTGAAGTTTCCTCCCTCCTCATTCAGGAAGGATTTTTTTTCTCTAGTCAGAGACAAAGATTCTCACCACTGGACCAATTGGCAGCATCAGGATGGATGGTGAAGAGATTGAGATTGTACACAGCTTTAGTTTGCTTGGCTCCACAGTCAACAGTCTTGGCACCAGTAGCCAGGAAATTAAAAGGCGCATTGCCATGGGAAAGTCTGCTGTTAGGGACCTCTCCAAAGTACTGAAGAGCAATGGTGTCTCCCTGGAGACTAAGGTGCATTTGATACAGGCCATGGTCTTCGCAATCACTTGTTATGCATCATTGAGTTGGACAATGACCAAGGAGGAGAGAAGGAGAATTGATGCCTTTGAGCTGTGGTGCTGGAGAAGAGTATTGACTATACCATGGACTGCTAGGAAAACAAACAGATTCATCCTGGAAAGGGTTAAACCGGGTGGCTCCTTGGAGGCAAGGATTCTGAGGCTCCCTCTAACATACTTTGGGCATGTTGTGAGGAGAGACCGGTCCTTGGAGAAGGACAGCACAGGAGGGGAAGGTCCTCTGTGAGGTGGATTGATTCAGTGACTGGGATAATCGGGATGGGAGTGTCAGAGACAGTGCGATTGGCACAGGACAGAGCAGAGTTTAGCGCTGTTGTACATAGGGTCGCTATGAGTCGCAAGCAACTCGACAGCACATAACAGCAACAAGAAGTCAGTGTCACTTAAATAGTATATATTGGACCTTTTCTCACTTGCATATATCTCCTCATCTCCTTACTTGTCCTACACTTTTCCCATAGCTGAACCTTAGCTATTCATAAAGAATTTCTAAGACTATCACTCCCTGATATCCTGTTTCCCAGAATGTGTCATCTCTGCCTTAATTTTTTTATTCACAGCCCTCTCATGTCCCCTGTTAAGCCCCTAGCCAAGGCTGTGCTTTGTTTACGCTTATCCAATCCATGCTAAACTGCTGTATGGTACTATAATATAGCATGCTTCTTTATTTTTCCTAAAAAGTAAAATAGATTTAAATGTCACATTATAGATAAGTTTAAAATATTCTACTTCTAGAAACACAAGAAAATAAACATACTCTTGGTTCAAAAAACAGCTGAAAATTTTGAAGTGAGATAGGTATTAGAGTTGATGTGTTTTAAATTTGTTTATAAAATTGGATTCTTTTGCTTATCAATCTTTTTTCCTTTTTTAATTTTTTTTTTTTTTTTATGTGTGTACTGTCAAATTGGATCTGACTGGTACAGGAGACTATTGTTCCTTCATCTTCAGCAGAGCATCTGGTGGATTTGAACTATGTACCTCTAGGATTGCAGTGCAGCTTCTTGCCACTAGGCCACCAGAGCTTGCCTGCTTATCAATCTTAATATTTCTCTTCTGAACTGAGAAGCAAAGAAGGAGAACTGAAAGAAGATACTTTTAATGTCTATGCTATTTGTGCTGTTAAGAAAGGTATTACCAGTTTTTCACAATATAAGCTACCTTTCATTGTTTGGAATGATAGCTGTAATCACAGGGGTTTTTTTAATTAAAAAAAAACAAGTACTAATTTTACAATAATAATCTTATGCCATATTTGTCCTCAGTACTTCTTTGACGACTCTACTCAGTACCCCCCACGGCCTCACAGTGGGGGGTGTCCACTCTTTCTTCTCCTTTATGGGTCATTCTTTATCTTGAGAAATCTCTGCTTACTCTGAAAATCCTTAAGACTTTCCTGTATGATTTATTTCTTCTGTCCATTTGTATGCCTATACTTTTTTTCTCTTTTACTTCAGTGAAAGTTTTAGAAATCATTTTGGGGGCAAAGCTGGATGTGAATCCTTGGAGTAGAGAGGAACACCTCGTGTAACATCCCTGAGAAAAACAAGGAATGTCTTGTAAGCTGCCCTTCATGAACTGCACATGGCTCTCCTTTTAAGGAAGCCTAAGTAGGGATAAAGTACTCAGGAGCAACGGTGTCTCTCTGGAGACTAAGGTGCGCCTGATACACGCCATGGTCTTTGCAATCGCTTGTTATGCATCAGAGAG
>NW_006399895.1:3331261-3410968 GCF_000299155.1 Elephantulus edwardii
AAAGTAGTGATACAGGATGCTCCACCATGTTGTGAAAATTCTATCAGGATTTAGCTATCTGGTATGGCTTTGGTGCCTTTTTTAATGCTGCAAGTGTTTCTGAGATTGAGAGGACCATAAGAGCATATTGAAAATAATAAACCAGGTTCTTCTCTGCTGAGAAGCAACCCCCTACTTGCCCAGGTTTAGCTTTGTCTTCACTTTGTGACTCCACTCACAGTTTTCCGTACAATCATTCACAGACTTGTTGTTTTATAACATCAGTACCATTGATGAGTATAACTGATTACAGCGTGCAACCAAGCTCTGGTTCCATAGATCGTAATGAGTTGCACTGCTAACCCTTATGAGACTGAGTTCGCTCAGCATACTACTCTCCATTCTCACCCAAGTTATGCAGTGTTTTTCAAAATCATTGCTCCTGAGTACTGCATAGAATTCCATTGTGTGAATGTACCACAGTTTCTCAATCTGTTCAATTGTGGTTGGATATTTGGGCTGTTTCCATGTTCCTGTGATAGTAAATAACACTGCTATAAACATTGGTGTACCACGGGGATCCAAGGGAAGGAAGCGGTGGGAGCAGCGGAGTGAGGATGGGTAGGGAGAAATCACAGGGTTACACAATTTGATGGGTGGAGGGTGCAGGTAAAGGAAATGGGAACGATCCAGCAGGGACCTGAAGAGACAGGGTAATGGTGAGCATAGTACAAAGGTGGTTAATTTTTATAATAAAATATAATGATTGGAAATGAAACACAGTGTGAATGAAGAATAGTGTGAAAATGTAATTTTTTAAGCACCAATATAAAAGCAAAAAAGCAGGTTCAGAACACACTGATTAATGTTTTCTATGCTATTGTTATTGGTGTTGTTAAGTGTCCTAGAGTCGTAGACAACTCAGAGGGACCCTATGAATGAAACTCCTGAACTCAGTTGTATAAATTTCATCGTTTCTGTAAGTTCATTGAGTTTCCAGAGGCAAGTTATTTTGAAAGTGGATGCCACTCCTGCTTCCAAGCTTGTTTTAATCAGGGAGCTCCGTGAAACACTGTTCACCATGGGTAACCATCACATTTGACACATCACTGTCACAGTGTTTAGCAACACAGCAACCATGAGTTTCCTCTGTACAGCAAATTGATAGACCAGTGCTATATTACTTAGAAGAATGTGTGACAGAAAACAATTAAAACCAGGCCTGAGGGCCTCAGGCAGAGAACCCAAGTGCATTTTTAAATACAAGGCCAAATCCAGTCAGCTCAAAGAGTCCACACCCAAGCCTCAACCAAAAGAGAAAACATACCTTTATAGAATCCCCCTGCTCCACACATCTTCCCAAACTTGAAAGCAACCCCAAACTGGGACCAAATGCCTTTTAAATACAAGGCAAATCCAATCAGCCCACACCCAATTGTGAATGAAACAAATAGACAAGCAAACAGTCCACACCCAAGCCTCAACCAAAACAAGAAAATGCACCTTTGTGGAATCTAGCTGCTCCACACATCTTCCCAAACTGGATACCGTTTGTATACTATAGAAAGGAATATTGTTGTTTGTCATCAAGTGGGGCCGTCCTGGAGGTGACTCTTCAGTGGGTTTTCAGAGACAGTAAATCACTCGAAGATGATTACTCAGCTTTCTTCCATGGAACAGCTAGAAGATTTGAACCATATGCCTTTGGGATTGGAATACAACTTCTTGCTACCAGAGCTCCCTCAGAAATGAAGAAGCAAAGTAATTTTTTCAAAATTACATGTCGTCTTCTCTCTGTTGAAATGTAATAGGGAAAATTAATGTTTATCCTAAGAGATAATATTGGAAAATTTAATAACTGATTAAAAAATAAAAATGATTTAAAAAACAGTCCATACTCATGTTCTCATTAATCTACTGTCATTTCAAGACAGTGTTTTGCACAAGAAGTCAGTCTCATTGCTTGATGACTACACTTATATAAACTACATGATGCTGTTGTGTACTGTCAAGTTGAAATCAACCCATAGCTGACCATCCGGCAAGTTTTCAGAGGCAGTAAATCACAAGGGAGGAGACTGTCCATCATCCTTCTGTGTTGAACCTGGTGGATTCGAACCACTTACTTTTGAGTTGGCAGTGAAGTTCCTTACCACTTAAGCCTTTGGAGCTCCCAATATAGACTACATAAGAGTATTCTTTTTTTCTAGGATTTAAATTATATAATAACAGGAAATAAACCTTTTTGCAGTAAAATTTTGCATTCTTTATAGTTACCAAAATTGTAAAAAACCTTGATGTATCTACCCAGCAAAATATTTAATAGCTATTGATAAAGTAAGAATGTTTACCATATGTTTAGTATGATCATATTATATAGAAAGAAGTGTCAAAAGTTGTGTTTAGAATAGAAAATGGTGAAACTCCTGAGACTACACTTCTTAGTCACCCTTCGAACCTGGAACAAAACTTTGAGCCAAGGTCTTCGGTGACGCTGTATATTCGCAAGGTCTTCGATGACGCATTCAAAATGGTCCAGCGTCTGACCTACCGTCGTAGGCTGTCCTACAACACAGCCTCTAAGAAAACTAGGCTGTCCTGAACCCCTGGTAACAGAATTGTTTACCTTTATACCAAGAAGGTTGGAAAGGCACCAAAATCTGCATGTGGTGTGTGCCCGGGCCGACTAAGAGGTGTCCAAGCTGTGAGACCTAAAGTTCTCATGAGGTTGTCAAAAACAAAAAAGCATGTCAGCAGAGCTTATGGTGGTTCCATGTGTTCTAAGTGTGTCCGTGACAGGATCAAGCGTGCTTTCCTTATTGAGGAGCAGAAAATTGTTGTGAAAGTACTGAAGGCACAAGCACAAAGTCAGAAAGCTAAATAAAAAATGGTGCATGTTTAATAAATTCATACAATTTGTTCTATTAAAACAAACAACTTTGAGCCAAAGCACAGACAGGCCTGTAAGTTGACCAGTAACACCAAGAAGGCACTCGCTCCCTACACTGTACAAACACCATCCAACAGCAGCATTTGTCCAAGGATGAAGCCCTGAAGACAAGACGGGCTACTGTGGAAGGGTTAGTGGAAATGAGAGTCACAGGGAGGAAGTGGGGAAATAGATTACATTGTGGGTATTGTAATAAATGTTATAAAAGCATGTGTGAATGATTGAATGAAAAATCAATCTGTTTTGTAAACTTCCACTGAAACCACAATAAAAAAGAAAAAATTAGAGAAAAGATCAAAAAAATAAATCCATAATGGCAAGCATAGTTGTAGTTGTCTCTCAAAGATTGAGAAAATAAAAAGCCTTAGGCTTCAGTGGCTAGGAAAAAAACTGATCCTCGTGGTAAGCAGATGGGCATGGCACCTCTTCACCCTCCAGTGCCCTTTGCTTCCTCTTGTGCATGTTGTCACCTGGAAATGCATGGCTGTGGCTGTCGTAGGGTTCTCAACCTTGTGACATATGCTTTTGTACAGAGACAACAACAGTGCTTGTTGCTCAGTGAGATTGTGGTTAGGTTGTATGTTAGGTGTGGTCCTGTCAGCTAGAACTCACATTGACTGTGTGTACATTGTACTGGAACCTTGCCAAGTCATCTGCCATCCTCACAGTGTCCTCTGTCAGCCCATCTCCTTGAGGACCTTCCTCTCCTTTGCTTACTCGTTATATTTCCAAGCATGTCTTTTTCCAAGGACTGGCCCCTCCTTGATAACATACTTAAATTATGTGAAAGGAAGTTTCCCCAACCTTGCCTGTAAAGAGCTCTGCCAGCATTTTTTTCTAAGAAAGATTTGTTTGGCGGTCCAATTCCATACTTTTCACCGACACAGCAATTCAGAGGTAGCAGTTCTTCTTCAGTCATCTTTATGTATTGTTCAATTTGCATATACACACAAGGTGATTAAAAATGCCCTGACTCAGGTCACGTGCAGCACCTTAGACTTTAAAGTGACTTTATTGCTCTGAGCATATGCTTCTTTTTGCCAGTTGTTTTTCTTCTTGAGACAATCAGGTCATCCATTTTAAACTTCCGGGCTTCCTAGTTCCATATGTTTAATGATTCTGGTCTTTGCCTTTGCCTGAGAGACTGACCATTTAGGCAACAGGACCACCACAACTTCCACAACCATCACCGCCTCCACTTCCACAGGAGAGCAGTGGTGGCCGAGGATGTTGCCATCTGTGTGTAACGCACGCTTGTCAGCATGTCCAGTGTGCATCGGATTCCCCAGCTCAGCCGCCTTGTCAGTCCATTCGTCTGTCACCAGGCCAGTAGCCGGATCAGTGATCTGGGCCATCTCTCTCTTCATACAGATGCAAACACAAGGCTGCAGAGGGAGAGAGATGCTCCCCAGGGCTGCCATCATTTCGTGTAAATATCACACGTCTCCTGTGTGTGTTTGCCAACCATGCCCACCCTCCACGAGACATTTTCATTAATGTCTTCGTGCCAGGTTTTTTGGTGTGTTTCTGTTGGAGGTAAAGTACATAGCTACAAAAATACTTCTTTGTGGGGAGGGCATGGTTGGCCAACAAGAAGCAGAAGGCTTGTGTTATTTGCATAAGAATATGATAATCATAGAGAAACCTGGCAAGGGGTCTCATCCCACAAACACAAATGTATCTGTGATTATTTAAGAGTCCGCCCTCTATGTCAGGACATCTCATCCCGTTCACAGTCCTGGCTAAATACTGCCAGAATCTCTTCAGCTCAGGGGTCATCATGTTCTTTGTCAACTCAAGCTGTCCTCATTGTTCAAGCCTTGTTAGTCCTGTGCCTGGACAGCCTGTCTTCTAAAATGTATCTCTGTCATTTGTTTTTTGTTCATTTGAAGAAGAGGAAGTTTAGTGTTTTCTAGCCTATGAGCCTGGACCTGTTTGGTACTTTTTGTGACTTAGGGTTGTATTCAGCAAAGCCTTTGTAAAGGTAGTATGCTAGTTGCATTTGATATGAGCAAATAATATGATTGTAATGCTTTAAAGGGAATAGCCTTAAGTATGCATTATACCACAAAAGAAAGGAAAGAAAAATCCTCACACTGAGCTAATAAACAGCATCCTGATAAAGGGAGAGAAGGTTGAAGTTCTTCAGGATTTCATTTTACTTGGATCCAGAATCAATACCAATGGGAGCAACGGTTAGGAAATCAAATGACATACTGTGTCGGGCAAATCTGCTGGCAGGGATCTTTATAAAGTGCTGAAGAGCACGGATGTCACTTTAAAGACTGAAGTGCACCTGACTCAAATCATGGTATTTTCAGGTCCATGTGAAAGTTGGAAAACAAGCCTTTGAATTGTGGTGAAGAATATTGAATATTCATAGCATCGACAGCCAGTAAAGCAAGCCAGTCAGAAGTAGTGTGCCCGCAGTGCTTCTCAGAGGCAAGGACGGGGAGACTTCAGTTCATACACTTTCAGAATGCTTTCAGGATGGTTCCTTGAGAAACAGAACATCCTGCCTGGGAAAGTAGTGAACCAGCAGAAGAGGGAAAGACCCTCAAGGAGATGAGTTGGCACAGTGACTACAACCATGGGCTTGCCCGGGTGGGGCTCTGTGAGGATGGCACAGGCTCAGGCGGGGTTACAGTCTGTCCATGGGCTTGCTATCCATCAGAGCCAGCACAGCAGCGCCTAACACCAAGGGCCACCAGATCTGGGTCTCTTAATTGGACACTGCAGCTTCCATTCAGTGTGTCCAGTACTGTCCGCCTGCTGGTGCAGATGACAGCTAATCATCTGGTCTTAACAGCATGACTAGTTCTTTGTTAATTGGCCTTAGACTCTGGTTCTTTCTAATGGCCTTCCATTCCCACGGCCACTGTTCTTCCCCATGGGGGTAGCCGTCCAGCACCTTACACACAAGTCACTCACTAATAAAAACACCCTAAATAAGTGAACGTACCTGTGGAATGCTGATGGGCACATTATTTTGAAGAATACTTACAGTATGATATTCCTCTTTCTCAGGAAAATTATATAGACAGTGATAAGATACAGGCTGGGAAGATGGTTCTTAATTTCTTCCCTTCAGCCAAGAGGACAGTAGTAAATATTTTTTGTTTGGTTTTGCCATAAAGAAATGGAATAGATGATGCTTTGTGTGAGAGTTTTGTTTTGTTTTATAGTTGGCAGTTGGTAGCATACGTCTCTTTACCCCATGGTAGCAGATATCTCTAGTGTAAAAGTATCACTTCTGATCAAAAAGGATCTAGCTGACCAGGCTTCTCTAAGGTATGTTGTTGTTACGTGCTTATAGCTGACCCTCCAGGACATTTTCAGAGTCTTTAAATCACACGAGAGGAGAATGCTCGTCTTTCTTGCACAGAGTGGCTGGTGGATTTGAACCTCATGCCTTTGGGTTGCCAGCACAATTCCTCACCACTCAGCCACCAAATGGGCAGCTGAAATGGCCACTGTCCAATTAGAAAATGCTTCCAGGATTACCGGGCTATTGTTATCATTATTGGCTTGCAGATCAATTTGTTGCAAATGTATACACATTCAGCAGCGCCATTCATCCAAAAATATGTTTTATACTTAACACATTTGTCCCACAGTTATGATGCTTTTATTGTTGCCGTTTATTTCTTTGTTTTAAATATTAAAAAAAAAAAGAAAGCTGTTGATCTTTTCATGACCTTTTCTTTACTCTTTCCTCTGAAGAATCCATTGGGAGAAAGTAAAGATGCTAAGGATTGTCCAGCAGACAAGGACATAGATATGGACCATTATGTTCCAGAAGGATCAGCCTTTGAACTAGAGAATTGTTCTACCCCTTTTCTCCTCTCTATATTCTTTTTCTTGGAATTCTCTGCCTGTTGAGTGAGGCCATCTTAGATTCACACAAGCGTGTATCTCAGCATTCATAGAAGAATGTTGGAGTGTGTAAGCATTTGGATGCCATCAGAACCCCAGGTCATCTCCTTGGTTATTTTTGTCCCCACAAAAGTACACTGGGAACATCCTCTGACCTGCAAATTATCAGGGAAATAGATTTTCATGTTAGTGCACTATTAATTCAGGGTATCACAAAACATTTTCATGTAAGAGACGCGTACATATATTTATATTCTCGTTCATTTTCTTTTTCTCTTGCTTTGTGTAACAGAATCTTGTAATCATTTGCTTCCGTTCTAAAAGGGACATCGTTGAAGCTCAGTGGGCTGTCGCCCACACAAGGCCAAAGCCAAACCCGTTGCCGCGGAGTCAGTTCAGAGTCACAGCGGCCATGTAGGACCGAGTAGAAGCACCACAGGGTTTCCAAGGCTCATGACCTTTACAGACACAGACCACCACACCTTGATCCACAGGGCGGATGGCAGGTTCACAATGCTGACCTTTTGGTTGGCAGCTGAACATTTTACCATTGTACCACCAGGGCTTCTCCTAAAAGAAATGAAACTAAGACTATCCTTGCTGCCAGCCAGCCAGTCCTAACTCACAGCAGCCTTCTGTTGAGATTCCAAGGAGGTAAACCTTTACAGGAGACTGCCTATATTTCTCCTGTGGAGCTGCTAATGTATTCGAACCATCAATGTTTTGATTAGTGTCCTAACATGTTACTCACTGTGCCCTCCCCGTACACATCTGTGTTATTTCTATAAGGGATGACGTTTATGTCTAACAAAACAAATAAGAGAACAGAATTACTTTGGGTGGGTTTTTTTTATGGTTTTGTGGATTTTTTTCAATATAAGTTCATTCTAAAGTCTTTACGATTCTACCCTACATTCAGCAAAAGGCCAAGCAATAAACCAGGGGGTGTGACGGTCACAGTCATTGTGTCTTCAGGACTCGGGGTTTTATCCTATGGGCATTGCAATGGCCAGAGCTTGCCTTTTCCAGCCATCACCCCTTTGCTAGAAAATTCTGTCTTCCCTCCCCGAGCTACCTTGAAGTTTAAGAGATACACATAATTTTTTTTAGTATGTTGACAACCCTTATGCAGACTTTTAATAACATGATCTTGGTTTGTAGCTAGAAACAAAAACCAAAATAGAAACTTTAAGTTGAATGTAAGGTAACTCCAAAAAGCCATTTTTCAAAGTCACTTGTTGACAGATTATGCTTGCAAAATCTAGAGAAAAACTTTTTTTTTTAATAAAATGTGGCAAATTGAATTTTCACATCCTGTGTTCTCTACCAGTTCTGAAAAGTTTACTCTTTTTTCATGAAAACTATGTCAGTTGGTTTATGGCATTCTTAAGATGCCATATGATGTATTATTTTTGTACAAAGGTTCTTAAAACTTTGAATTCTTAATTTAGAATTATTCCTTTGCATATTCAGTTAATATATCATAGATCTAATTTTTATTGTGCTGTTAGCATTTGCTAAGACTATTTCATATTTGTTACGAATGGAATTAGTCCCTCAAAATAAATCAGACTTAATTTTTTTTATTTACTGTCTTAAAACATAAAGCCTGTCAATGAATCCGACATGTATTTTCCTCCTTTATTAACAAGTTTTATTAAAACAAACAGCTTTTGCTTATTTCCTGGGTGCTACTTGAATGTATTTATCAAGAAACAGTTTTATTTCTCACATTAAGATTTTTAGCTAACTACATAAAGATACTCTGAGTAGACCTCAGAATTCACTACACAGTAATTGTCTTTTGGGGGAGCTCTGGTGGCCTAGTGGGAAGAAGCTGTACTGCAATACCAAAGGTACACAGTTCGAATCCACCAGATGCTCTGCCGGAGAAGGAGGGACAGTTTCCTCCTGTACCAGTCAGATCTGATTTGACAGTACATGCACAAAAAATTAAAAAAAAATAATTATCTTTTTTACAAGTTGACTGTTGCTGGGTGTGGCTTTCCTGTTAAATTAGAGAATAGAAGGTGATTACTAAAACTTAACTGTATCTTCTCTGTTCCTTCTAATGATACTGATTTCCTTTTGCAGTGCTCCAGCTGAGGCTGCAACAGAGGAGGACAAGAGAACAACTCGTGGACCAGGGCATCATGCCACGTAAGAGCCTCAGTGTCATGATCATCTCTAAAGTGACGTAGCGAGACAGGCCTTTCCAGGAAGCACGCACCTTTCTCACACTGCTGTCAGCTGTATCCCTCTAAACAACACACACTTGCCACATGAATTTGTAAGAAAAAAGAAATCAGGCATAAGAGAATCTTTTAGAATATACTTTTAATGCTGCTTTAAAGATCGACTTGAATTTTATATTATGCAAAGTATAGCCTTACGGCTCTATACCTAGGTGAGCACCAGTTTTTACTTCAAGTGTCAACATTTGTTTAAGATAGTTGAGCTCATCACTGCATAACGGATCTGAGATTAGCTAGACTTGCGGGAGTCAAATGATGAATTCACAACCTTGTTCTGGTTTAAAGTCGTGAATTCAGATGCATTCTCTTCATTGTTGCCTTTTATGTGTTGCCCTGCAGTAGTTCTGACTCCTGGTGACCTTGGGCACAACAGAGCAAAACTCTAGCCAGTCCTGTGTATCCTCACAATTGACTGATGTTTGAACCATTCCCGCAGCCACTGCGCCATTCTGTCATGTTGAGAGTCGTCTTTTCCCCCCCACTGACTCCCTAGCTTACAGCGCATGTTGTCCTTCTGCAGGGACTCGTCCCTCCTAATAACATACCCGGCGACCAGAAGGCAGGGCTCTCCGTGCTCACTTCTTAGGATCATTCTCTCTATACTTCTTCCAGAGTTGTTCTGTTCATGAATGAACCTTTTGTTTCTGGTTTTTTTGTTGTTGTTTTGGTTTTTTTTTTTAACCTCAGTTTTCTTACCCAGCCCTGCAATGTGAAGGGGGGATCCATTCTTCTCTGGTCTTCCTTAATTCATTGTCCAACTTTGACCTGCAGAGGAAGCAATAGAAGATACTATGGCCTGGCTTGGGCTCTCCTTGGTCCTCAGAATGACACCTTTGCTTATTAACTCTTTCCCAAAGTCTTTTGCAACAGATTCATCCAAGGCTGTATGTTGCTTGATTTCTTAACTACTGCTACCATGAACATTATAACTCCAGGTAATATAAAAGCCTTGGAGAAATCAGTCTTTTTTTCTATTTCTCATGATACTCCTTATTGGTCCAGTTGTGAGGACTTTTGCTTTGTTTGCACTCAGGTATAATCCACACTGCAGAATGTCTAGTCTTTGATCTTCTCCTGTAAGTACTTTGAGTCCTCATTGCTCTCAGCAGGCCGTTCATACTCTGTAACCTGTTACGTTCATATCGCAGGATATGAATGAGTCTTCCTCTAATCTTGGTGCTGTGTTCTCCTTAATGCTGTAGTTTCTCAGATTATATGCTCAGCATACACATTGAACAGATTTGCTGAAAGGCTCCAACCCAGACGTGTACCTTTCCTGATTTTAAACTATACTGTTTTTTCCTTGTTCTGTTGGAACAACTGCCTCTTTTTTTTTTAATGAACATCTACAGAGATTTTGGAATTCCATTCATTCATTGTTGCACTTTTCTCCCCGCCCACCCCACCCCCAACAACTGCCTCTTGGTCTACACATGTCCGTATTCTGCATGAGCACAAGTGTGTGTGCTGGAATTCCTAATCTCTGCAGTGTTTTCTATAATCTATTAGAATTCTCTGATTTCAGCCAAGATCCATCTGACATCAGCTGTGCTTTGCCATATTACATGTCCTTTTCTGAATTTGTCTTTAATTTCTTGTAGTTCTCTGTTGATAATAATGCTGCAGCTGTTTTAGAATTGTGTTCAACAAAACTTTACTTGCCTGTTTTGTGGTTCCCATATTGTTAGATCGCCGTTCTTTAGAATGGGCACAGATAAGGATCCCTTGAGCACTTCAGCATTGTATCTGTTTGCTGAAACATCTTGATTGTTATTCTGTCAGTTTTTGGAGGCTTATTTTTATCAATACCTTCCATACTGTCAGCTTGGATTTCTTTCTTTATTACCATCAATTCCTGATCATATGCTACCTTCTGAATATTTGCATCTTCTTTGTTATTATTCTGCCACATTAGCAAATAAAGGTCCTTCAGTGACTGAAAGTCTTCCTCCACCCACTTTATTGAGACTGACTTTGTTGTGAAGAGGTGATTCTTCATATTTTTAGTATCTTTTCAACTTGAGGGACTCATATTCTGGCAATGTATTAAGTAATTATGCTACTCATATCATTTCGCTGGCCAGTATTCTTCCTTCCTCCTCGTCTGTCTTTGTCTGAAAGTTTTGCTGAAACTGGTCTACTATGAATGGGCCTGCTGGTATTTGGAAACTAGGTGATGGAGCTTCCGGGAGCCACAGTAGTATGATGAGATGTCACTGCCATGAAATACATAAACCCATTTTCTGTATAATTCTATTTTAGATTTTTATTTCCTTTTTTGTGAAAAGCAGCACTTTAATTCTGTAACATTTGAGTTTCCCAATTTCCTTTAAAAATTAGTAAATAATAGAAGTATAGGTATGAATTGATAAAATTAAGAGGAAGCACAGACATGATAGACTGTAACATTTGACTTGTGTTAACTCCTCTATTTAACTCTGGATACCTTTTTCCCTTCTCACAGCTTTGAAGAGCCCAGCAGCATTCCATGAACAGATAAAAAGCTTGGAACGAGCCAGAGTAAGACAGTTTCATTTAAAATACTTCTCTTTATATCAGTTGTTGAACACAAAGCCAATTTTCTTTGTAAACTTATATCACAATAAAAAGAATAAGTAAAATATCCTACTTCTCTTCTTCCCACTATAATTCTGAAGTAAGTTTGTACAGATATGGTCCTTACTCATAAATATGTCAATGGAGTAAATTGACTGCATTCTTGAGGTCTCTGATGGACAGAATGACACATTTTGGGATCATTTTATCTTAGAGATTTATAGGAAATGTATAACATTTGAATTTTTTTTTCTTTAAAACCAGTCATTACTTTTGGACATAAAAGACAAACCACATGTCTTCGCTTGCTTACTTTTAAGGTGTGAGCAGTTTGGGAAGTTCTATTAAGGGGGTAGTTCTGGGGGTAATTAAGGGGGTAATTGTGCCACGGTCAGTCAGTACAAGGACAGTCTGAGTAGTGGCCTCAGTGGTTCCCCTGCTGAGCCGAGGTTACCTATACATTGGACCACGGGTAGGAGAGTTGGGTAAACGAAAGAACACAGCTCAGTTCAACTCGGCTTTGTTCTTTGAAATGGCCCCACCATAATTGCACATCAAATTGTGTTGATTACATTTTTTTTCTTCCAAAGTGCCATTATATTTATTCATTCTTTTAATTCCTGTTGTTTTGGAGAAAGCTTCCATTTTGCTATATGGAAATAAGCATATCCTAGAAGTTCCTTATTGGTAGCATCCAAGATTTTTTCATTAATGATTTCTTGGAGTCTTATAGAATGGAAAAACCATGTTTAAGCCCTGTGCTTAGAATTGACTGTAGTACAGATTTTAAAAATACGATGAAAACTGTTAGCTCAACAAAAAAACGCATTAGAATTTTTAGGAAATTTCTTATCTAAGTGAGCTTTGATTTAGCCTGAATTGTTTTGATATTTGAATCATCCAGATCCTGAGTGTTAAATCAGAATTATCCTGTGACTTTGCCAGGTATGAAAGTGTAGCTGTAAAGTCCTTAGGTATACCAGCATCCTGTTCGAGTACTTACTAGGTTTTGAATCATGTACCAGATAATAGTTTAAGCACTGACATCTGCTCTTCCTTTCAAAATCATGACAAAATGCATGTTGTTGTTGTTAAATGCCGTCGAGTCGCAGGCGACTCATAGCAACCCTATGAAGGGGAGTCCTTGACGCTTGGGTGCCTTTCTTCCTCTCTCCAGGACAAAATACATACACTTTATTTAAATAGAGAACCTTGAGTAAAAACTTTAAAACTATGATAAATCAGAAAGAATTTCAAACAAGACCTTTCTTTGTGTCTTTTTCAGACTGAGAACTTTTTGAAGCACAAGATTCGGAGTCGACCAGATCGTTCCGAACTTGTGAGGATGCACATTTTAGAAGGTAAAGGTCTCATTTCTGCTTATTTTACTGCATTTTCTCAAGAAAAGAAGTGAGAATTCTACCACTCCTGTTTATTCCCATTCTAATAACTGTTTACCTGATGGTCTGACATCCTGCAAATTGGATAACAACATGAAGGCCCAAAGCTAAAATGTTCTATTAGATACGTGGAGGTTTGATTCTCGAGGTAGCCCACTGAGGGCCTGACTCTTTGTACAAGCTGGTATTGTCACTGTCTCTTTCACTAATGTTCTGGAAGAACATCATAGAATTTCTCATTTAGTGAGGGAGTTGTGCCCCTCCTCTTAGGGATACAGTTACCATAAGTATATCTCTGGATTCTCAGCTCCTTTCACCCTGCATAAGGAGGGCTGGTGGCCTAGTGATAAGAAACTACACTGCAGTCCCAAAGGCATGCAGTTTGAATCCACCAGCAACTCCAAGAGAAGGATGGGCAAGTTACCTTCTATTGAGATTAACTGTCCTCTGAAAGCCCACTAGAGGCTCATCATTGAATCAATTCTGACTTGATGGCCCACAACACTCAACATAGGGAGCTCTGGTGGCCTAGGGGTAAGACACTGCACTGCAATCCCAAAGACATGCAGTTCAAAGCCACCAACTGCTCTGTGGGAGAACTATGGGCAGTCTTCTCCTGTGTGATTTACTGCCTCTGAATACCCACTGGACGGTCAGCTGTGGGTCGGTTCAGACTTGACTGCACACGCTACATTGTCTACACAGAGCATTGCCCACACCCAGCATTTTCTCTCATAATGACTCGATCTTCCCATTTTCATCAATACTGCACTCCCCACCCAGCAAGGACCCCTGGTGGTGTTATGGTTGAACACTTGGCTGCTAACTGGAAGAACCCATTTAGCTCATGTGTAGGAAAAAAGACCTGGTGATCTTCCTGAAAGATTTCAACGTAGGAAACTCTGGGGCAGTTCTGCTCTGTCAAAGAGTTACTATGAGTCAAAATTGGCTCTGTGGGACTCAGCAAAAACACTGCCACCACCAGAGTTGTCTTGATAATCTGTTCTCATCACTTCCGAGACTGGCTGGAACCCTACCAGCTCCTCTTTGGCAAAACATATCGCTCAAGCTCGGGTGTTTCTGTTTTAGTTTTGTTTTATTCTGCTTTGTTTTCCTTTCAATAAAGAAGTAGCACTCTTGAAAGCTGGTACTGCCACCATGAGCTCCCAAATTATATTGAGAAGGAATCTCAAAACATCTGAAACTTTTAAGATAAAATTGATAGACCAAGGAGTAAATTTGATCTCTCTGGGTCTAAGGGTAGAATCAGGAGTAGAATTAGTATTAGAATTAGGCTGCTGTTACAAAATCTTCTATTGTCCCTTAGCTGAAGGAGGTGATAAGAGTCACTCTCAGTCGAGGCGTCCTTTCATTGACTGCTGTGCCAGACACAGCACATTGAACAACACAAATGGGCACCTGCCTTCATAAAGCTCACATTCCAGTGGCAGAGACACAACCAGTACAATAAACAACCACGACAAATGAATTCCAGTTTGTGAAAAAGGCTCTGTAGGAAACGAATCGATTGGATAAAGATTAAGCCCAGGCTGGTCAGTATGTAAGAAGGTGTCACGGATCCACTGGCACTCCACAGCCCTTAGAGAATCAAGAGTGTGACTTGCCTCGTTGTTCTAGAGGAAGCACTGGTTGGGGGATGTGTGCATTTCCCCTTTGGGTTGTGTTCTCAGAAGTCCAAAGGGCCAAGAAAGCTTTTCCAGAACCTCACGGTAGAAGGGTAGCAGCCACAGCTCTCAGGGCTAAGTGACTCTTCGGAGAAGCAAGGTTACTGGTAAGTAACTGAGTGAATGGCTCCTTCCATGCCTAAAAATATCCTGACCTGTAAGGAGCATTTTTGAGGAACAGTGCTGTCTTATTTCAGCTTGCCTTCTAACTCTTACCAGACTTTATGAATATAATTCAAGCCAAGGCAAATACACACTTAACTATCAAGAAGAATCAGGCTTGTCTTTTTTTTCTTTTTTGCAAAAATTCTACCCAGCATTTAAAAACCTATCAGTATATATAAATGAGCTATAAGTGATGTTTTGGGGGTATCTATTCTCAAGTTGGGGTTTTCCAAGTAAGAAAGAATGTGCCATCTACAATTTTATGAATTCATTGAACACACCACATACACCACCACCCCCCAACTGTATTTTCATACTGACTCAATTTTGATTGGAGAGGATATTTGGCAAACAAAGTATAAATTATCTTTTAAAGTTCAGCAGCCTCTTGTAGCAGATTGGGAGGTAACAAGACTGGGAGCAGAAACATACCCAAATGCCAGGCTCTAATTATTTACTTTGGAGTGTTTTCTTTCCAAACATAATCCTCCAATCACTGAATGAAGTTAATGGGAAAGAGGAGAAAGGCAGAAGACTGTGCATTGTGGATCTTAACAAAAGCATTTTAAAATCAACCTAAACACTTTTTCCTTTCTCTTACTATGATTTGAGCTAAAGTTTACAAAGCATTTTATTTTTCTCAATCATTCATATACTTTTTGTCCCATGACATTGATTACAATACCCAAAGTATCTGATTATCCATTCATTCCCTATTGCTTTTCCTTTCACCCATATTAATGAGTATTTATTATGTATTAATTAATTTTCTACACGTCTCCTCCCCTTCCTAGCTAACCACACTAGTATGATTCTCTCTGTGTGTAAACCTTTCTTCGTTGTTGTGGTGGTGGTGGTGGTGGTGGATTGCCGTCGAGTCGAGCACGACTCATAGCAACCCCATGAACAAAAGGCCTGAAGCTTCTCTATAATTATCATCTGGAAACTATATATATCTGGAAACAATAGTTTTCAGAGGCATGTTGTTTAGGAAGTGGATGCCATGGTCTTATACAATATTTATACACCTATCATTGACTCATTACTCTCAGCGTAATATCCTCTAGATACATCCATGTTATGTAGTATTTTCATGAATTCTTCATTGTGTTCTACTCTTGTGTGACTGTACCGTAGTTTTCGCTATCTACTTAGTTGTTGATAGCACTTGAGTTATTTTCCGTTCTTTGATATTGTAATTAATGCTCTGATAAACTTGGATGTACATAAATTTAGTAATGTCACGGCTCTCATTTCTTTAGCATATATTTATGTAGTAGTGGAAAGCCTGGATTGAATAATATTTCCATTTCAACTTCTAAAGGAAATGCCAAACTGCTTTCCATGATGCTTTTACCATTTGACATTCGCAGCAGCAGGATTTGAGAATTCAGTCTCTCCTCACCTTCACCAGCATTTATTGTTCACTGATTAAGTTGAACTTTACTGGCATTGCTGGGCTGGGATGCGGTAATACTTCGTTGTTTTGCTTTGTAATAGCTTAGATAGGACGGGATTCAGATCCGTTGTTCATAGGGTCACTATGAGTTGGGCTCAGCTCAGAGGCACCTAACAACAGCAGTAGCTAGTGATCTTGAGCATTTCTTTATGTGTACATTGGCCATCAATATGTATTTGGTGAAGAATCTTTTCCTAGCTTCTGCCCATTTTGTGTTTATCTTTTTGTTGTTGAGGTTTTAGAGTTTCTGTAGATTTTAGATAATTTCCCCCTATCTTTAGGTTTTCTGCTTACTCTTTTGGAGAAATTTTATCTAAGTCTTCTCACCTGTCATAGTCTTGCTTGATTTAAACAAGATCCTAACAAGACTGGGGCCACAGTTCTTTCCATCAGAGTATTAAGACAATGGAGAGGCGCGTATTTTAATTTCTGGAAAAATGTAATTGTTACCCACTATAGGTCCAGTGCCTTTACTTTAGGGATAGCTTCAGAGGGTGGAATTTATGTTACCTGTTTTACATAAACCATTAACATCGTGCATCATCCACAGTTTCTGTTTATGGTAGAGCAGAAACATAAAGGCATTTGAAAAGCAATCTGAGCTCTAAAATCTTAGCTTGTGTCCTCTTTTTCTCAGATCTTGCTGTATTTTGACGGCATTTTTTTCAGTGATTCTCCTTTATTGAGTCTTTCCAGAACTTTAGTCTGTTTCCAAGAAATCCTTTTACTTTTGAAATGTGTCATTTCCCCATAATATTTGGTGAAAATATGCGATGATAATAGATATGATATAAACTACTACTAATAATGTGTGTTATTATAGTAATATATTATTATGATACCATATATGATAATTGATAAGATCTGAACCACAGATAGGAAATATTTTGTGGACAGTTGGGGTTGGTGAGAACCCAGGTTAGCTTGTAGAATGAGAAGGGCACACATGTGCTGGAGGGGATCTTATGGCTGTGAGCTTCCAGTGAGCCCTGGCTTCAACGAGTCATGGAACCCCAAGGACGAGAATACCAGCAAGTGCTCAGATCGCTGAAGGGCAAGCACCTCAAAAGACCTTTTACTGTATAGCTTTAAAAACAAGTGGTTTTCAGATCCGAATTTTGGCTTGGCACCTTGTCGTTACTTTTAAAATAAGTTCTAATCATTTGTTTGAGTAGTGAAAGCAATTTTTAGTGTAAGTTACCAAAAGCACAAGTAATTAGAATGAGACAAATGAATGAGTTTTGATATTTAAAGCAGTTTCTCATGTGCCCTGCCAACTCTGTGCCTTTGTGAGATGATCCACTGCTGTCCATGTCCATTATAATGTAACTGAGCGCTCCTAACAGGTACAAGTTGGTTTACTCTGAAAGAAATCCAGATACTTAATTATGATGTTCAACTCTGAAATGATTGGAGCTCAGTCCAAGAATGTAAAGTATAGTTCTTCCCACTGATCCTGGAGCTTAGAGCCCCCAGTGCAGTGTCTCCTCTCCTAAGAAAAGACTCGTCAGTGGAACCAAATGTAAAAGTTAAACTTAACACAGGACCACATCTTTCTTCATCATCAGTCATGTCTCTAATACTAGTCATGGGACGTTAACTTATGCCCTATATTAATAACTTGTTGTCCTTGTTAGGTGCCTTGTTAGGTGCCATTGTGTCAGCAACAGCTCATAGTGACCCTGTGAACAACAGCTCTGAACCCTGCCCCCTCTTGAGCCCTCCTCCCCTTCTCTAACACCCTTGGGTCCACTGTTACAGTCACTGTATCAGTCCATCTCATTGAGGGTCTTCATATTTTACAGACCTTCCATCTTTTCAAGCATGATGTCCTTCTCCAAGAACTAGCCCCTCCTAACATGCACGAGTAAGTGAGGTAGAGCAGTACTCTGCTTTTTAATAAAACTCAAAATCACTGCCGTCAAGTCAGTTTTGACTTACAGTGATCTTCCATCAGGTTCAAGTCTGTGGGTTACTATATTATACAGACAGTATAAAGCTATCTTGGACAGAAATATAAAATGTGTACTGGAGCAATCCTAAACTGTTCTTTTCTCCACCCACTAAAATGGTGCAGATTCATAAATTCTTTTTTAATTAATTAGTCAGTTTGAGACAGCACTATGATAAACCATTATCCCTGTGATGGTTAAAATTCTGTTTTCTTTTTTTAGAAACATTTGCAGAGCCATCTCTACAGGCTACTCAGATGAAGTTGAAAAGAGCTCGCCTCGCTGATGATCTGAATGAAAAGATTGCCCAGCGACCTGGTCCCATGGAGCTGGTTGAGAAAAACATCCTTCCTGTGGACTCCAGTGTTAAGGAAGCAATTATAGGCAAGATTGTATCACTTTATTGTTTTCTGTGAGAAAGAGAAATTGAAAATTGGGAGTTTTAAGTAAAACAGATTAGTGCAGTACAAAGTTCACATCAGTTATCAGTATTGTCATTATTGGTATAACAATTCACGTTATATGATTAATATTAGTTGTCTTAATTAGCACAAAGATTCTTCTAGTTCATTTGAGGTGTAAGTCAGTCTTATTCTGACTTCATTATTGTGTTTTCTAAGCTGTTGTGTTTTTCTGCTTAATTTTATTGTCACAAATTTTACATTTTTTCTTTCTTTTAGGAAAAACAGCTTATATACAGTGTTAGCTCAGGGAGTTGAACAGGAGATAAATATAGAAATACTAAGAATGGTATTATTGCCCATTTTATCAAAATCTCCCTTAGTTATTGACATCTATTTATTTTTCTGATTTCCTGGCATAAACTTTATAAAAAAATACTAATGTTAAATATATTACTGATACAGCTGTTACTCATGGGAACATCATATTTGGTCAGTATCCTTTTTGTTAGCATTAATTTAAATCTTAGGTAATTTATATCCCATGTTTTAAGCAGCACAATCAACTGTGGTTCCATTTCATTGCTAAGAAATGGGCCCAAAAAGGTGAGATGTCGTCGGCTAGGCTAGTCCTTGAAGTGGAAACTTTTCACCAGCCAAATCATGATCCCGCTTCCTGATAGCCTTAAAATGGTTTTGTAACAGTTGGGTTCTGGGTGAGGATCAAGCCAAGGCCCACACGTGGCCTTTGGTTTCTATCTTTCTTAAGTTTTAATCGCCTCCTCTAGGTCTCTCTCCTTCGTGTGTATCTGCAGATGAAATGGCCTCGTTTTGTCCTTTAGCATTTCCCATGTTCTTGATTTCCTGATGGCATCTGCATTCCTGTTTGTCATTAAAAACCTTCCTCTGTCTCCCGCACTCTGTAACTGGTGATTGGAGCCAGAGCTGAAGCTAATTCGGATTGACTTGTTGATGTGGGTTGTTTTGGGAAGGTTCTTTATATATACATATATTTTATACTGGTTTACAGACAAAGTTCATAACATTCATATACATTGTTGTTTTTAAAGAATACATCCTTGTGGCCATGTTTTTCCATTCACAAGGTACACAAATGATGCGTAATACTTAGAATATGTGTTTAACCAACTTCAGTTCTTCTAGAAAACATTTTAAAGTTCCGATTCCAAGGCCAAAACCAGAATCCTGTGTTCCCGTAGGTGTTGGGAAGGAGGACTACCCCCAGACGCAGGGTGATTTCTCATTTGATGAAGACAGCAGCGATGCCCTGTCTCCAGACCAGCCGGCCAGCCAGGAGTCGCAGGGCTCGGCTGCCTCCCCCAGTGAGCCAAAAGGCAGTGAAGCGCCATCTCCCGTGACTGCAAACACTCCTGCCCAGGTATTCTCCATCCTCTAAGTCAAGGCTGTGAATTTTCATATATCAGAGGAATTCATTTTCACCAGAAAAAGTACAGAAAGTGCTGAGAGATACAGTGCTTTTTCACTTGTAATGCAACAACTGTTAATATTTTTAATATATTTTACATATTATTTCTGCTCTGCATGTATGTTTTTATTTTATATATGATTTGTAGCTTGCTTTTTTAAAACTTTCATATGTTTTTTTAATTGAGATACATTTTACACATCATACAATCCCACTTTCTAAAGGATGAGATTCAGTCAGTGACTTTTAGCAAACCATCACCACCATCTAATCTGAAAATGCCATCATCACCCTTTTAAAGAAAGCTCATCCCTTTAGCACTCTTCATTTTACCCCAATGTCTCTGTCAGATTGTCACTGTTAGGCTCTGACACAAAGGGACCCCTGAACAGGAGAACAGAGTCACTGCCCAGTCCTGAACCATACTCCAGTCGCTCCTGTATTTGGACCCCTTGTTACAGCCACTCTGTCAGCCTCATTGAGGCTTGTTGTCTTTCTCACTGACCCTCTGCTTCACCATGTGTGATGACCTTCTCTCTAGAGTCCCTCTTTAGAGCATATTCAAGATACGTGACGACATCTCCCCATCCTCACTTCTAAGGAGCCTTCCGACTATGTATTTCCAGAATGAGTTTGTTCGTTTATTCCTTTAGCAGTCAGTGTATTCAGGATTTCTCACCAAGAGCATAATACAAATGCATCAGTTCTCCACTCTTCCAAAATCATTGCTCATCTTTTACATGCATAAGAGTATTTTCAGTAATACCATGCTTTGGGATAGGCACACCTTGGTCCTCAACACATAAAAACTGAGAGATTTTGCAGCAGAGTTGCCCAGTGTTAGGATCATTTCATTTCTTAATTTCTGCTTCTCTCTCTGTTGATTGTCAATCCAAGTAAAACGAAGTCTTTGGCAACTTCGTTCTTTTCTCTGTTTATGATGATGCTTACTGGTCTAGTCATAAAGATTTTTGTTTTCTTTGTGTTGGTGTGTAATCTTTATTGAAGGCTGTTAGTCTTGGGTCTTCATCAGTAAGGACTCTAAGTCCTCTTTGCTTTCAGCAAGTAGGATTATACTATATGAATAAGCTGCTGCTGTTGTTGTTGATTGCTGTCGAGTCGAGCACGACTCATAGCGACCTGAGCAACAAAAGGCGTGAAGCCTTTCTATAACTATAGGCGTTTATTAAAGTTTATAGAGTTTCCAGAGGCATGTTGTGTAGGAAGTGGATGCCACGCCTGCTTGTTTAATGATGCTTCCTCCCATCCTGATGCCTCAGTCCCCCTCTTACAGTCTAGTTTGTCAGATTATTAGTTTAGAATACAAATTGATCATTATCATGAAAGATTTGAACATACCATTCCTGATTTTAAACCACACAATACCCCCTATTCTGCTGAGATACTGTCTCTTCATCTATGTATGGGTTCCACATGAGATTTAAGTACCCTGGAATCCCCATTGTTCTCAATATTATCCATAATCTGTTAATGTGCATGGTCAGTAAAACTTAGGGAAACATCTTTGTAGTATTCTCGCCCTTCAACCATCTGACACATGAGCAATGATAAGACCTCTTTCTAATTCTAAGACCTTTTTCTGGATTATGATTATTATATATGTGGCAGTGCCCTGTTAACATATTACTCCAGCTGTTTGTCATTATCTTCAAGATTTTACTTGCCTATGATATCAGTCCTTAGTATCTGCTCTCTGCTGGACCATGTTTCTTAGAAATGGGTATCGATACAGATCGCTTACAATCAGTTAGTTAAATGTCTTCCAGATTTCTTGGATGAAATCTAGATGAATGAACAACTCCAGCGCTGCATCTCTTGGTAGGACATCTCACTTGGTATTCTGTCCGTTCTTGGAGACTTGCATTTTACCAGTGCCTCCTAGTGCAGTGCGTACTTCTTTAAATACCATTGATTTTAGATAATTTGCTGTTTCCTGAAATGGATTAATTTTTTATGCATTCTCTTTGGTCTTATGACTCTGTATTCATTTCCATCTTCTTTTGATGCTTCCTGCATTTTTTGATCATTTTTCCTTAAAATTCGTTAAGTGTTGTAACTAGAACTTTCAGTTCTTTCTTCAGCTGTTTCATCTTGAGAAATACCCAATGTCGGTGAAAGAGAGAAAGACCCTCGAAGGGATGGATTGACACTGTGACTGTAACAGTGGTCTCAAGCATGTCTGAGATCATGCATATGACACAAGACAGGGCAGAGTTCTGATCTGTACTTCATAGAGTCACTACGAGTCTCACAGTGACCCTACAAACTACAGATTCATCTCCATTGAGTAGTCATAGAAGACACATAACAATACAACAGGCAGTACAGGACATCCACCAGTTTGCGGCTTTTCATCTCTTCATATGAGTTTTACTTTATGTCTAAACTATTGTTCTATGTAATGGGAATGGTATAACAGGAAATGTTTTTCCTAAAACATAGTATCCATAGTATCTTGGGAAGGACTTTGGTAATTATCTACTTTTACCCTTTCACAACAGGGGAGAAGACTTGGGCCTCGAGAAATACAAAAGCTTAGAATTGAAAGATTTGTCTGCTTTGTTCCGTTCGTGAACATTTGTTAGAAAGCGCATCCTTCAGCATTAGTTTCTTCATTTTGCTCACCGCCAAGATCTGAAATCTATTCGTTAAATATGTTTGTTCGTTTAGTTGCCTCCATGCTCCCCACTTAAATGTGAGCCTGTGCTGGCAGAGTCTGATTTTTAAAGGATCAGAGCTGTTTTTTTCTGTGTGTGTCTTTAGCGTCTAACACAGAGCCTGACAGAAAAGGTGCTGAGTCAGTGTTGAACCGAATGAAGCATCACAAGCAGGAATGCGCAGCGTTTGTGTGAGCCGTGCTTATGTCTCCTTCCGTTTGAGAACAGCGTCTCTGCGGAGACTCATCAGAGAGCGTGAATGGCTCCCTTCCTGTTCATTCATCCCAGCTTACCGTCAGCCTGGGCACGGGTGACTCTGGCCCCTCAGCTTGACTGCATCAGCCTAGAGGAAGAATGAGGGTCAGTGGCCAGGCCCCAGTCTAAACAGAGAGGAGAGGAGGGTGAGAAAGACCACCCCGACTGTGTTCTCACACATTTGCTGCACCCTGGTTTTGGGCTTTAAAAATAGGGCTAAGAAGAATGTCAAGTATGTGAGCGAATACCATTAAAAAACAGCACTGCTGATCCCTCTGGCCTGGCTGTTCTCTATCTGAATGAGTCAGGAGACCAGGCAGCTGTGAGCGTGGCTGGAGCTTCTCATGCGTAACACAGACAGTTTGTCACCTCAGCCACCTCCCTGTTTATGGCCCTGTGGCTCTGCCGACCTGAGAGGTTATCACTCTCCTTTTCCCTTTCTCTGCTTGTTACGTTTGGGAGGGGAGGGGGTTTCTCCAGACACTTGGTCTCCAGTTAAGCTTGTAAGTGAGAAATGTTAAGCACAGGCAAAGCCCACCCAGTAAATTGACATTCCAGGATGCCTCAAAGGAAAATAAGAATAACAAGATTTCTTCTTCTTTTTTTCCCCCCTGCCCTCATAATCCTGTGTGGTTGAGTGCTAAGTGTTTTATTTACCTTATATTTACCTTTGGTATTTTGTTTACCTTGTAGATTTGTCTGTCATAAAAGTTGTGGCACAGGAGTGAGTTCCATTCTGTGTTGAAAAAGCTGCTGAGGGCCCATGTCTCGGGGGTTCCGCCCCGTCTGCCTTGAGCTCATAAACCTGGCCTTTGTTACAAGACTGAGTTTTGCTTCACGTTTCTCTTCCTTTCTGTCTAGGACCTTCTATCATGATCCCTTTTAGAGAGCGTAACCTTGGTACCTGGGCACTATCTAGTTCTTTTGGTCTCAAGACCATTGAAGTTAATTGATGATTGCAAAGTTCATTGGTGCTGTGGAATAATTGTTTCCATATTTATTTTATTTTCTGCCCCTCTCTTTGCCTCAGACAGGGAGAGGCCAGTAGTTGGTCTTTACATGGCAACTTGTAAACTATTAAGTCCCCAAACATTACTCACCCATGTAGAGGGTGGAATGTTGTCCTTGTGGACTGTGTTATGCCGGCTAACCTTAGTGTCTCCCGAGGATACTCCATCCCCTCAGGCTGTTTTGTTATAGTTAAGAAGTTTATGTAGTATGGCCCTTTTGGGCTCTCCTGTCTACAGGAATATATTTGTAATAAACACATTTAACTCATGTTGAACTATTGTTGTTAAATGCTTTGGAGTCAAGTATGACTCATAATGACCCTATGAACAACAAATATGACCTTGTCCTGTCCTGTGCCATTCCTCATCATTTCTTTTTTTCTCTTTATTTTATACTGGTTTATTTACAAAGTTCAAATACATTGTATTTCGCACTGGATCGTCCCATTTCCTTGACACCCCCCTTCCACCCATCAGATTGTGCAACCCTGTGATTAACACCACCACCCTCCACCCATCCTCACCCCTCTGCGTCCACACTCCCTCACCTTAGATCCTCATACTCGTTCCACTACACATAATTATGATTATGATTATGATTATTATATACTTGAGCCCGTTGCTACAGTCACTTGTCAGTTCATCTCAGCAGTTCATCTTGTTAAGGGTCTTCCTCTCTTTTGCTCACCCTCCGTCTTTCCAAGCATGATGTTTCTTTCCACTGAATAGCCTCTCCCAGCAGCAGGCCCAAAATCTATAGATGACGCTTCACTGTCCTTGCCTCTGAGGTGCACTGTGGCTGCACTGCTGTCTGCCAGCTGGAGGATGAAGGTGGCATTGATGGATCGTGCTGCACACCCAGCCCTCGGGTCATTTCTGAACTTAGGTGTTGGCGTGTGGTGCTGACACAGCCCCAGTTCTGTCTGCTGACTACACACCATTACCAAGCGGCCTCTTTTCTGTTGAAGACATCCCAGTGCACCGTCTTTAGGCTCTGGGCCCCTAACAGAACAAAGCTGGCAGTTTGGACCCACCAACCCGCTGTCACTGTCACTGAGTCTGTTCCACTTCCTGGTGACCCTCCACCAAGTTTCTGAGACGGTGCGTCTTAACAGGAGGACACTGCCCATCCTACTCCCACTGAGGACCGGCAGATTTAAACGGCAGAGACAGGCTGCCTCCAGGTAAACAACACGCTGAGGATTACACCACTGAGCTCCTCTCCTTAGAGACCGCAGCCGTGGAAACTGGCGGGGCAGTTAGTTCTGGTCTGACCGCCGGGGTCACTGCAAGATGACAGCACGTTTGCTTTCAGATTTTTCTCTCTCAGCAACAAGGCCTGCGGAAAAAGACTCACTTTGTAAAGTTGTGTTTTGGGTTTTTTTGGTGTTTGGGGGTTTTTTTCTCATTTTTTAATATTTTATTAAAAAAAAAAAAAAACCAAAAACAAACAACCCCATCTGTATATTCCAGAAGCACCCAGCATCAGACAGGGCTCTGCTGTGGCTTTACCTGTTAGATATTTCTTTACTGGCTACCTTGAACACCTCTAGATCATGCAGCCTGCGTAACATCTCATTGTGTTTTCTGGTGACTTATAAAGAATTTGGCCAAAGTCTTAAAGTGTTCCACTTGTGCTCATGCCGTCAAAGAAATATGTTCTTCAGAACAGTTATACGTTGAAGAAAGATAATGCTAATGTAGTAATAGGCACTAAATAGATTTTCAGTATGTTGAAGGGTTTTGTCTGTTGTGTTTTAACACTTTCCTGTGAATTGGGTGAAAGTTTACAGAGTAGAGCAGCTGGTCATTCAACAGTTCATAATCCTTTTGGCTGCAGATCAACAGAGCAAATTGATTTGGTTTTGTTTTTAAATTGACTGTTCAGGAAAGTTTTAATAATTTTTGGAATTATTTTTGTTCTCTAAAGTTAATAATTAGGTTATGTTTTAGAAAATGATATCGTTTGCTTTCAGTATTACCCAGTATTTCTAAAATAGGCAAGGCATCTCATTTATATAAAATCCTCTTATAAAATACCATAAACACATTGGAGTTGTAGCAGAATTATTTACATTTTCTTCTCTTGCCCCAACTCAAAGAAAGACCTCCTTGCAGACAGGTCAGGACTAACTCGTAGCCGACCTTCCTCTTGGTTTACCAGGGCTCTGCATCACAAGGGGAAAGGGCGTGGTCTTTCTCCTGAGGAGCCCCTGGTGGTTTTGAGCTGGAAGAAACGTGCCACCTTTGAGGTAGGAGCTCTGCTCGTTACGTACAGCCAAATAGACGTCTTTTCCTGACATGTAGTCCTTTTGGCTTAACCAATTTTTTTTTAAATCTTATCCTATGGATATGGTAAATTACTGTTTATTAAATCATCTACTGGGTACATTCAGAGCATAGTCTTTCCAGTCACTTGCTATATGTCTGAGAGCTGGACAGGAAATAAAAGTGACAGAAAAAAGAATTGACACCTTTGAGCTGTGGTGTTGGAGACGAGCACTGAACATCCCATGGATGGCTAAGAGGACAAACGAATATGTCCTGGAGAGGATGCAGCCAGAGTGCTCTTTGGAGGCAAGAATGATGAGGCTTCACCTCACATACTTTGGGCATGTTGCAAGGAGGGGCTATTCCTTGGAGAAGGACATGATGTTGGGAAGGGAGGAGGGCCAACAAAGGAGAGGAAGACCCTCAACCAGGTGGATTAACACGGTGACTGCCGCAGTGGGCTCTTGTGTGTCAGGAAGTGTGAGGATGGTGCAGGACAGAACAGGGTTCAGATCCCTTGTTTATAGGGTCACTATGAGTTGTACTCAACTTGACAGCACCTGACAACTGGGTACATTACTTATGTATGGTGATACTTTTTATGCTTTTCATTAACTTTATTGTGATGTATGTGAAAGTTTGGAGAGCAAATTGGTTTTTTTCTATCCAGTAACTCATACATACACAGTTTCATATTATCTTCTGAGCTTTATCTCAGATAAGTACTGCCCCTTTGATCTTACGTAGGTGACTAAAGTTCTGTAGACTTTGATACACAGGTAACAGACCACCTTTGGAGATCTCTACCATTAACAGTGCTTTTCTTTTTCACCTGAGCCAGCTTTTTTCTTATGTTGATTAAATAGCATTTTCTGCTACACACTTAATCCTTATGCATTAAACACGTTTTCAGTTTCTCTGTTTCATTTTTATCTATAATCTGTACTGAAACTCATTGTTGCTGGAAGGAGATAGCTCATCTTTCTCTCAAGGAACAGCTGGTGGATTCGAACTACCTGCCTTTGGCTTGGCAGCAAACTTTCTTACCCAATTGTTGTTGTTGTTGTTGTTAGGTGCCTTCAAGTTGAGTAGAACTCATAGTGACCCTATGAACAAAAGATCTGAACCCTGTCTGTCCTGTGCCATCTTCACACTTCCTGACACACAAGATCCCATTGCAACAGTCACCATGTCAATCCACCTAGTTGAGGGTCTTTACTTCCTAAGGGTTGAGGGTCTTTGCTTCCTCATTGAGGGTCTTTACTTCCTCATGGAGGGTCTTTACTTCCTGGTTGAGGGTCTTTACTTTCTAGTGGAGTGTCTTTACTTCCTAGTGGGGGGTCTTTACTTCCTGGCGGAGGGTCTTTACTTCCTGGTTGAGGGTCTTTACTTCCTGATAGAGTGTCTTGACTTCTTTTTCAAAATACACAAATAGCTGCTAAAGGATTAAGTCGTACCAAAAAGCATTCAGATAGAGGAGTCATCCTCTCACAGACACTACCACTCTCTTGTTAGAACACACACCTAGGTAAAGAACAGATTTTAAAGGCACTGCTCTCACAGTCCTCTGCTAAAATGCTAATGACCTGACAGTGGAGGGAGCACAGTACACAGCATGTCCTATTTTCCAATTGTAGGTATTAACAGTGTGGTCTAGAGGAGACAAAAACTACTTACTCTTGGCTTCCCATACATACACACACACCCCACCCTTAGCTTTTCAGTTCTAATGAAAGTGTATCTGGGAAGGAATTTTCCAGCATGTTTATAGGACATGCTTCACATGTTGAAGGTGAATTTGTTTTATGCTTAAGCAGCTCTTGAACAATGGAGCACCGTAAAAACTTAAGAACAGTCAGTCATATGTTGATGCCAAGAGCTTAAGACTTCTATCAGCAATTTCTTAGCGCTTTGATGATTATTTATTTGAAACTCCATATGTTCAATTACAAGCATGGTCAAACACAACTTTCAAAGTCAGTAGTGCTAAAAAGAACCTTATTTGTTAGATACATTACATATTCAGGAAGACAAGTTTAGAAGAATTTGGCAAACTACCTGTTTTTCCCATTGTGTCAAGTAAAATTCTGAGCTTTTGCCAGCTGTTTCAGAAACCTCACATTTAAGCCAGTAAAGAGAAAACTCAAGATCTAATAGGTAAACCATAGACAGATACATTAGATAATCAAATAATTGTTACGGCAAATAACTGGCAATAAAGTCCTGGATAGAACACAAAAGATACTGACTCTGGTTTCTGTCATTATCTCTCCAGTTGATTTCTGTGTCTGAAATTTCAGGATTGATCCCATCATTCGTACTTAATGAGTTGATTTCTAGCACAAACCAATTTGAGTCCCATCCCCTTTCTTGGTCAGTTCCCTAGTGACCAATAGCAGAACAGCTAAAATGTTTCCTTGAACAGAATAAGCCTGGCCTTATTTACAATCAAATAAGTGTTTATTCACTCTAATTGAGAAGCTGATGGTGAAACGAATGGCCACCATTTGTTCAGCAGCACTCACTGGGCGTCTGGGCGTCAGAAGCTGAGCTGTGGGCTTTACTTGATAGGATGTGAGACAGATGGCATGGAAAAGAGGACACAAACTGGCCCTTGGAGGGTTTGAACTAATGACCTTAATCTCTGAAGTCAACAGTGTGAAATTCTTCTTGAAGTTATTTCCAATACGTCACCCGGTGTCATCCTGTTAATACTACTAGTGACTTTATTTTCTGTATTATTTTCAAATAACCCACTTCCGTCTCCTCACCACCCCCATCTGGTTTCTTTTTCTTTTCCGAAATTCCTTTTTTAAAAAAAAAAAAATTATTTTATTATTTTTGTGTGAGTGTACCATCAAATCAGATCTGACTGGTACAGGAGGAGATTGTCCCTCCTTCCCCAGCAGAGCATCTGGTGGATTCGAACCGTGCGCCTCTGGGATTGTAGTTGCAGCTCCTTACCACTAGGCCACCAGAACTCCCCTCCCATCTGGTTTCTGAGACTGGAGGAGACTGCCCATCTCTCTTGCAGAGCAGCCAGTGGATGGAATTAAGGACCTTTTGGTTGGCAGGGTGGCGTGTGACACACTATGCCACCAGGTTTTCTTTACTTAAGAAGTTATTGTAAAAAAAATTAAAAAAAAAATAAGTTATTGTGCCATTCATAGCTGATCCTCCAGTGGGTTTTCAGAGGTTGTGAACTTGTAGGAGAAGATTGCCTATCCTTCTCCAGTGGAGCAGCTGATGGATTCGAACCACATGCCTTTGGATCGACAGTGCAGCTCCTTACCACTAGGCCACCACAGCTCCTTTACTTAAGAAGAATTAAGTGTTATTTCCTTACCTACAAATAATCTACTCAAGTATTAAAGAGCTCAGTTTTCCAGAAATAAATAATAGTGATTTGAATATGTAATCATTCTTTCCCCTCCTGGCCTATAATGTTCACTTAGACTAACTTTTAAATCAACCATCAGCATGGTCACACTAAGCTTGTAGTAGATATTCCCTCCCAGCCTCTGGTAGTGTGGTGGTATATGTGTTGACTGCTCACAGAAAGACTGGCCATTTCAATCTGCCAGCCTCTCATGGTCAGAAAGATGAATCAGTCTCATATGAAAATTGATGGCCTTGGAAACCAAGTGGAAGATACTGGGAATCCTAATCAACTTGATGGCAGTGAGGTTTGGGTATTAAAATTCTTGAAGACTGTAACAGATAGTATGTATCAATTTTACATCCCCACTGCCTTCGAGTTCATTCCAACTCACAGAAACACTGTAGAGCACAGTAGAACAGCCTTACGGGTCCCCTCAACAAACAAATGGATAGAGAAGCTGTGGTATATTCACACAATGGAATACTATGCTGCATTGAAAAACAAGGAACTCATGAAATATTACACCAAATGAGTGACCCTGGAGGACATTATGCTGAGTGAAGTATCTCAGTCACAAAAAGACAAATACTGCATGGTGCCACTGTTGTAAAACGGGTCTGTCATCGGGGTTGGGGGAAGACTGAGAAAGAGGGGATAAATAATGTATACTGCTTTGAAACAGATGAGGGAGAGAGCTGTTTAGGAGGAATAAATGATTAAGTATTATTGTCATGACAAGAGTCCAGAATGAAAACTGCATAGTGGAGTGGACTGCGGGAGAGGGAATTGTATAACAATGAAAGATATTTATTTTTTTTTCTAAGAGAAAAGTGAACTGGGGAGAGAGGTGTGGGTAGGGAGGAAAGTGTGCAACAATGAATGAATAGACATCCAATGTCTGTAAACTTTCATTAAAATAAAATTAAAAAAAAAAAAGAAAGAAACTGCCTTAACAGGTTTCCCAAGGTTATAGATAAATTTTTACAGAGGCAGGCTGCCTTGTCTCTCTTCTGGAAGAAGATGGAGGGTTTGAACTGCCTACCTTTTGGTCAGCAGCCAGGTGCTTTAGCCGTAGTGCCACCTGATCAACTTTATCAAGGGAAATGTATTTAAAAGAAGATGGACATGAGCTCTGGGGTTTCCAGAATTGATCTACAGTGTTGATGACATTTTTGTGCTGCTCAGTCAGTGAAATTAACACCAAAACTAATAGACTCATTACTGAAGAGAGTAGTTTGGCGACACTCCAGATGGAGGAATCGCGCTCTGTGGCGTGGCACTATTTCGGATGATGCATAGGACAGCTGTGACAATTGAAAATCCTAAAGGGACAAACTCAAAATTGATGGAAAATTACAATAAAATTACGATCTATCTATCAACAATCTGCATTATGCAGATGACACAACCCTGCTTGCTAAAACTGAGGAGGACCTGAAGCACTTGCTGCAGAGGGTCAAGGACTGCAGCCTCCAATATGCATTGAGGCTCAATGTCAAGAAGACAAAGATTCCCACCATTGAATCAATTGGCAGCATCAGGATGGATGGTGAAGAGATTGAGATTATTCACAGCTTTAGTCTGCTCGGCTCCACAGTCAACACTCTGGGCACCAGCAGCCAGGAAATTAAAAGGTGTATTGCGATGGGAAAGTCTGCTGTTAGGGACCTCTCCAACGTACTGAAGAGCAATGGTGTCTCTCTGGAGATTAAGGTGCGTCTGATACAGGCCAAGGTCTTTGCTATCACTTGCTATGCATCAGAGAGTTGGACAATGACTAAGGAGGATAGAAGGAGAATTGATGCCTTTGAGCTGTGGTGCTGGAGAAGAGTATTGAGGACTCTAGTATCATGGACTGCTAGGAAAACAACAGATTCATCCTGGAAAGGGTCAAACCGGGCTGCTCCTTGGAGGTAAGGATTCTGAGGCTCCGTCTAACATACTTTGGACATGTTGTAAGGAGGGACCGGTCCTTGGAGAGGGACATCATGCTTGGGAGGGTGGAGGGACAGCACAGGAGGGGAAGGCCCTCTATGAGGTGGATTGATTCAGTGACTGGGGTAATCGGGATGGGTGTATCGGAGACGGTGCAATTGGCACAGGACAGAGCAGAGTTTAGGGCTGTTCTACATAGAGTTGCTATGAGTCTCAAGCAACTCGACAGCACATAACAACAACATATTATTATAATGCTCAAATTGGCAGCATCATGATAGACAGTGAAGAGACTGAGATCATTAACAGCTTCAGCTTGCATGGATCCACAGTCAGCACTCTTAGTACTACGAATTGCACCAAAAAACATCTGCTGTCAGAGACCTCGGCAGAGTACTGGAGAGCAACAGTGTCAGTCTAGAGACTAAGGTGCACCTGATCCAGGCCATGGTTTTCACACAGAGAGCTGGACAGTGACTCAGGATGATAGAAGAATTAATGCCTTTGAGTTGTATCGCTGGAGAAGATTATTGGATATACCTTGGACTCCTAAGAGAACAAAGAGATCCATTCTGGAGAGGGTGTAACCAGGCTGCTCCTTAGAGGCAAGGATTTTGACACTCCATCTGACATACTTTGGGCATGTTGCAAAGAGGGACATTATGCTTGGAATGGTGGAGGGACAGCACAAGAGAGGAAGACTCTGCAGGAGAGGGATTGACTCAGTGATTGGAGTAATGGGGGTAGAGTAGATGTGCCAGAGACCATGAAATTGGCTCAAGGTAGAGCAGGATTCAGAGCTGTTGAACATAGGGTTGCTATGAGTCAGGAGTTGAGCTTACCGACAGACCCCAGTGGTCCGTGTAGGTGACACATTTTAGCAGAACTTGAGTTTTACATAAAATACCGTGTATTAAGACGTCCTGGAAAAGTGAGTAATGGGCTGGGCAGTTAACCATAAGGTCATTCGTTCCATTCTCCCAGTTACTTCGTAGGAGACACATAGGCAGCCTCCTTCCTTAAAGAGTTACAGCCTCTGGGCCCAGTGAACCGTTGCCGGGAATCTGCAGCCACTCAGCAGCAGGATCTGCGTATTAGACATGCGAAGCAGATGTTGTGGGTTTATATTCAACTCATTCATTAATGAGCGTTCATTCTGTTTGTCTGGAGATTGGAATGTAGCAACAATATTTAAAGAATAATTGCCTTTCTAAATACTTTCTTCCAGTTGCCGTCTTAATTAAGAACTCAGCTGCATCCTAAATTAGAAACATGTTTATTGTGGATTTAAAACCTACAATACAAAAGGGATTTGTTATTAAATATGTTAAGTACAATAGAGGGCTTTTTATCCCCCCTCTCTCTATCCAGACTGGATAAACAAATTCTAAGAGAGGAAAACAAAAGACATTTCCTGCGAACATGCTGACGTGTGGTGTGTATGTCCTGGGCTCCGAGATGTTGCAAAGCTTCGGTCAACTGAGACATCTGACTTGATTTTTTTTTTTTTACTTTTGTCGCGGACTTCAGTATTGAGGTTTAAAAAGTCAGCCTCCTGTGCAGAGTTGTCTTTAAAGCATAAATACCCACCATTCTATGTCAGTGTTTTTCTGACCTTTTCTTTTACGGTGTTTTGGTGAAAATTAAAGAACTATCAGTCAGTCATAAGCCCTCTAATTTGTAAGAAAGGAACAGCGACCAGTTCCGATAAAACAAACCTGAGCTCATAAGCTTTTTATTTCTTGGGGAAAAGCTTCTGAACCCTTCTAAAGTTAAATCGTGATAATATATATGCTGAGCTGAGGTATTGATGGCTGGTTAACCATTTGGCGTGTACCATAGAGTTGGCATCAACCCATAGCTGACCCTCCAGCAGGTTTTTAGAGGCAGCTGATTGCACGGGAAGAGATTGCCCATCCTTCCCCCACATCATTTTGCATAGCAGCCTTTAACTTATTGCTGAATTTACTATTGAATGAAATGAGTCTAGATATCCTTCATGTCTGGATATTCCTAATGCTTCTTGGAGTGCTCTCATCTCCGAGTTACTACTGTTTAGATTGTTTCAAGAGCTTTGATGGTGGCCTAGTGGTGTGAGAAGCTGTGCTGTGATCCCAAAGGCACGTGGTTCAAATCCACCAGCTGCTCCGCAGGAGAAGAATGGGCAACAGCCTCCCATGTGATTTACCGCCTTTGTAAACCCACTGCAAAGTCACTTCCAGCAACAACAGATTCTTTCAGTACGGTTAGGCGCTAGATTTCTCATGCTCAGATGCGATCTTGAGATTTTGTTATGACGGTTATTGTGTGTGTGATCCATTCTAAAACACACAAAAAAGGCTGGCAAGAGAAAGTTAAAATTCATCAATTTTAGTTGGTGGAGCCCTGGTAGCACAGTCTGCTGGGAGTAATGCTACTGACTTAAAGGCTGGGCCTCTCTGAGGGTTCAAGTCCACCAGTGACCCTGAGCGAGAAAGATGGGCCATCTTCTACGATTTGCAGCCTCTGAAGGCCAGTGGAGGGTCAACTGCGAGTCCTTCCAACTTGTTAGCAGTAAGAAAAAGACCCTCGTGTTCTGCTTGTGTCTCTGTGGTTTTGAATAGCAAGGCCACACTGAAATGCTTAAAGAGCTGGTGAGATGGCAGTGTCAGTAATTAAGATTGAAACCAGCTAGAAAGGATTTAGAAACACAGCCAGACTTATTTCCATAAATATTACAGATGGTAATAACCCATCTGTGCTGCTGGGTTCTCTTTTTTTTTTTTTTTTTTTTTTTGCATTTTTAACACTGGCTGCTCTAATATTTCATTGCTAGTTCATCTGTCTGTTAATAGGGGCTGGACTGTTAAAATGATATGCCAGGTTCGTAGAATCTATCTGCTACACGATATATGCACCATTGAGAATTCAAACATTGGACACTACTTTATATTGTTGTGTGCCATTGTGACCCTGTGTGTAGCAGAAGGACACACTGCCTGGGTCTCTGCTGTCCTCACAGTCGCTTCTGAGCCCACTGTGTCGTCCATGTCACAAGGACCTTCCTCTCTTTCACCTCAAGCGTGATGTTTTTCTCCAGTAACAAGCCCCTTCTGATAAGGTCCCTAATGTATGTTAGAAAAGCCTCACTGTCCTGGCTTCTAAGAGGCTTTCTGACTGCACTTCTCCCAAGACAGATGTGTTCGTTCTTTGGCAGTCCAGGGTGCATTCAGTGTCCTTCAACAGCACAACAACTCAAAGACTTCAGTGTCCACTCGTTATTCAGCTTTAACTTGCATATGAGTTGATTGAAAATACACTGGCTTAGGTCAGGCGCACCTCACTCTTTGTATGACAGTCTTGCTCTGTAGCACCGTAAAGAGGCTCTTCACAGCACATTTACCCAACTTAGTACATCATTTGATCTCTTGACTGCTTCAGCCATGCTTGTTGGTAATGGATCCCAAGAAAAGGAAATAAATCCTTGGCAACATCAATCTTTCACCATTTTTCACTATTTTGCTTATTCATAAGTTACAAGGATTTTTGTTTTCTTGATGTTAAGGTATATATATCATACTAAAGACTAAAGTCTTTGCACTTCAGTAAATGCGTTTGAACTCTTTATTTTTTGCAAGCAGAGTTGTGTCACCAGCATATTACAAGTTGTTGATGATTCTTCCTCCAATCCTGATGCCATGGTCTTCTTTCCCAAGTGGTCCAGCTTCTCCAGTTATTTGCTCAGTATACAGGTTTCTTGTATTAAACCATGCAGTATCTCCTTGTTCTATTCTAAGGACGTCTTCTTAAGTATTCGTAATTGTAAATTTGTAATTGTAAAAACCAAGTGTTTTAAAATTCCTGCTCTTCAGAGTGTTACCCATAATTTATTATGATCCACATAGTCAAATACCTTTACATAGTCAACAAAACACAAGAAACATCTTTCTGTTTTCTTTCGACTAAGATCCTTCAGACATATCACCAGTGATATCACCTGGTCCACGTCCTCTTCTAAATGCAGCTTGGATTTCTGACTCCCTGTTAATATATTACTCTAGCCATTTTAAAATCCGCAAAATTTTACCTGCCTTTGACATTGTTCTGTAGTTTTCATACTCTGTTGGGTTTTATTTCTTTATAATGGTCACAAATATGAATCACCACCAGATGGTTGACCAGTTCACTGTCTTCCAGTTGTCTTGGTCTAGATGAATGAGCACACGCAGCCCTGCATCTATTTATTGAAACGTCTCACTAGGTGTTTCTTCAAATCCTGGAGCCTTGTTTATCACCAACCCCTGTAGTGCCGCTTGGAGTTTTTCAGTAACATTGGTCCTTGATCGTGTATTTCCTCCTGGAATAGTTACGCATGGACACATTCTTTTTGGTACAGTGATACTGTGTATTCCTCCTTTATATATCATTTTGAAAATCTCCTCTCTTTGCTGTGGAATCAGAAACGAGTCATAACTGACCCACCACTGGGTTTTCTTAGGTGACTGTAAATCACATAGGAGGAGACTGCCCATCTTTGACCCTTGGAGCTCCTCTTGGATTCGGACCACCAGGGAGGCTAAGCTCCCCATGGACTAGACCACCAGGACAGTACTTGCGTCATAGCCAGAGAATATTTCTCCCTTGTAAAAGCTGACTGACAGATAAGTAGTATCTAAAGCCTTGCAGAGTGAGAGGAAAACAAATAGCATAAAAGAGATGATCCCCTCTACCAGGGAGGCACAAAGCTGGGGGAAGGAGTCTGATTAGAACCTGGGTGTGGCCAGTCCTCGGTAAGCACTTTCTCTTCATTTCTGCTGGAAAATTAAATTAAGCACAGCCATCTTTGCAAAGTAAATAAAAGCTGGTCTTTTTAGATCATCAGCACTTTCTGTTACTAATAATTACTTAGAAATTGAAAGCAGTGGCAATAAATGGGAAGAAAGAGGGATAAAAACCCTTACAGAGGGAGCAGACGTGGGCTCACACACAATTAACTGCATGTGCACACACACACACACACAGAGAGAGAGAGAGTGTCTGTGCTGGGCTTCGGGAGGGCGTCCCGGCATGAGGACAGCCGAGAGGAATTTCCATTCACCCGTTAAGCAAATATTTATTGAGGAACTAGGATGTACCAGGCTTCATATTTCTTGCTGCCCATAGTCCTTTGAGTTTTCAGGTCATTTATTTTAAGGAGGCAAAATTGCAGTTTGCTGTTTTTCAAGCCCAAATGCTTCCAGCTCAAGAATTGACTTTGATTGTTGGGCTAATGAATTTGCGCAGCGTTCTGAGAAGTGAAAGTGATAAAGGAGAATTATTATTTTTTCTTGTTGTAAAACTAGACAGCACAAAACAGCAACAAAAACATTGTAAGACTGATAAGATTCTTTTTGGTACAGTGATCCTGTGTATTCCTTCTTTACATATCATTTAAGAAATAAGCCCAAGAAATAACCAATAAGAAGTTGACTGCTTTATTAGAACTGTTATATCTCTTTCCAGTAAATGAATATGTAAAATCGGTTTGAAGTGCATGATTAGTTGTTGCTGGTGTTAGGTGTTGTCAAGTCGATGACAACTCATCGCAACACTATATAAACCACAGGTGTAAACCTGGCTTTATCTTGCACCCTCCCCACAATCTCTGAAATGCTTACCCCAATTGTTGCAGTCACAGTGTCAGTCTGTCTTGTTGAAGGTCTTCCTCTCATTCGCTGACCCTCCGCTTTCCCCAGCATGACTTGCTAAGACTTAACAGAGCCAGCTGTAAGTAGCTTCTTTGGATAATAGAGGAGTCCCGAGTGGCCGTTTGGAGTGAGCAGGGAGGCGCATTCCACCAGAGGGCGCCCATCTGGCTCTGCAATGAAGACAGAGTCCCCTGTTTTAATTAGCCAGAATTAGCATAACAAGGCAAAGGAAGCCTGATGAGTGCCTTGTTTTTTGTTGTTGTTTTTTTTTTTTGGCTTTTTTTCTCTATAATTATATTTTATTAATTTTCATAAACATTTACAGAGATTTTGGGTTTCCATTCATTCATTGTTGCACTATTCTCTCTACCCTCCTCCCAGTTTGTTCTTGTCCAAATGCCACAGTGCTTGTCAAAGCCAGTTCTGATTAATCTTCTTTGTCAGTGTGTCCTTTGCCATTCCCTATCACTCCTCCCTGAGAGAGACTTCACCCTGAGTCATAAGGAAAAGTGGATGGCGTATTCTCTTAGCTACTTCCTGCTGAAAAGGGACGCTGTGGGTTTCAGGGTGAAGATCTTCTCTCACTACTCTAAAGGGCCCCTTTGGCAGTAGGAAACACATAGACTATTATGGAGATTGATTTTGGAATTTAGATGCAGTCTTACTGATTGTGCTTGGCCGTACATGTTCATATCCTTGAAGATGTATCATGGGGGTGTTGCAACCTAGAAGACACAAATTTGACTAACAAGTTATAAGTACATTAGTCCAAAAATTATGGAAAAGTAAAAGAAAAGATTCTTTCATTGTTTTACAAACCCTCCCCCAGGTCCCCTCCACCATGTAGCCCTCGCTCTAGTCTCCTGTGATGACAGAAATACCTAGTTATATATCTCTTTTAGACAATTTTCTCCCTCCTCTGTTTCAGTGCAGTATACATTATTGAACCCATCTTACTCAGTCTCTCCCCAACCCTGAGGTTAGTCCCATTCCACAACAGTGGCATCATGTAATATTTGTCCTTTTGTGACCGGGATATTTCACTCAGCATAATGTTCTCCAGAGTCAACCATTTTGAATAATATTGCATGAGTTCCTTGTTTTTTAATGCATAGTATTCCATTGTGCGAATATACCACAGCTTCTCTAGCCATTCGTTTGTTGATGGGCACTTAGGTTGTTTCCAACTCCTTGCTATTGTGAACAAAGCTGCAATAAACATGGGTGTGCATATATCTGCTTGGATGTCAGCTATGGTCTCTTCAGGGTATATTCCCAGTAGTGGAATTGCTGGGTCAAATGGTATCTCTATTTGCAACTTTTTGAGAAAGCGCCATACTGCTTTCCACAGGGGTTGCACCATTTTACACTCCCACCAACAGTGAATCAGGGTTCCAGTTTCTCCACAACCTCGCCAGCATTTGTTGCTTGTTGTTCTGTTAAATTTTGCTATTTTGACTGGGGTGAAATGATATCTCATAGTTGTTTTCTGATGAGTGCCTTGTACAACCATATTTATAAGAATCTTAAGCTCCAGGGAGCTCTGGTGGCCTAGTGGCAAGAAGCTGTACTGCAATCCCAGAGGTACACAGTTTGAATCCACCAGATGCTCTGCTGGAGAAGGAGGGGCAATCTCCTCCTGTACCAGTCAGATCCGATTTGATGGTACACACACAAAAAAAATAATAAACTTTTTTTAAAATAAAGAATCTTAGGCACCCTACAAAAAACAGGCCACATAAACCGTGTTTTCACATTACATTTTAGTTATTGTAACTTCATTTACCTTTAGATTTTTCTTGCTGTTGGGGCAGGAACAAAATAATTGTCTCCACTGAGATACATATCCACTATCTAGGGCTTAGACAAGATAGTCTTTTTCTTTCCTAGTAAGTTATTCCTTGGAGAAGCATATCATGTTTAGAAAAGTGGACGGTGAGCGAAACAGAGGAAGACTGTGAACCAGCTGGATTGACGCAGAGACTGCAGTAACAGGCTCAAGTCAGAGGTGACGGGGATGGCAAAGGCTAGGCCGTGGGTCACAGGGTCGCTATGGGTTGTGCTCTACAGCACCTTTCACCAGCAATTCCTTCATGATTTTTTTTTTCCTGTTTTGATGGTCATTGATTTCATAGATTTGTTCCCTCTCTGTCTTTCCTACCAGTTTACTTCGGTGTCCCCAACAGTTCCTGAATTCTTGAAAACTCCTCCTGCGGATCAGCCTCCCACAAGGTCCACCGCACCCATTGCCCCCCCAAACACGGTGTCCTCAGTGAAGCCTGGGCCAGCACTGGTAAAGGTGGGTAGCCGGGCCACACTGGCCTGGTCCTTCACTCCTAACTACTGTTAACACCCTGTAAGCTGAAAGCAGCTCTCCGTGCATTTATCTAAGACCCCCAGTCTGCCTTCCAGCCTGTAGCCTTAAAAACAAAACCACAGAGAACTTGCTAGAACTCTGTGTTAATGTGTGAAACTACACCCTTAACTCCTGGCCTGCTGTGAATTTGACAGACATTTGACTAACTGGTTTTAGAAACAGACTTACGTACAGATACAGAGAAATGCCACAGAATTTGGTCTAGACAAGACTCCTGGAGCACCACCAAAAAAAAAAAATTTAAAAAAAAAACACCCCAACTGCTCCAGGTTCATTTTGTCAGCAATTCTCGATTCTGCTACCACCACGGCAGACAGACGAAACGTGGGGAAAATAAGGTAGTTGCCTCATCACAACATTTGTGACTCACCAGCCACACAGATGTCTTTAATGGCCACATGGTTTTAGGGTTTAATTCCCCAGGAATATCCGGCACACAGATGTTGAGTCCCATCCCCCATAAAGCCAATTGTATTAAAAAGTCAAGGTGCATAAAATGGTCCGTCGTGACAAATGGTCACTACTTTATGAAGTACATCAACATATTTGGATGATGGTGGTGATGATGATGATGATGATGATGATGATGATGATGATGATGATGATGTTAAGGAGCCTTGATATCAGGTGCCAGTGGCTAAGTGCTCAGCTGCTGACCTAAAGGATAGTTGTTCAAACCCAGCAGACCTTTCATGAGAGAAGGAGGTGGCAGTGTACTTCCATGAAGATTACAGACAGGGGAAACCCTGCCTCTGCGGTGTGCTCAGTCTGGTGAGTCAGGTTCACTGTGAATCTGAGGCTTGAAGGGGTTTTGCTTATTATTTTGAAGATGTTATAATGTATCTCAAATTTTTTTTTAGTGTTTCTGGAAGTACTTCATTCATTTTTTTTTATATGTAGAAAAGTACACTGTCTACTAATTATTGACTAACTGGTGTCAGGTATGAACCATATGTAAGTGTTGTGACTTACTTACAAAGTCGCCTACAGATAACTTTAGGAATGAAATAAAGTCCTGACTGGAGTCCACCTCAATCAGTATATATTATCTAATGGCAGGAAGCTGTCCTGCAATCCCAGTGGCGCACAGTTTGAATCCACCAGCTGCTCTGTGGGAGAAAGATGGGCAATCTCCTCCCACGCTATTAACTGCCTCAGAAAATCTGCCAGAGGGTCATCCATGGGTCAGTTCCGACTTGACGGTACACGACAACAACAAACATAGATCAATACATGTATATAACATGGTGTTCTCCAAGTTTAAGTCACAGCACATCTTATTTCACGGAACACACCATTAACACAACTTAGGACTGTATACTCTATTTCTTAATGTGGTTTTTTTTGTTTGTTTGTTTTTTTAATTTTTATTTTATTATTTTTGTGTGACTGTACCGTCAAATCAGATCTGACTGGTGCAGGAGGAGATTGTCCCTCCTTCCCCGGCAGAGCATCTGGTAGATTCGAACCGTGCGCCTCTGGGATTGTAGTTGCAGCTCCTTACCACTATCTTAATGTGTTTTTTAAAGTATATTTAGAATTGCTAAATAAAGGGAGAGAAAAGTTAACTGAGGAGTAGCTTGATTGTTTCATATGTGCTTTTTGCCTAAACTAGAGAAACTTAAGCCATTAGAAAGGAGCATGAGAGAACCAGTCACCAGCCCTGTCCTCCCTCTCAGATGGGGAAGGAGACTAAAGCCTGAGGAAAATAAGTGACAACGCGAGGACAGACCCTGGCCCCCGAATCCCCGCTACCCATCTCAGTCCATCAGGTGCAGCATGGTCCTGGGCAGGGAATATCTCCCAGCTCACCGTGGCGCATGTGTATCTTGTACCTTATGTCTGTCGACCTGTCAGCCCTTGCCATCTGACCTTCGTAGAAAGAATTGTACTCCAAGCTTTTTTTATCAGTCTAGCCAGGCACACACGGCCTCAGTCATCTACCACTGTCTTCCCTGAGTTAGCAATAGAGCCAGAAATTCAAGAGCGGGTCAGCAGTGCCAGTGCAACAGCTCTCACCTCCTCCTACTACCTTCTCACATGTGCCCCACGGAGAGTAGAGGGCAGAGGGCCAGCCGTCCGTTCCTCCAGGGACTGAGAATCTCTTCCTGGCTCCCCTGTGCTCCGAGGTTCTGTTCTTTACTAGCATCTGTAAGGTACAAGGACTTTGCTTCTAATGAAAGAAACACTGTTTAAGAATATTATATTCTCTGAGGGTGGAGAGGGAGGAAAATGTGCAACAAGGAATGAATGGAAATTCACGTTTTCCATAAACTTTTATTAAAATATTAATTTAAAAAAATAATAGGAAATGCTTGTGACTGTATCAGGAAAGGACAGAAACACGTGAGGAAACAAACTATCATTCTTTGGACTTCCCGATGAGGCTAGCTGCTTCTCAGCGTCATGCACAGAGAAAACAGGCTTGCGCTGGCCAGTAGTTGGAAGCACATCGAGTCCGCAGAGTCCTGATTCTGTGTGTCTGCCCTGGTTCTGTCCCTGCTGGGTGACTGGCAGGGTCAGTAGTGAGGGTTTTTTGTCATTACGTAGCCGTTTCCTCAGCTCTGTGCCACTCAGACTCCACTCATCCAGGATCTCTATAAAAACCTTAGACATAAAATTTATTGTCAGTTGTAGAACTAACAGATGACAGTGAGTTGATTATTTTTATGCGATTATAAAAGAGATGATTCTTTTTTGGCAGTGATGTATAGATGTGAAGGATCAGATAATTGAGGTTTTTCCCCATTAGCATGTGCATTCACAATTATTGGTTCAGCAGATACTTACTCAGTGCCTACTAAGTGTCAGGCCCTGTTTGGATGCTGCTGTTGCCAACTCTGCCTCCTGGTGACGCTGTGCACAGCGGGACGAATTGCTGTCCAGTCCTGAACTGTCCTCAAAGTCATTGCAAAGTTGCAGTCTGTTATTGACTTTGCTTTGAGGCAACAGGTCTTCCTCAGTCATATTTTGAATGCCTCCCAGTTTAAGGGGCTCATCTCCCAGCACTGTATCGGACAGTGTTCAGCTACTATCTACAAGGTTTCCACTGACTAATTTTTTGAAGGGGCGGGGCGGGTAAACCCGAGAGAATGCAGAAGTTGTAGAAGACTATCATTAATGTCATTATCACTAATATGAAAAGGTTAACTCATTTTGAAGATAGTTTTAAAATGACTAAAGCAGTATTTTTTTAAAAAAATTATATTGCCAGGTCCTTCTTCCTCATCGTCTCAGTCTGTAAGTAAACTTGTTCACCTATTACCCTGCTGCTGTTTGAAATGTCAGCAGTGTAGCTCCTAACATCACAGCAACATGCTGCCACAGAATGACAACATGACAGGTCCCGGGCATGATAAAGGATCCCTGGTGGCTTAGTTATAATGTGTCAGGTTGCTTACGGTTGGCAGTTCAAATCCACCATTCACCCCACAGGAGAAAGACCAGCAGTCTCCTCCCATAAAAATTGACAGCCTTGTAAACCTAAAGAAGGATCGCTGTGATTTGAAACCTGCTCAGCAGCAGAGGGTTGGCTTGGGTTGGTCAAGCATAGATACAGCAGTGAAGCAAACAACACAAATCCCTACCCTTGGATGAGAGTGGAGACCTAAACAGAGTGTGTCAGTAGGTAATAAAGCATGGACAGGAGGTGCTGGGGAGACATTTGTGTTTTAAACAGATTGACAGAAGACAAATAAGCAGATAACAGAAGTGAGGGAAGTTGTCGTCAGGATATTCGAGAAAGAAAATGTGAAGCCGGTGTGCCTGGACACAGGGTGGCCAGGAGACCCTCATATGGACTAAACCCGAACCAGAATTCTGTAAAGCCCTGAAAGAGGCAGGCTTTTCACCACAGCTGAGACTGGAAGCTGCTGGATCTGAGCAGATGTGTTGAAAACAGCAGAAGTGGACGCAGAGGCTGTTAAAGGTCTGACCCACTGCAAGAGACAAGTGGCAGCCTCCCAGGGCTCCTGCCTGCTCCCTCCAAAGTCTGTACCCGCGGGCTTTGCTGACAGATGATGTTGCACGTGGAGATAGAGAGAGTGTCACTCTACCGTATTTGTCTGAGCCACTAGAAACTGGCATCTCCTGTGACATGAAGGAGGACACCTGGAGCTTGAGGAGCTTATTAACCTGTTTATTCATAGCTACCATACGGAAAGCCAGCACAGAGCCCACATCTGTGTGGGCAGTTAAATGCCAGGCTGGGAACTTGTGCAAGGTTTCCACTGATGACTTCTATTTTTTTTTATTGTTTAGAAAGTATACTCATCAGTTGAAGTAATAAAGATCTGGTGAGAAATAAGGCATGAGATAGTGTTCAGAAAGAATAGGAAAATAAATGCCTATGTATAATAAAGGATCACTTGAACTTGGTAGTCATATTTTAAAGTGAGACTTATCAGCTTGCTGTCCTGGGGTTTTTTTATTGGGGTGGGGTTTTTTTGGTTTCGTTTGATATGGTTTGGGTTTTTTTTTTCAGCCTCTCTTTCTGCGTCATAAGTACAGGCATGAAATGGACCAATGACTCTCGACAGGGGACTTAGCCCACTATCCCAGAAACATTTGGTAACTTCTAGAGGCAGAAGGTCAAGGACTGCAGCCTTCAATATAGATTGAAGTTAAACATCAAGAAAACAAAGATCCTCACCACTGAACCAATTGGTAGCATCATGATAGATGGTGAAGAGATTGAGATTGTTAACAGCTTCGCTTGCTTGGCTCCACAGTCAGCATTCTTGGGACCAGCAGCCAGAAAATCAAGACTAATTTAATTGGGAAAATGTGCTCTCAGGGACCTCTCCAGAGTACTGAAGAACAGCGATGTCAGTCTAGAGACTAAGGTGTGCCTGACCCAGACCATGGTCTTCTCAGTTGTTATGCATCAGAGCTGGACAATCAGTAAGCATGATAGAAGAAGAGTTGATAATACTTTGAACTGTATTGCTGGAGAAGAATATTGAATATACAGTGGGCTTCTAGGAGAACAAACATGTTTAACCTGGAGAGGGTGAAACCAGGCTGCTCCTTGGAGGCAAGGATGTTGAACCTCTATCTGATACATTTGGGGCATGTTGCCAAGAGGGGCCAGTTCTTGGAAAGAGACATCATGCTTGGAAGGGTGAAGGGACAGCACAAGAGAAAAAGATCCTGGATGGTATGGATTGACTCAGTGACTGTCGTCATGGGAATAAGTGTATCAGAGACAATGCATTTGGCTCAGGATAGAGCAAGGTTCAAAGCCATTGTACATAGGGTCGCATAGAGTCAGCCACAGGTAACTTAACAACACAAAATAACAGCAACAAGAGACATTTTGCTAACATCTTGACAAGGAAGACCTGTTACCATGACTATTGTTCAGATTTACCCACCAACCACCATAGCCAAAGATGAAGACATTGAGAAATCTGTCAGCCTCTGCAGTCTGAAATTAATCAAACATGTAATGAAAATACATTCACTGTTGGAAATGAAATAAAAACAAGCTTTGGTGGTTGGAAAATGGCCTGGGTGACAGAAATGAAATCAGAGAACATATTGGTAGAATTTTGTACAACCAACAACTTATTCATCACACACAAACAACAGCTACACACATAGACCTCACCTGATGGAATACAACAGTTCCCCTCAACCAAGAACAGCCCACTTCAAGCTATCAACTAAAATTCTGTTGGGAACCTGGATTAAAGGGAGAGTTGAGTTTAGGGTTGCTAAATGAGCAAGCCAGCGGGTGGACCATGCGAGTTAATGGACTGTGAGGCATGGTGGGTTAAGGCAAGCAACTGGGGGCAGTGTAAAGTCATCGTTGTTGTTGTTTTGTTGTTGTTGTTGTTGTGTGCTCTCAAGTTGCCAACGACTCACAGTGACCCTGAGTATAGTAGCCCTGAAACCTGCTCTGTCCTGTGCCAACCGCACTGTCTCTGACACACCTACCCTTATTACCCCAGTCACTGAATCACTCCATCTCATTGATGGTCTTCTTCTCTTTCTCTGTCCCTCCACCCTCTTTGCAACATGCCACAATATGTCAGATGAAGCCTCAGAATCCTTGCCTCCAAGGAGCAGCCTGGTTTCACCCTCTCCTGGATGAAACTGTTTGTTCTCCTAGCAGTCCATGGTATATTCAATACTCTTCTCCAACACCAGAGCTCAAAGGCATCAATTCTCTTTCTGTTATCTCTTGTCATTGTCCAGCTCTCTTGATAGATAGCAAGTTTGTAAACCCCTATGCCATCAAATATTTTTTGGGGATGGGGTCCAGGATGAAATTAGTTTTTAAAAAAAAAAAAAAAAAGCCCAGGGGGTGGCTGTGAAGTACTAGGATGCAGGGAAATGAGGTGATAATTTCCAATCATGACTAGGTTGTGACCATAAAAGTGAGTGGCTGAGGCGAGCTCTGGTGGCCTAGTGGCAAGAAGCTGCACTGCAATTCCAGAGGTGTGCGGTTCAAATCCACCAGATGCTCTGCTGAAGAAGGAGGGACAATCTCCTCCTGTACCAGTCAGATCTGATTTGACAGTACACACATAACGAAATAATAATAATAAAAAAATCTAAAAAAAAAGTGAGTGGCTGAGATAGAGGATGAGGTAGTTAGAAGAAAACACATTTTAAAATCTAGAGGTTAGACTGTTAGAAGGCTCACGGACCATTACCAGAGCAGAGTTGGAGAGTGAGAAAAAGAAAGCAAGTCCTGGGATTAAGTCAAGTCTAAAGAAAGGACAGGCCTGTGGTTGATTCTGAAACCCTGAGATCCATAAGAAGCAGCATTTTCATTATTTACAAATCCTCGGTGTGTAGAACGAGGCTAGTGGTATGCTAGGAAAGGTCTCACCTAACTCTCCAAGAGGGACAGTTTGTATCCTTTGCCAGTTCCTGTGGTATAAGTGCTCTTACCATGCAGTTTCCAGATCTTAACCTGGGAGAACATGCACAGTCAAGATTGCCCCGAGCACTCCTTGGGAAGCTCCTTAAATTGTCATCAAACCTCTGGTTGCAGAAAATGTTTCTATGATAAGGGAAGGTGTTAACAGTATGTAAGTGAAGGGGAGAAAGGCATATTTCTGATAAGAATGTATGACATCGTCATAGTAAACTTAACAAGTGAATAAGAAGAATATACAAAAATATTAAGAGTGCGTTTTTCTGGTCTGCTTTGCTTTGCTTTTTTCCCCTCATAATTTTTAATTCTTTCAACTTGAACATACATAGCATGATAGTATAATGCATCAATGAACTTTCTTTAGTACTTCTTAAAATAGCTTCTGGTTAAGTAGAACTTTTTGCTTAAGGCAGCTGAGGAAAAATATCTTACACCTTGTTTTTTAGAATTGACTTTGCAGTGAAGTTATTTTAGTAATAGATTTATATTGAGAAATAAAACATCTCATAAGTTACAAGTGTAGGGGAAAAATAATTCAGAGGGAAAGTCTGATTCTTACAAGATAAGGAACACATGATCCCACTCTCCATTTTTAAAATAAATAATGTCTTTTTAAAGAGCATCTTACTCAGTAGATTCATTCTTGTATTGGTTTCATAATCCAAAACCAAAAATTCAACTGCCATTGGGTCAATTCTGACCCAATAGTCAACCTTCCATCAGGTTCCTAAGGTTTTAAATGTTTTTGGAAAGAAATCACCCATCTTTCTCCCTTAGAAGGACTGTTGGATTTGAATTGCTGACCTTTCAGTTAGAAGCCTGGTGCATACTCCAGGACTCCTCTTTTCTATTATCATACCCAGCTTCTGTTTTTCATAGATTTTTTTTTAATGCCACTAAAACATTACAGCTTTATAATGAAATAACTTTAATCTTTTTCATACCGTATATTTAGTAGATAGCCTGTTTTTCACTTGAGATAATATATGAAGCCTTTAGCAGTATGTCGACGGAAGAGACCCAAAGTATACATTTACCGGATTTGAATGGAGAATGTTGCTGGACTTAAGTGTTTTGCTATTACCCTCAGAGAGCAGCATAGCAGGGGAAAACATAAGTTCTTAGAAGGTGGATTTCTTCCTCAATGTATCTATAAAATGTTTCCATGATTCTTGCATTGTACTTTGTATGCTGCTTTCCAAAGTGACTGCACCAGTCACACAGGGCCAGCTCTTAAACTGTTCTTTACTTCCTTCTCCAAAACAGCAAAGCCATCCCAAGAATCCAAACGACAAACACCGTAGCAAAAAGTGCAAAGATCCCAAACCTCGGGTCAAGAAGCTCAAGTACCACCAGTACATTCCGCCGGATCAGAAGGGGGAGAAGAACGAGCCGCAGATGGACTCCAACTACGCCCGCCTGCTCCAGCAGCAGCAGCTGTTCCTGCAGCTGCAGATCCTGAGCCAGCAGCAGCAGCACTACAACTACCAGACCATCCTGCCTGCACCGCTCAAGTACGGGCTGCGCTGGGGCCCTGCCTCCTTCCTGACGGGGTGGGCGGGTGGGAGGCCGTCAGGCTCCATGAGGAGGCCGTGGCTGGTGGGGTGTGTTTGCAGGCAGCATTGTCTTCAGGCTTATCCAGAGTCAGCACAGTGAGCGCACACACATCCCAGCCCAGTTTCCATAGGTTCTGAGCATTTCAAGGAAGAGAGACCTTTTCATCATGATGAAAAGATTTGTCTGCTATGCAGTGTCCTCAGAAAGGTGCTGGGTGCTGGCAGAAAAACATAGAAGTATTCAAAGATGTACCTTGTTAAAAAGAAAAGGCACCTGGGCATGAAATTGGACAGTTTGAGGAAGGCATTGTGGAAAAGGCAGTATTCAAAGGCGCCCTAGTGGGGCATCCCTCACAATGGAAGCTCTGCCTCACATTTCATTTGCTCCTTGCGTTAGACACCAATTAGCACTGCGCTTAACACTTGACATCATCATCCTTCCAGTGATTCCAGAAGGAACTGAAGTTACTGGCCTCGTCATATAGATGAAGAAAGAGCTCTGTGCCACATTAACACACTGAACTGCTAACCAAAAGGTCAGCAGTTCAAGCCCACTAGCCACTCCGAGAGAGAAAGATGAGACAGTCAGCTTTCCAAAGATGGTTGTTACTGTTAAGTGCTATCAAGTATAGACTGCCACTCATTCTGTTGGTGTTGTTGTGCGCTGTTGAGTCGTCTGCGACCCTATGTACAGCAGCTCTGAACCCTGCCCTGTCCTGAGCCATTCTCACTAATTCCAACACACAAAACCCCATGGCCCCAGTCACTGTATCAATCCATCTCATCCGGGGTCTTCCTCTCCCGTATTGTCCCTCCACTCTTCCGAGCATGTTGTCCTTCTCCAAGGACTGGTCTCTCCTGGCCACGTGCCCAGAGTAAGTGAGATGGAGTTTCAAAATCCTAGCCTCCAAGGAGAAACTTGGTTTCACCCTCCAAGTCAGACCACTCATAGCAACCTCATAAATAACTGATCTGAGCCTTGCCCTGTGCTGCACCATCCTAAGGGTCTCCGGCATGCTTACGCACATTGTTACAGTCATGTGTCAGTCCATCTCATTGAGAGGCTTCCTCTCTTTTGCTGGCCCTCTGCCTTTTCCAAGTATAATGTCTTTTCAAGGACTGGCTTCCGACAACGTGCTCAGAGTATGTGGAACAAAGTTTTACCCTCCTGCCTCTAGGGAGCCCTCTGGCTGCAACCTTGAAAACCTTGTGAGGCAGTTCTGTTCCGCATTATGCTGTCAGATGAGTCAGAATTACCGACAGTGAAGGGTTTCCTTTTGGTTTTTTTATAGAGGAGGAAACTGTTGAACTGAATGTCTCATGAAAGGATTTTTTTTAATCTATTGAGAAGCGTTTTCTGGGATGAAAGAATTTGTTTGGCTGATGGGAAGAACACAGCTGGGATGTGTGGTTGCTGAACTTTTGTATCCTCTCACTCATCTGTTCGTGCATTGAGTCTTTAGCTTTCCTCACTTCCTCAAGAATTCCCACAACTAAAATAACCCAGCCATCTGCCCAAAGAAAACATCATACGTAAAGATCTGGGAATCAACAGGGGGAAAGAACATTTATTCTTGTGTGCTATTTTACCACGAAAATGGAATATAAATTCTATTTAATCTCCATGTACTAAAAATGGAGACATCCTCTATGAGGATTGTTTATTTTGCCAAATTCCTTCACAAGAACCTATAGAGCTCATACAGTATTGGTATTCTACCTGCCTGTATAATGTGCTCCCCTGGGACCCTGGTGGCATAGTGGTTAAGTGACTGCTAACTGAAAGGTCAGTGGTTCCAGCCTGCCAGACTCTCCACGAGAAAAAGAAAGGCAGTCTGCTTCCATAAATATTTCCGCCTCAGAAGCTGCTCCACAGAGCAGTTCCACTCTGTCCTGCAGAATTGCTATGGGTTGGAATAGACTCAGTAACTGGCAGTTGACTTGGATTTGGGGAGAGCAACAACCTGCAGAGCTAAGAGTTTAGTCGTTGCCTGCCACACAGGCCTGGAAGGTCCCAGAAGGTCTTGTTCTCTCTCTGAACCCCAAGTTCTTCATCTCTGCAGTGACTACGTTTACTAGTTGTTGATTGCCATTGAATCAAGCATAACTCATAACAACAGTATGAACAAAAGACCTTAAACCTTTCTATAACTTTTTTTGTTTCTCAAAGTTCATAGTTTCCAGAGGCAGATATGTTCACTAGATTGTCCCTTTTTTATTTCTACTGATCCAGGGAGAACTAGATTAACTTATTTTTATTATTTTGAGGACTAAATAAAACGCAGAATTTTTAATCTTGAAACAAATACAGCATTGTAAAATTTCTACGAAAAAGGCAGCATAATTAGATGATTCAGTTAAACCATGAATTCTCAGAGAGGTAGTCTTGCCCCCAAGAGGACAAAAGTTGATTCTGGAAGAAATGATGAATCTTTCTCATTGGTACAGAGCACAGGTACATACACGGGAAGTGCCTAAACATATACAGTAAATCTTTGGAATTCAAATGACATGAGGAAAGTGATTATGAAAAAAATATTGAGAAAGACTCTTTGGGAGGACAACAATGAGCATAACGTTGAGTAACTGACTTAAATAGTATGTTTTTATAATTCTGACATGACATTTGAAAGTGGAATATTTAAGGGAATGAGATGTCATTTCATCCAAATGTCATTTCCAGTACTGAACAACTTAATGTCAGTGCAATTTTAGGTGGAGTTTTGAAGACCCCAAAACAAATGTCAAGTGTTAGCTGTTAATAAGGCCAGAAATTACTCCAGCCTCAGGCTTCCTGGCACTCCATTGAGGAAGCGTGTCGCACCATGGCTCTTACCTCGTAAGCACTGACCTTTCAGATCCCTATTTCAGAGTGTGGAATTCCCAGTCTCTGATTTTAGCACCAAGGCTTTATAATGACATTAAAGCTGAAACCACAGTGGAGCTGGGTGTGGGGGATCCACCATCATATGTGAACCTTTGGTGAATAGGCAGCACCTACCCATAAAACGAAATGCTGTGGTTCCCACCCAAGAGTTGGATGTCAGAAGCGGTTAGGGAGAGACTTGGCTTGAGCATGTAAAGGAGTTTAAAAGAGTTGATACCATGCACCTGATGTTAGGACTTGACAACTGATTCACCATCTTCTTTTTTAATTGAAGCGTAACTTAGAAATGTACATAAAATATAAGTGAAAACAGATCCCAGTGTGAGCATACCCCTGCAACCACCGCCTAAATCAAGAAATAACATTAGCAGTGCCCCAAAAGTTCCCCACATCCCCTCTCAGTGACTCTCCTGACTGCCATATTCAGCTTAGTTTTGCCTGTTTGTCAAATTCATGTAAATATCGTTTTACAGAAGCACTCCATGCACCTTCTTTTGGTGAACATGGCTTGTGAGAGGCATCTTTATGGTTGCAAATAGCTGTTCATTTTATATGGCTACTTAGTATTCCACTGTATGAATATTTATAATCCATCCATCATAATCCAGATGGAAGGCAGAATTACTTTCAGTTGGAGCAATTATGAGTAATGCTTTATCATAGATTGTGCTTTTTAGGGCACAAGTGTTTGTCTTTTCCTTGGGTGTTTTCAGAATGGAATAGCTGAGTCATAGGAGTCATCTGAAAACTCTGAAGCCATTTTTCAAAATGATTGTATCAGGCTACACCTCGACCAGCCATATTTGAGAGTTCTCTGAGTTCTTGCTGTTTTCACTCTTTTTTGGTACCATAACCCGGGATCAGACACTATTATCTTACTTGTAATTGTCTGCTGAGTATACAGTGTATTTCATTGTAATGTTAATTCACATTTTTCTCATACCTCTTGAAGTTGGGTACCTGTCTTAAAAATTTTGACCATTTTGATACACTTTATTTTGCTGTGCCTGTCCAAGATTCATCTCCCTCATGTGTTTCTTTTCTCTTTTTTACCCTCTTTGCAGGTTTTCTTTTTCTCTGCAAGCCCTCTTTGTCCATTCTAGCCATAAGACATTTTTCAGAAGGACTCTGACTTTCTGAAAGGTGTCCCTTGTAGTTAGTACTTTTCTTAGTTGGTGCTGTTCTGCTTACGAAATATTTACCTTTCAAAGTCCGGGAAGGTACTATCCTTTGTTGTTTGGGGAGTTTTTCCCCTAATAGTTGGACTGCTTTATAATTTGCAGTCAAATGTTTGAGGAATGATAGAAAGTAGGGATCAGTCAAGAACTGTCCCCCTACCCAGGAATACCCTATTGGCCCAGCATGATTTATTGGTTCTACCACCCTTTCCCATTTGTATTGCATAACAGTGTCTTCGTGGTAGCTTAAATAGCCACATAAGTGGGAATCTGCTTTTTTTTTTAATTCTCCCTTCTTTTCCATTTGTCAGTTTCTCCGTTTTGAATCAGCACCACTCTGTGGTATGGTACAAGTGTTACGATGGCTGTAGCTTCATGATAAAAGCTGATAACGTGGTAGTGGAACGCTTTCCGTTTGGGTTTTCTTCTTCAAGAATGCCGTGACCACTGTAACCGTTTGCATTTCCTTACAAAGCTTTGAATCACCATCTCAATTTTTGCTGGGATCTAATTTAACTGACATCTTTACCATACTGAGTCTTCCTGTCCATGACCGTGGCATTTTTCTCTTTCTAAATTAATGGTCAAATGAAAAAGCAGTGGTGGCAAATCCCGATCTTACTGTTTTATTGTAACCTAATTTTCTTCTTTTAAAGGCCACTCAGTGACAAAAACAACAACAGTGGGAATTCTGTTTTGAACAATACCACGCCCAGCGCACCAAGGCCGAACCCATCTGTTCCTGTGAGAAAGCCAGGGCCACTGCCATCCAGCTTGGATGACTTAAAGGTGAGACTTCCGTATAGATCTTGTCCACCAATAAGTGCCCCCAAATGTAAATGCTTTGTCTCAGTGTAAGTCATTCTTAATAGATATTCATCTTTACCAGAACATACGATCATTTGGCTTTAAATTTACTTTAAAGCCATCACTGCTGGCCAAGTACTATGTGCGAGGCACCACCATGCCAGCTCCATTTGACCCCACTGGCTCTGTTTTTCTTTTATTCCCTTCTCTGCAAGAAAGTCTAGCGGACAAGAAAATGTGCTCCAGGGTCTCCTTCCTGGTTTTTAATCCTAGCTTACCCGTCTGCTCGCTGTAGTCTTAAATAAGTGATGGGTCTGTCTGCCTCAGTTTGTCTGTAAAATGGGGATGAAGATGATGATAAAAGCTGCCTCGTGTGGTCATTGGGAATATTAATTGAGAAATCGTGTAACTGTTCAATCAGCGTAACCATTAGCATGACCACTATCCCTAGTATTAACTTTTTTTCCCTTTTCTTTCTTTGAGATAAAAAAGGAGTTACCCCCTTTAAATCAGCTACTTTATCACTGACCTTTTAAGTTCTTCAAGTCTGAAGTTGTGTTTATATGTTAAAGGAAAATAAACAGTGACCCCACTTTGATGTAGGCGACAGATCATCGTTATCTGAGCGGCATGGGTTCTTTTCCAGTCCCAGCATTCCCTGTAGACGTGTCAGTGAACTGGAGCACTCCCAGCAGAGACGTGATTTGTCTGTGATTCTGTTACAGGTGTCGGAGCTGAAGACAGAACTGAAGCTCAGGGGGCTGCCGGTGTCAGGAACCAAACCTGACCTCATCGAGCGCCTGAAACCCTACCAGGAGGTGAACAGCAGTGGTGTGGCCACAGGCAGCATCGTGGCAGTGACCACCCCTGCCCTGGTCACCAGCAACCCGGAAGTGACCGTGGCTTTGCCCGTCACAACACTACACAACTCTGTGACAAGCTCTGGCTCCACATTCAAGGCAGAGCTGTCCCCTAGCACAGCCCACGCAGAGACCGCCCACTCCCCTCTACCCATCTCACCAGCACCCTCTGAGCCATCCAGCCTCAGCACCGATGACACCAGCATGGCCGACACCTTCACCGAGATTATGACCATGATGTCCCCCTCCCAGTTCCTGTGCTCATCCCCCCTGCGCGTGACCAGCACGGAAGACAGCCTGAGTCCCACAGGCAGTACCCTGTCCAGTCTGGAGCTGGACGCCGCTGAGAAGGACCGCAAGCTCCAGGAGAAGGAGAAGCAGATCGAGGAGCTGAAGAGGAAACTGGAACAAGAGCAGAAGCTGGTGGAGGTGCTCAAGATGCAGCTCGAGGTGGAGAAGCGAGGGCAGCAGCAGCGGCCCCCAGAGCCCCAGCCCGGCCTCCCAGCTGGCTCGGTCACCAAACTGGATCCTGCTTCTGCCATCAAGGAGGAGTCCTCACCCCCCGACTGCTCCAGCTCCATCCCCATCCCAGTCGCCGGCCACTCAGTGAGGCAGCCTGTCCCAACCAGCGGCCAGACCCTCGTTGCCAAAAAGGCTGTGGTTATCAAGCAGGAGGTCCCCGGAGCCACAGCGGAGCAGCCCAGCCTCGTCCCTCAGTTTTATGTGAGTTCCCAGGGACAGCCTGCGCCCACTGTGGTGGCTCAGCCCCAGGCCCTGCTGACCACTCCGACAGCCCAGCTGCTGCTCCCAGTGTCCATCCAGGGCTCCAGTGTCACCTCCGTGCAGCTCCCTGTCGGCAGCCTCAGACTCCAGGTAGGCAGTGCGCCTCTTAGCGGAAATGCTAGCGCAGGCACCACACCTAAGCGTTCTCACACCTGCATCCACAGCAGTTTCCACAGCTGGAGAGAAAACACGCGGGGAGAAGAGAGGGAGGGTTCCTCTAATTGGGAATGGCCAACATTATTATAATTTCTACACAGTTAAAGACAGAGCCTCAGAATCCTTGCCTCCAAGGAGCTGCTTGGGAGGGTGGAGGGACAGCGCAGGAGGGGAAGGCCCTCTATGAGGTGGATTGAGTCAGTGACTGGGATAATCGGGATGGGTGTGTCAGAGACAATGCGATTGGCACAGGATAGAGCAGAGTTTAGGGCTGTTGTACATAGGGTCGCTATGAGTCGTAAGTGACTCAATGACACATAACAACAATAACAACAACACAGTAAAAACAAATGTGGGGTTTCTATTACCATTTGCTTTCCAGTGAGCACAAACTTTGACCATACTTTACACCACCAGTGCCATCCTCACCATAATAGCAGCTGTACCTGCTTTGTATGTGTAAGACACGGCAGCTGTACTTTAAAGGCTGACTTCATCTGATCTCCCGTCAGAAGATCCATGGAGTAGACCCATAGATCAGGAAACTGAGGCCTGGAAAGGTTTTGTTATTTGCCCCATGATGCAGGTAGCATGTAACAGAACTGTCATTTAAACACAGGACTCCAGACACCAGAGCTTTGACTCAGAAGCCCCTTCTTCCATCGGACCCCACATTTGTTTGTGGAAGGCACCAGTACTGCCGAATGATAAGGGATATCTAAGGAAGGGTGACTGGAAATGTCAGGCTGAGGAGTTGTCGAGGGAGATGACAGAACTCTGGAGCGTAAAATGCCCTTTTTATGCTGACACAGCCTGCTATTTTCCCTCGCTGGCTTTCATGTAATCTGGTTTGGGTACATTTGAGCCAATTGTAGACCTCAAGTAAGCAAGGTACCACTTGGACCAGGATGCCTCACCCTTGACTCCTCGGATGCCCTCAGCAGCAGAGAGGGCTGTTGTACCCGTGGTGACACACAGACATCCTGCTTCTCTTATTTTAGACTTTAGTTTGTGAATTTTTAAAAGTTCTTCCAAAATCTTTCAGTGTGTATATATGTTGCCCTGTACCATCATGTCAGAACTGACTCATAGCTGAACCTCAAGTCGGTTTCAGAAGCAATAAATCACACAGGAGGAGACTGTCCATCCTCCTCTTGCAAAGTAGCTGGTAGATTCCAGCTGCAAGCATTTGGGTTGGCAGTGCAACTCTACCACTGGCCCACCAGAGTGCCCTAAATGGGTGTATAGATAGAGAAATAATTTAGATAAAGGGGGAGAGATATATATGTAATCTCCCTCTCCAGCGAAAGTTCTCCTAAGAGTTTATGTTCCAAGAACAAGAAGCTTGTTTTATTCTTGGGCTGTGTGTCCCCAGCACATAGGGAGCTTTTTCCACAGAATGTGCAGATAACAACTGAGAGAGGACTTTGGGCAATTGGGCCAATGAAAAGTATTACAGGAGCGATGATTTAGAAAATTCCTCCATAACTTGGGAGAGACTGGAGAGCATTATCCTAAGTGAACAAACTCAGTCTCATAAGGACAAATACTGCATAAGACAATTATTGTAAAAATAGAAGGATAACTAGTAAAATGTGTATGAAGATCCAAAAGGGGGGGGGGTAGGAGGATGAGGATGGGCAAGGGGAAACCATAGCATCACACAGTTTGGTGGGTGGAGGGAGGGGGTGGGTAAAGGAAATGGGAAAGATCCGGTGGGGACCAGGAGAGACAGAGTAACGGTGGACATAGTTCCATGGCGATTAATTTTATAAAACATAATGAGCGCAACACAGGGAATGAAAGATAGTGTGAAACACAATGTATATGAAGTTGGTAAGCAACCCAATAAAAATTTTTTTTAAATTTCAGAAAATGTATTATAGGATTGGACTAAAGGTATAGAGCTTATATCCCATTGCCACTGAGTCAATTCCAACTCAGAGCAACCCTCCAGCCTGAGTCGGGCTGCCCCCAGAGGTTTCCGAGGTGGAAATCCCTGTGGCAGCAGAGGGGCTCAGCTTTCTCCTGGGATTTGGAAAAAGCAGCCAAGCACTTAATCACTGCACCACCCAGGGCCCTTGGGCCTCTTATATAGGACCTTTTTATTTCCACTTTCTGGTTTGCAAATGGAAGTGTTAGGGACCTACACGACAAGAGCAGCAGGTGAGGTACCTGGTGTGGGGTCTCATTCTCTGTTGTGTACGTGGTAACACTCAAATTCATGGGCATCCAACATAGTTCGTCTAGAGTATCAGTCAGCAGTCTGTTCCTGAGCCTTCTCAGAACACACATGAATTTCTCTAAAGCTTCAGAATTTAAGTCTTCACTGCAGTCTCAAAATGGCCTGTATGCCATCTGTAACCATTTGTCTTCTTTCGGTTATAATCCCCAAGCGACCAGTTACTCTACATTGAAGCTCTCGGTGGTCACTTTGATTCTGACAATTAAATTGCCGCTTTTCCTTCTCCTCCAGACTCCACCACAAGCTGGAATCCAGACTCAGCCTCAGATAGCCACTGCCTCCCAGATCCCTACCGCCACCTTGTCCTCAGGCCCGGCCCAGCCAGCACCTCAGCAACAGGACGCTTTCCCGCGACGCACGCTCGGTCAGCCTCAGCCAGTCAGGAAGGTCTGTGCACCGTCCCTGTCTGGCCCCACACACTGCGACACAACATGTGCCCGGGGTTGCCTGTTTCCACACTCGACCCTGTGGGATGAGCCTTGGTTCTGGTGCCCTGAGGTGGCTGTGCAGTCGATGTCCTGTGATTTGATAAAAACACTTGTCCTAACAGTTCACACTTTATCCAAAGAGGTATTTCAGAAATATTTTTTAATCCTCACATAATAGAATTCACTGAGTTTTCTAAAAAAAAATCTTTTTAAATTAATAATCATTTGGTAGGGGAAAATTGTTTACTGCTCCGTAAGAAAAGTTATTTGAGGAGGAACAAGCTAAAGACAAAAGTTTTTATCTTTGATAAGAACTTTATGTAATGTTACTGTTGTTATGAATCATTGAGTCAGAACTAACTCACAGCCTACCGTTTAGAGGGTTTACAGAGGCAGTAAATCGCAGGGGAGGAGATTGCCCATCCTTCTGCAGAGCATGTGGTGGATTCGAACCATGGCGCCTTTGGAATTGCACGAGAGCTCCCTTTTATATAATACACATACTACAGAATAAGTATTATCAGAAGTATACACATATGTAAGAATTTGCCATCTTGGGAGTTAAGAGCCAAAAGATCTGGGTCTAATTATACTGTCTTGACCCACTACTTTCTCCATTCTTGACCTTCAGAAAAATTCATTCATTTTCTCAGAGGGTCACTTTCGTCATCTATAAAGTCAAGGTGTCGCTCAGCATTTTGCTCTGTTGAGACCAGTTGGTTGTTCTGGAGTTAGTTTCAGTTCATGGTTCTCATGTGGATCCAGGTAGACCTGTGCTCCCTGGGTCTTCAGCGGCTCACCTTCCAGAGGTAGATCACAAGGCCTCTCTTCCGAGGCACTTCTCAGTGGGCTGTAGACTTTAAAGCAGCCTTGCACACCTTTCTCTCGGGGATCGGTCGGTGGGCTCAGACTGCCGAGTGTATTACCCGAGTGCCTTAATTGTACTATCCAGGGCTCCCTCCTCTACAGTTTCCTGTTACACACACCCAAACAGGACCAGAATGCCAGTAGATGGAGCTCTGGGCACATCTACTTGCCAGAAAAATAGGAAGGCCTCAAAACTAAGACTTGCCATTTTAAACCTCGGGAGCTCTGGTGACGTAGTCCACGGGGAGTTGCGCTGCTAATCCAGAGACCTTCCTGGTAGTTCGAATCCACCAGCGTCTCCACAGGAAAAAGATGGGCAGTCTCTTCCCTTGTGAATTACAGCCCTGAAAACCCCCTGAAGGGTCAGCTGTGAGTTAGCTCTGACTCAGCCAAAATAACTGACCGAATTTATTGTGTAAACTTTCATCAGAAACCTAGTAAAATATTTTAGTTAGCAATAAAAAGTTACTGATAGCAGTAGACAAAAGCAGTACAGTGAAGAATCTAAGAAACTCGGCTATCATTAAGGGAAAACAGAAACTAAGCAAAAGCTGCCCTCTCTCGCTCAAAGATGAGCACAGCAAGACCGCTTATGCTCAGAAGCGAGGCAGCAGCCCCCGCCGGTTCTGGAGACCGTGTTACAGAGGCAGCAGCCCACCCACCCAGCCTTCCCCATCTGTGGACCATATTTCAGGGGCACAGCCCCCCTGCCATTATGTAGACGGTGTTACATGCCTTCAGATGCTTCCATCGTGCAATGTCAGAGCTGAGGAATTGAAACTAAAACCATTCATCATCTGGCCCTTAACAGAAGAAGTTTGCTGCCCCTGACTTCAGTACCTGGTTCTCTCCATCAGGAGAACAAATTGATGGGGAAATACCTGTTCGTTTCAGGTTTTCACAAACTCAGCAGCCCCTCCAGTTGTCCCGTACCAGAGACAGCCTGCACCCACGGTCCAGCAGCCATTCGTCACCAAGACCCCTGGCAGCCTCGTCCAGTCCAGAGCTACCCCGCTCCCCTCCGTGCAGAACGGGCCCAGCACCCCCAGCAAGGTAATCCAGGCGCCCACCAGGCAGCTCGCTCCAGGGCCTGGTCCCATTGCGAGGGAGCTGCGGTGATAATTATCAAATGAGCTGTGAGTGCCTATAACAGAGGACAGTCCTTCCGTGTGGATGGCCAGTGTGGTCAGCCTCACGGCTGTTCAAAGACTGTCACTGTGCAGGATTTGGCTTCACTGGAGCAGGGTCTAGTCAGGGCCACGGGGAGGCTTCTCACCACGAGCTGACACACACCCTGTCTTTGTCTGACAGCCTCATTCGCCCCCGCCACCACCACCAGCTCAACAGTTTGTGGTCCAGCACTCTCTGTTCAGCAGCCCGGTCACCAAGACGAAAGACCCTCCCCGCTACGAGGAGGCCGTCAGACAAACCCGCAGCGCACAGTCCGCCCTCCCAGAGGTGAGCAAAGACCTTGCCATGATGTCAGGGCGGGGGTGGAGCACCTCACCCCTCCCCTGCCAAGCTGGGGACACTGGTCTCATGTCACTGAGGCTCTGTCCTCTCCAGAGCTGAGGGAGCTCAGTGGTCACAGCTTGTCAATGATGTGCGTCCATCACAGTCCATCCATCTCAGATGAAGGCTTCTGTGTCATGTGCCAGCCTCCAGTCTTGACTGGCCCTTCAGTAAATCCCTTGTCATAGATCTACTTACTCCCATAGATATTTATACTTTATAACTGGGGGCCTGGGTTACATCTTAAAGTGCTAATTTAAACATCAGAGCGTCATCCACTGTGGAGAATCCTAAATGGCTCTCAGTAGCTGTATAATCTGCCATCATTATACACTCTGGATTTCAGGCTTTGTCTTAACGTTTTCCTTCAAGGCAGGATGATCAGACCTGTTTGGGGTTAGCGTGACACATACTTTATACAGATCTCTTCTTTTGTAAAACCATCATGGATGAGGCTGGTACGAAAGTGCCACTCTTCCCCTCGCAGGCGTCCTTAGACTTCCCACCATCTGAACACACTGTGTCCTCATTCATCTGCCTCGAGTCCCCGACCCCGTCTGTTGCCCGTGCAAGTGGCTCGCCTGTATTAAACAATCACACCAGTAACCACCTGCAGTCCCTGTGGTTCAGGCAAGGCGCTGACCTTCTCCTCTGAGTCGTCTTTGTTAGATTGACAAGAAATGTTCACATTTCTCTTTTTGTCATGATTTGAGTGAAAGTTTACAAAGCTGATAGTTTTCCATTCAAGTAATCCTGCGCATTTTGTAGAGCTTTCATTACACTGCCAGTGTAACCTTGCTCTTCCTGCTAGTTTCCTGGGATTCACTTTGTTAATCCTCCCCTCACCCTTCCTGCCTTCCGAACGGAGCTTTATCCTTGGACAGGTGCAGCCCTTTTGACTGTGTGGTTGATTATCCGAAAGAGGAGTCATCGCACTGGTGTTGCTCAACTGTCAGGCCTGTCCACTGCCCAGCTGAAAGTGGAGTCCTAGCAGCAAGTCTCGTTCCAGGCCGAAAGGCTGACCAGGGTCATTGTCTCGGAAGTTCCACCAGTCTCTAATGGGCCAGCAAGCCTGGCCATTTTTCTGTTTCGGGTTGTGTTCCCCAGTCCCCCGACCCCTACTCTACCCAGGACCTTCTACTGTGCGATCTCTTTTAGAATGGTCAGCAGGGGCAGCCACACACCATCTAGTTCTGGTCTCAGGGTCATGAGAGTTGAAGTCCACATGGCCTGTTAATAAATTGGATCAGTTCTTTCTAGGGCGCTCTGGTGGCCTGGTAGATAAGGAGCTGCACCAGCAACCCAAAGGCAGGTGGTTTGATTCTGCCAGCAGCTCAGAATGAGATGGACATTTTCCTCTCGTGCAATTTAGTTGCTGAAAACCCACTGGAGGTTCAGCTGTGAGACAGTTCCGAATCCATGGCAGTGAGTTGGGTCGTTGCTTTTCTTTTGTTCTAGACAGGGAGAAACTAATAGGTACATCTTAGAGGCTTCTTGCAAGACCCAATTCACTGCTCACTAAAGTAGAATGTATAATACTGTCAGTGGACTGTTAGGCCAACTGACCTCGATGATCCCTGAGATTATGATTCCAAGACCCTAGGACTAAGGACTCATTCCTTTGGGGAATGATTAAAAAGTTTATGTTTAAGAGCTTTACCCCTGTTGGTTCTACTGTTCACATGGATGTGTTTACAGCATGTCCTAATAGGAATGCAGAAATGTCATCAGCCAGACTGTGATGGTCGTGGATAGAGTCCTGTTTACCTGTCGATACCTGTTCACCTGGCCTGTCTGCCTGGATATCCTCTTGTAAACATTACAGGATTGTGTATATTACAGTGTCATCCTTTGTTGACAGATTTCTAGTGTTCCCCTCCATGGTGGCCTGTTCTTCAGTGGTTGTGCTGCTAAATGTAACAAGATGATACTCCCTTATTACATACTCCCTCTGTTTTCACCTATTTTATATATGTCTTATATCTAGTTACTTATCTTTATCCCCGTCTCCCTCCTTTCCCAACCCTGGTAATTATCCAAGAATGCTGCTTTCATTATGATTAACTTCTTTCACTTAGCATAATATCCTCATGCTACACAGTGTTACACAAATTCATCGTCATTCCTTAGTGTTGTATAATACTCCATGGTCTGTATGTGTACCCTCCTTTATCTAGTCATCCACTGATGGACATTTTTATTGTTTTCATTTCTTTGCTATTGTAATAACGATACAGTGCCATGGGTGTGCATGTATCTGTTTATGTTCTTTAGAATATGTACCTAGTACTGAGATCAGAGAGACTGTGGGTCATACTCACATCAACAGCATGTAACAACAGTGAGGTCAGAGAGTTGTGCCCTGATCTGTAGGGATGGGGGTGTGTGTGTGAGTGTGTGATTAAAATGTATTCTATGTCTGATAAAAATCAAGCTCAAAAATAGACTGGTTTTATACACACAAATGTTTACCTAAATGCAAGTGAATAAATAACAGTTTTAAAATAAAATAGTGGACGGCTCTCAAAAATAAAATCAATGATGGGAAGTAGGAGAAATAGAGACATCAGCCGAGCCAGGACTGGCTCCCTTTTTGCCCTGTGCACTAACCAGCCACGCCACCCTGGGTAAATTGTTTAACCTCACTTAATGGGGGTGACCACAGTTATCAAAATGTTAGCGCTGTGTCCGCTGTAAGGTCCCTTTGCGATCTCACCTGTGTTTCCAGGATTGCACAGAAGAAAACTGATTTCTGTTCTCTGGTTGCAGGTCTCCAATGCACATAGTCAGCAGATGGATGACCTCTTTGACATCCTCATTAAGAGTGGAGGTAGGTCAGAGCTCACGTCAGACCCGCAGGGAGTGATCTCTTACACCAGTACGTGGAAGCTCACCTCTCGACATCGTAGTGGATAAAGCAAATTATTGTAAGAGGAAGAAAAGCTCAGAGTAGTACTGTAAAGCTGGAACCACGTTCCTTACTAACAGAGAAAAGCCATGTCAAAATGGAAAATTGCAGTCAGGTTTCAATTCTACATTGAAAATCTTCAAAACTTTTTCCATGTTTCATTGTAATGGATAAAAGCATTCCTATGTACGAGTTTAATTTTGTAACAAGCAACTTACTTAGCTGCATTCTGTTGTTGTTGTTATGAGCGGTCGAGTCATTTGCGACTCATAACGACCTTATATACAACAGCCCTAAACCGTGCTCTGTCCTGTGCCAATCACACTGTCTCCGACACACCCATCCCGATTACCCCAGTCACTGAATCAGTCCACCTCATAGAGGGCCTTCCCCTCCTGCACTGTCCTCCACCTTCCAAGGACCGGTCCCTCCTTACAACATGACCAAAGAATGTCAGACAAAGCCTCAGAATCCTTACCTCTAAGGAGCAGCCTGGTTTAACCCTCTCCAGGATGAATGTGTTTGTTTTCTTGGCAGTCCATGGTATACTCAGTAGAGTGCTGCACTGCAGTGTTATTAAAATTAAAAGTTAAAGCTAAAATACTTTCTACATACAACTTAAAATCTTGGGCTTTATATTTTAAAAGGATCCCAGAGAAGGGATGGGGGAGGGAAAGGGTGTTAACCCACAAAGAATCAAGGAGCTCTCATTCATTTTACATATCTATGAAAATTAGTATAATGTATTTAAAAAATAATTCAAATGCTGTTTTTGAAATATTTTTAGATGTTCTTAAATTACCTTGCCAGAATGAGTTTTATTTGCAGTTTTAAATAGTGGCCAAGTGTGTCTATTCCTAGATATTGAGGCTGATGTTCTGGTTGTATGGGTTATCATAGAATGGGTAATTATTGATAATTTACCAATGTGCAAATAGCAGCTTCTTTCCTGAGAATGATATTGGCCTTGCAAAATAACTTGAAGTCATGGAAAGTAAATACTTTTCTTTTTACTTGGTTGATTTTAGTAGTATTTTAGTAGATAGTAAATATCTACTTACTGAGTGCTTCCTATTTTTTGCACAGAGATTTCTCTCCCCATAAAAGAAGAACCTTCTCCCATTTCCAAAATGAGACCGGTGACTGCCAGCATCACCACCATGCCCGTCAACACAGTGGTGTCCCGGCCACCCCCCCAAGTCCAGATGGCGCCGCCTGTGTCCCTCGAACCTATGAGCAGTCTGTCCACCAGCTTAGAGAACCAGCTCGAAGCCTTCTTGGATGGCACTCTCCCTGCAGCCAGTGAGATGGCCCCCCTTCCGAGCAGCACTGAGGACCGAGAGCCTTTCTCTCTGATCGAGGACCTCCACAGCGACTTGCTGACTCACTCCGGCATGCTGGACCACTCCCACTCACCCATGGAAACGGCTGAGGCCCAGTTCGCTGCGAATACCCCCTGTCTGTCACTTGACCTCTCTGACACAAACTTGGACAACATGGAGTGGCTAGACATCACCATGCCGACATCGTCGGGACTCACCCCCCTCAGCGCCACCACTCCTAGTATGTTCTCCGCTGACTTCCTCGACCCACAGGACCTCCCGTTGCCCTGGGACTAAAGTCACAGAGGTCCGATCTCAGAGTTCATGAGCTTTAAAAACATGACAATGATTATGAAAGGTCAGTCTTTAGACATAGATCCATAGTTGCACCGTTGCAATCAAAATGTGTTGTCACAGAAAGAGTGGCAGGAAGGAAACCAGTCCCAACACACACTGCCCTGCACTTGGCAGTGAACTTGTATGATTTAACCTAGCAGAGAGCCTTCTGCAAGCACATTCATTCTGGAAGACAAACGAGTAACGCACACAGGGAGAGGACATTGGGAATCTCTGGCAATCAACTACATTTGAACCTCTGTGGTCACTTTCCGCAGGCAGACAGCTCCACTCGGAGCGGGGGCAGTGAAGTCACTACACTTGGTATTTCCCGCAGGTGACCTGAGCTGAGCCCGAGGCCCAGCAGGGACAGTGGCAGTGGGCAGTGCTGGCCACTTCAGTGACACGACGCGTCAGCTGATGCCCTTGGGTTCCACTCAGAAACCTGTGTCATTTTGTGTGTGCTGTATAGTTTATTTTGTGATTTTTTTTTTAATCCTAAAGTTTAGATTCCTGAATTTAAATTCAAGGAGAAGCTCTTTCACTATAGTAAAAGGTGTCTACAGAATACTGACATAAGCAATCCACTGTAAAAAAAAAAATAAATGACAGACAATAGCCAGGTTAATGCTAACACTGAGAATCCTATGGCCAATCCTCTGGGTTGACCAGATTGGTTTTAATGTGTATATTAGACATTTGTATGCACTCTCTGGCTTTGTGATTTGTACAGCCTACATCGGGGTAAGAAAAGGGGCATCGTTAATCTTGTTTCTTGTAACAACTCGACTATTTCTAGAGTACTTGAGCCACATATATTTCTGTGTTTAAAAACTTGCTTGCTGACTTTCAGGTAACCAGACCCATCTCAGAGAACCAAGATAAAGGCTTTAGCATGAGCTCTCTGTCTGAGCTGGTGAGTCGGAAGCAAGGGGTCCGTCGCCCGGGACATTCCTGCGTCAGAGCATGCTGAAAGGTCAGCTGCCCGCCGCAGGCCTGGCTGCCCCTCTTCTCTGGCTCACCCCTGCTTATTGTTGTGCAGGCTTGTACTGGGTGCCACTCCCAAGCTCTCACTGTCTCTTCAAGCCTGAAAGCATAAAACTGGAGGTTTTATTAGTTAGTTTTTAGAGAGAGAAAAAAAACCCAGTTATTACATATTTGCTTGTAGTTTCTTAAAGATTTTCTAAAATGCCAACTATTGTGGGATTTCCAAATTTTAAAAGCAAAAAGGCATCTAACACAATGTAAATCACAGAAAACAAGGGAAAACCTGAATTCTCCTGAGAGTCTGGGGTTTTTTATTAAGTACTCCTGTGCCGCCCGCCACCTCGTGCGCCCTGGGCAGAGGGCACCTTCCTGAGTGAATGCCCCTTTAGCGGCATGCAGGAAAGTGTCCTTCCCGTCATCCAAGGAGACATTTTTTTACTCCTTTTTGCAGCAGTTGTGTTTTGCCTCAGAGCTGAGCTTGTTTCTGTGTTGGTGTTTGGTTTGGGCTTCTGCATCGTACTCCGTGCCACCCCATCAAGTCTTCCAGAACTCGAGCTCTCCGCCAGCCTTCACCTGGAACTGGGAAGCTCTGCTGAGCTCTCAGCACTGCGGGCAGAGGCTGCCCTGTTAAGGAAGGGTTTAAGTCCTTGGAGACTGGCAATGCCATGCATTAGATCTCTTAACTCTGCTAAGTAGATGGTCATCTGACCAAGTCCAGCGAGAAAATGCGCCGTATTGGATGTGATGCCAGCCCTGTGTTTAGTTCCCAAGGGGGCCTGGCTGCCAGGACTGGGGTATTTACCTGGGAAGGTCCTTTCTCAGTAGGTCCTGGCCAGAGTCTCTCGGCCGAGGATTTTGGGCAGGGACCTCTTCAATCAGATCTACATGGCTTCTCCGTTAAGACCAGTTGCAGTGAGACCACAGCAGACAGTGCACAGCTCATGGATTTCCCAGTTGGATCACTTTGCGGTTTTGTAGTCCTGAGTTGTGTCTGCAGGTAGCTTTCCAGCCTCGTATCCTTTCATGGCTTTTAAAATAGGGTTAGAAACTAGTCCCGAGAAGGACGCTGTGCAGAAGGACGCTGTGCAGGGGAACGCTGGCTCAGCAGCCTGCCGTCTGGGCCGTGAGTGCCCACTTCACATGGTGTTCAGACCTCTGTGTGTGTTGTTTGTATTGTTTTAAAAAGCAAGGCGTCTCTAGCTCGTCTCTAAAGCCATCCCACTTGTACCATTCCTCTCGACCCTCGCCGCCTGGTTGGAGCAGGACCCAGCCCTGCGGCTTCCCACTGCCTCCAGGATGCTGACTGTGTGTCTCCTTGTGCAGAGTGCACGTGCACAAATGGTGCGGCACGCAGTGTGACCAAAGATGATGCTCTCCGATCAGGCCCCTTGACCTAACTCTGCATAGTGGCACATGTCGTGAGACAAGGTGTGTGTTTCCTGAAGACAGCTGCTGATTTGTTTTAAGACTGGCCTTGCGGGTCTCAGCAGCCCAGCTGAATTTGCAGTGTGCCTGTGTGTCATGTAGAAGCAGTGCTATTGTATGTCGCACAGAGAAAACTGTTGCCTAGAAAGCAGCTCCTAATAGTGTGTTCTCTCTCAGCCCAGTCTTAATATAACCCTTATGTTCTTGAAACACACGTGGATTGCCCATGGCTTCCTGCTGTATATAGCTGTCAGATCATGGTGTTGAGGGTGGAACGAGGGAAGAGTTACACCAAAGCTTCTAGAAGGCCTTTGGAAGTCTGGCGGAACGAGGTCACCTTGTGCATTTCGGCAAAGCACCTACTAGGAAAAGGCAGTTGTGGCTTCTGTTTGGGGGTGTTTCTGAAATGTGTGATCCCCAGTGCTATGGCCACGTGCTTGTGCATAGCCGTGTTCAGACTCATGGGTTTTCTTGCTCAGATACCCTCTGTTTTTGTTTTCTGTGGGTTTTTTGTAATCCTGAAGAGTATCTTTGAATTTCCCCTGCATGGCTGTGTGACCCCCGCACCCAGCACTTTCTGCTTTTCCCTCGGGCAGCTCAGCCTGGCCGGGGGTCGCACCTTGCAGTCAGCCACCCTGGCGCAAGGAAGGCGAGGGTCTCAACACCCCGGGGACTTCCTAAAGAGGTACACAGAGAATTGCTCATCTGGGGCCAACCACCCGGGCACCCAAGGTCAGTTTACCCAAAATCCCAAATGACCCTCCACTTCCTGCTGTCCACCCTGCAAACATAAAAGCAGAATGCGGCCACCTTGTCCTGCTGCCCTGGGGCCACACAGAAGGCCCCAGATCGCGGGCAAACTTTAACTGGAAGTTTTCTCCGTGAAAAACCAGAGCTTCAAGCGCACAGGTGTGTACTTAGAGAGCAGCCTGACCGCATTTCAGCTCATCATGGACGTTGATTGCAAACTGGAAAAGGACAGCTGAGGTGTGGACATCGTTCCCCCAACTCCCGCCTCGATGGTGCGCTCACCCTCAGGGGCTGCGTGGCGGAGGTGGGCCACGCTTGCTCTTTCTCCCCCGCCCCCCCCTTCACCTTTTCTTGCAGTATCTGAGGAAACACATCATTGCAAAAGGTTTCTACCTACAGGCTTTCCTTCGAGGCCTGTAACTCAAAAAGCTGCACATGTTTACAAAAGAGCTCTTATCAAAACTCCGCTCTGCGAATCTTTATTAAAGGAGAGAAGAAAAATAGTCACAATGTGTGACAACAGGTGGCAATCTCAGATCTCCACGGTGCTGTCTGACGTCAAACAAGTCGCGTTAGAGGAGATAGCAACACAGCCGTAGTGTTGACCAGGGTTCCATGCCAACTCCTAAAGCTCTGACGAAGTTTCTCGAATCCCCCACACGTAACCGTTACCTCTCAACATTATACTGTAAGAATGAATGTTTGCTGATGTGGCAAGAGGAGGAGGACGCATTTAGGAAAGGGTTTCGTAGCAACCAAAAGTATTTCACTTTAAGTAACCAGTAGTAATGCAGATCTGCTTTAAAGGAACCAAAGGCATTGCCAATATTTGCCAAAAGGAGGCACTTTTTTTATTTAAAAGTTGAGACTAGTGAGATCTCAAAAAAAAAAATAGCCCCAAAACAGGTATTAGCCACTTAAAGGTTATAATTTTCACAAAGATGTAGATAACTTCTCTTATGGTTTCATGTAAAATAGGATAGATTTGTTCTGTTGCTTTATGGATAATACGCATCTAGAAGTAATAGGAAGTTTGTGGTTTGTTTTTGTTGGGGTTTTCCCCTCCCCTTTCTATATAGAGATTAGTTTCCTCTTTTTCTTGCTTGCAGTAGACACACTAAATGTGATAGGTGTTTCTCTTCTTATTTTCATGGTCACATTATGTCTTAGCATCTCACTTTATGGAGAAAAAAAGGAGAAAGATACCAATCCCCAGAGCCCTGCTTGTTGAAACGCTAGATTAAGAAGAGAGAAAAAAATATGGCAACCAGGGGTCCGTTCATGTATTTGCCTTTGTTGTTTTTTAAAAAGAAAAACCATGATGCCTTTGTATTTGCTGTTTGCACCCCTGAGATCAATTCCATACCATGTTTGAAATGCCATACATTTTGCACATGTACTGTACATAGGTAATGCATATGTATTTTTATATGTGTGCCCATTTATCATCAGATCTTTTGTACATAGTGGCAGTATTGTAGCGAACCGGGAAATGTTTGATATCTCAGCAATTTTGCATTTTTTTTGTGTCTCAAATAAAAAGAAAACCATTTTGATGTACTATGATTCTTGCTATGCCGAGAAAAGACCCCCACCACTACGGGGGGCAGGGCCTTTGGGGCCCGGGGAAGAGCACGGGCTTGAAGGCCAGGGCAGGGCCTTTAGCATGGACATTTCCAGCAGAAGGGCAGGCTCACCGGGGGCATTCTGGGAAGCACATGGAAAGTTAAGACATCCGCCAAGTCTAGGGTTGTGAGATACACAGTGAAAACACACAGGTTCCAGGTGGGCTGGACCACACCGAGATCATAAGGACACGTCAGAGCGTGGCCTTCTCCAGAGTCACTGACACGCATGCACGTGTGTGGAGAAAACGGGTTCCTCCTTGGATGGAGATAAATGCACCAGCATCATTCCTGAGAGGCCTATAACCTTCAATCTAGGCACAGTTGAAAAGCAACTTTCTGTCCTGAGGTATTTGTATAGGCGTTTGTCTTCTTACCTAGTGCTGTGATGACAGAAATGCTGCAGGTGGAAGGCTTCAACAAGCAGAAGTTGATTCTCTTCCCTTGGTAGGACACTAGCAGTCTGCATCACAGTGCCGGCCAGCCCCAGGGGATGGTTTTTTCCTCTCTTTCGGCTCCAGGGGAAGGTTCATGTCAATTTTCAACATCTGCATGTCTGGTGTCCCTTGGAGATCTCCCCGGGTCTCAGTATTAGTCTTCTTCTGGGTCTAGAAAGTTTGAGACCCACAGATCCCAAGCTCAGAGAACATGCTCGCTCCCAGCTCTTGGTGATAGCTGGACCCTTGCACTCTGCTTGCCTCACTCTCCTTTCACCCTTGTAATTTGATGCACCCATTAAACACCCACTACATCACCTCAGCACTCTGACCTGTAAGGGTGTGTGTTCTCCCTCGTCCCCCTACCGCAGACTGGACAGCAGCTCAGGCCACATCACAGAGGGTGACTCAGTCATTACACACTGCCAAACTCTTGAGAATCATGACCCAGACAAACTGACACGTATTTTGCAGGGATACAGTTCAATCAATGACAGTGATATGTCTGTAGAAATCAGAATTCCTTTAGTTATAATGGCATTTAAATTTATAACCCAGAAGTGCATGCTTTTCAAAAAGAGCTTTACCTGAAACAGTATGAAATGTTCCTCCTTGCTTTGGGAAAAAAAGACGGTAAGGTGTAGACTTGATTGATAGCCCTAATTTTGATAAATGTCGGTAGTTATAGAAAGGCTTAGGCCTTTTGTTCATAGGGTCGCAATGAGTCATGCTCAACTCAAAGGTAATCAACAACAGCAACAACTCTGATTAAGATGGGCAGATGCAAATCAAAACCACGAGATACCATCTTACCCCAGTAGCAGTGGCAAAGTGTAGCAGGGCGGCAAGTAATAAATGTTGGAGAAGATGTGGTAAGGTAGGAACGTGTGTGTGTGTGTGTGTGTGTGTGTGTGTGTGTCTCTACCGTCAAATTGGATCTGACCAGTACAGGAGGAGATTCCCTCATTCTCCAGCAGAGCATCTGGTGGATTCAAACCACCGGCCGGACTCTGGTATTGCAGTGCAGCTTCTTGCCACTAGGCCACCAGAGCTCCCTGAGATAGGAACTCTTATACATTATTGGTGAGACTGTAAAATGGTACAACCACTCTAGAAGGCAGTTTGGCACTTCCTCAAAAAAGCTGAACATAGAAATTTCATATGACCAAGCTATTCCACTACTTGGAATATATCATGAGAGAATGAGAACTGAGGCACAGAGACTTGGACACCAGTGTTCACAGCAGCGTTATTCACCATCGCAAGAACATGGAAATGCCCAACCACAATGGAATGGATTGAGGAATTATGGTACATGCACACAATGGAATATTACGCAGCATGCGGGAGCAATGATTTTGTAAATTACTACCTAACATGGGAGGGATTGGAGAGCGTTATGCTGAGTGAACTAAGTTTCATAAAGACAAATAACATATAAAACCATTATTGTAGTACATATGTGAGGATCCAAGGGGCAAGGGGATGCTTAAACATAAAGTCACACTATTTGAAGGGTGGAGGGAGGGGTTGATAGAGGAAAAGTTGAAAGGTCTGGTGTGAAAAACAATGTATGTGAACTTTATGAACTTTATATGTAAACAGTATAAAATCATTTTTTGTTAATTTTAATGAATTACTGATTTTTTAATTAATTTTAATTTTACAGAGACTTTGGGTTTCCATTTATTCATTGTTGCACTTATCTCCCTGCCCACCTCACCGCCCCACCCCCAGTTCACTCTCCTCTTTGAGAAGTTTAAAAAAAAAATATTTCATTGGTATATAATCGCCCTCCCCCAAGTCCACTCCACCATGCAGCCTTCATTCTGGACTCTTGTCAAGACCATAATACCCAATCACATACCATTCTTAAACAGTTCTCTCCCTCATCTGTTTCAATGCAGTATACATAATTTATCCCATCTTTCTCAGTCTCCCCCAACCCTGATGTCAGTCCTATTCTACAACAGTGGCACAATGCAGTATTTGTCCCTTTGTGACTGAGATATTTCACTCAGCATAATGTCCTCCAGGGTCACCCCTTTTGAATAATATTTCATGAGTTCCTTGTTTTTCAGTGCTGCATAGTATTCCATTGTATGAATATACCACCGCTTCTCTATCCATTCGTTTGTTGATGGTCACTTGGGTTGTTGCTATTGTGAACAAAGCTGCAATAAACATGTGTGCACTCAGTATAAAATAATTTTTTTTAAAAAAGAAGAAGGTGGGCAGAGCCCAGCTTCCCCACCCAGATCCAGCTCTCCCTCCCCACTCAGCTGCCCAGGGATGGGCCCAAATGGCCTGCAGCAGCCTCAGAACTGTCTGCTGTTCCCTCTGGGGTCAGGCCCAGAAAACAAATGCCTTCTTGGAAAGAGAAGGCATGGTCTCATCTAAAGAGAGAGGTACCAGAAACACTACCCTGAAATGAGTATTTTAAAAACCCAGTGTCATGGGCTGGAATTCAGATGCCTAACAGCCCATCTCATTGGGGAGCGTCCTCTCCTTTGCTGACCCTCCTTCTTTCCAAGCACGATGTCTTTTTCCGAGGAATAACCTCTCCTAGTTACATGTCCAAAGACAAAGCTTCACCATCTTTGCCTCCAAAGAATAATCTGGCTGCTCTTTTTCTAAGACGTATCTGTTTTCTTGGTGTCCATGAGATACCACTACACATACGTAAGCCCGTCTGCTGTCAAGTCAGCTCTGACTCAGCGACCCACCACCAGGTCTCCAGAGTTGTACATCTTTACAGGAGCAGTCGGTGGGAGTCTGACCGTGTCTAATACTGACCCGGCCATGGAGGAACTGGAACGCATGCACACTGCTGGGGAGGATGTAAAATGGGAAATTTCACTCTGGGAAACGGAGAAACAATTTCTTTAAAAGATAAAAGATTCACCTACCAGACTCAGACATCTTGCCAAAAGCATCAAGTGATTTGTGGGCCTGTGCCATAATTTTATCAGACTGCATAAAGAGTTGTCCCTGGATGAACTTAGTTAAACTGACACAGAATGCAGCCATAAATGATTTAGAGTGACACATACATCAGCCTCTGCCTTGAATGTAACTCTCAAAATGATGTCAGACAATTACCCTTAATTGAAAGAAATCCTTTTGTCACCTCCAGGTCAAATTGGACGGTGGCCAGAGTGCTTGCCAGATGCCTTGTGCACCAGCAAATTCAGGAGAAACAAGTTAGAGAAATCTCACATAATCTAGTCGTTTCCTCTAAGGCAATAATGTAATGTCATTATTAAAGTCACAAAAAACCCAAATACATCACTGTAAACTTGATCAGAGGGCGCTCTGGTGGCCTTCTGGTAAGGAGCTGCACTGCCGTCCCAAAGGCATGTGGTTTGAATCCATCAGCTGCTTCTTGGGAGAGAGACAGTCAATCTCCTGTGCAATTTACAGCCTCTAAAAACCTGCTGGAGGGTCCGCTCTGTATGAGTCGGTTTCAACTTGATAATACACAACAACAAAACAAACTTGTATCAGAGCAACCTAGAAAGGAGAGGGCCTGGACAGACAAACACAGATCCCAGTGTTTGAGGTGGGCTCACAAAACGTGGACGGGAGGAGCAGGCAGGACTCTGGGGAGATGATAAGCTGGAAATGGATATGTACTTACTGGACCCAGACACAGAAATGGTTCCACCCACAGGGTGGGCAGTGTTGAGAGCTGTGTGGATGAGGGGCAGCGGAGAGCTGCAGGAAGACCTTCCTAACTGTCCAGACAGACTCACCTTTACAGCGTCTTCAGACATCCCCGAGACAGCCGGTACCCGGGCAAACCCTGGGGTCGGCCTTCGGCTCACCCGCACAACTACATCCCACGTACTACCATGTCCTCCACGCTTCCTCTTTGGATAGAGCTGCTGGTTTAGTCTTTCAGTCATTCTGTGTGTGCACGGTTGAGCTGCTCCAGATTCTCACCAAGCTTGCCTTCCAGCTGTCTACTTGTCTGCCTAGTTACCTAGATCCTCTGTGTGTATCAGGTACATAGATGTCGGTACATATGCAGGTACATATGCAGGTGTGTGTATGTCTTGTGGATAGAGAACTCCTTTGTGGTGCATGTATATAGATATCATAGATAGAAGAGAGGTGGAGAGAGGGTAGAAATGTAGAGGGAGAGAGATACATGGATAGATAGATACATGGGAAGATGGATACATGGTGACATAGAGACAGTCCACAGAGATAGACACACAGAAGATAGATGGAGAGAGACAGTAGAAAGATAGATCTTAGATGATAGAGATTAGATAGATGATAGATAGATAGATAGATAATAGATAAATAGATAGATGATAGATAGAGATGATCAACTGATAATTGATGACAGAAGATAGATAATGATAGAGAGATAGATGATAGATAGATAGATAGATAGATAGATAGATATAGATAGATAGATAGATAGATAGATAGATAGATAGATAGATAGATAGATAATAGATCGCTGGATGGTTGGATGGATGGATGGATAGATAAGTGGATTACATTCAATATCTTGTGTATGTGTATGTGTATGTGTATGTGTGTCCCAGCCCAGACCACCCAGCTCCAATCCTCTCCCCATCCAGCCACCAAGACAGCTTTTTTTTGTTCAAGACAGCATTCTGAAGGCATAAGTCAGGCCACTTTTGTCCCAGCAAAGCTTCGAGTGACTTCCTGCAGCCTTAGAATGATACTCAGCTCCTTGCCAAGGCCGTGGACACTCATGCTCACCCTGCCCTCCTGCCTGACTTCTCCATGGTTCATCCCCACCTGCCTCCCACGGGCCCAGTGGTTCTCCTGCTGCTCCAACCTTGTTAGCACTTTGGGCATCAGCACTTGGCCATCCCCCTCACCAAATTTCTCTGTCTCTGTCTCTGTCTCTGTCTCTGTCTCTGTCTCTGTCTCTCTCTCTCTCTCTCTCTCACACACACCCACACACACACACGACAGCCAGCTGCTTTTCCACATGCAGGTTTCAGTTTTGATGCCACTGCCCTGACATTAATGTAGCAGTGACCCACATCCCACCCTGGGCAAACAGGCTGGTTGGTCACCCTCTCACACACACCCCACCCCATCCCCGCGTCACACACTTGCCAGCCTGCTGATATATTGACATTCTAGAAGCCCCCCAGCAGGCATTTGGGTGCCTCTCTTGCCTTGATCTAATGCTAAGTGGTAGCTTGTCCCCCATTCCCCGCCAAAACGGCGCAGCCTTTATTTTTTTGGAGAGGTAGGCATTCTCAAACATGCAGAATTCAAGGGCAGGACTCTTAATAGCCATGGCCATGGGTGCAATTTTCCATCCAGTTTGGGATTAAGGATTCTTTCAGCACCTGGAAGAGCTTAAGAGAGTCACACGCAACAGCTTTCGGCCTGGGGTCGCCTGGATGCTGAAGGCCCCACCATTGTGCTCCAAGAAGCACAGATGGGGAGCTCTCTGGCAAGCAGAGTGCAAACTGGAAGGTCCTTCCAGAAGGAGGACTTGTAGCCGGCTGCAGAGAACACAGGCTCAGCCGCTGCAGAGTGGGGGAGCCTGTACAGCACCACTGGGGACCTCCCCCAAGCCCCTCAGGACAGCAGGGGCTCAGTGGGCCTCATTCACACAATGGAGAAATGAGCTATCCATGACAGTGCAGACAGGTACACGATTCCATTTGTGGAGGAACTGAGTAAATTCCTCCATGGAGTTAGCAGTCAGGATGTTGTTGCTGTTGTTGTTGTTGTTGTTGTTGTATGCCATCAAGTCAGAATTGACCCACAGCTGTCTCCCCAGAGCAGCCGGTGGATTCGTCTTCCAACTTGCAGCTTCTTACCACTAGGCCACCAGAGCTCCCTAGCAGTAAAGACACTGTTGTTATTGTGTGTACCATCAAGTCAGAACTGACCCACAGCTGACCCTCCAACATGTTTTCAGAGGCATTTAATCGCACAGGCGGAGATTGACCATCCATCTCCCTCCGAGCAGCTGGTGGAGTCGAACCATGTGCCTTCAGGCTTACAGTGCAGCTTCTTACCACTAGGCTGCCAGAACTCCCTAGTGAGTTATCATTTGAAGGGTGTGGCATCTGGTAGGACCTGGGAGGTGGCCTGCTGAGACTCTGGTGATGTTCTGTGTCTAGACATAAGTGCTGATGACATAGGAGTGTCATACAGTGAAAATGCATTTTTTTTATAGTTGTCAAGTTTATTTGTTATTAAAATAATTAAATTTTTAAAAGAAGAAGGATGAGGAAGAGAAGATGATGGAGAAAGGACGGAAGGAGGCCTGAACTGACAGACTTGAAAGCACTCCACCATGTAAAGTCTGAGGGAATAAGATGCAGAAATGACCACCCCAGTGTGTGGCAAGCTCTTTAAACACGCACAGTGATGCCACCAATGTCCAAGGAACAGTCTAGATGCAATCACATAGGGCAGAGGTTAACAAACTTTCTGTAAAGGGCTAGATGCAAAATAGTTTTTCTGCTTTCTGTCGAAACTCTTCATCTCTACTGCAGTAACACAAAAGCAGCTTGTAGACAAGGCAGACACAAGTGAGCATGTCTTTGCGTCAATAAAACTTTATCAAAAACACAAGCAGAGGGCCAGATTTGATCAATAGGTCATAATTTGCCAAGTCCTGGCCTACAAGACATTCTAGAAGGCAGGCCAAACTGAAAACAGTCAACTGGAGAGCTAGTGAAATGCTTGGGGGCATATTTTTTTTCATTAATTGTAATGCTTTTTATTGTTTACAAGAACATTCATTTATTCATGCATCACAAGTGTGACCAAAAACTTACATTTTAATGGGGGGAAAAGGCCAAGTAGACTTGGGAAGAATCTTTCAGAAAACCACCTGGATTTCTACAAGTCCTTCCAGGTGACTGAAGTGGGTGCTTTTTATCTGAGATGAGGTCTGTTGTTGTTGTTGGTGTTGTTGTTGTCACGTGCTGTCGAGTCACCTGTGACTCATAGTGACCCTATGTACAACAGCCCTAAACTCTGTCCTATCCTGTGCCAATCTCACTATCTCCGACACACCTACCCCTATTTTCCCAGTCACTGAATCGATCCATCTCATCAAGGGTCTTCCTCTCCTGTGCTGTCCCTCCACTCTCCCAAGCATGACATCCCTCTACAAAGACTGGTCCCTCCTTGCAACATGTCCAAAGTATGTCAGATGGAGCTTCAGAATCCTTGCCTCCAAGGAGCGGCCTGGTTTAATCCTCTCCAGGATGAACCTGTTTGTTTTCTTAGCAGTCCATGGTATATTCAATACTCTTCTCCAGCACCACAGCTCAAAGGCATCAATTCTCCTTCTATCCTCCCGGTCATTGTCCAGCTCTCTGATGCATAGCAAGTGATTGCAAAGACCCTGGCATGTATCAGGCACACCTTAGTATGTGTGTACTATGTCCAAATATTTTTTCCCTTATAGTATTTGCTGTAATCAAGGATGCTTTGGGCAGGATATTAAATGATCCAGGAAGTATTACAAGAAGATGGAAAGAATATACTGAGTCACTGTATCAAAAAGAATTGGCAGATACAGAGGAATTTAAAGAAATAACATATGAGCAAGAGCCTATGGTGATGAAGGAAGAAGTTCAAGCTGCTTTGAAGGAAATAGCAAAAAATAAGGCCCCAAGAATAGATGGTATACCAATTGAAGTATTTCAGATAACAGATGTGCTCACCAAGTTGTGCCAAGACATCTGGAGAACAACCACTTGGCCAACTGACTGGAAGAGATCTATATTTGTTCCCATTCCAAAGAAAGGTGACCCAGCTGAGTGTGGAAACTACAGGGCAGTGTCATTGATTTCACATGCAAGCAAGATTCTGCTGAAGATCATCCAAAAACGATTAGAACAGCACATCAGCAGAGAACTGCCGGAAGTCCAGGCTGGGTTTAGAAGGGGTCGTGGTACTAGGGATATTGTTGCTGATGTTAGATGGATCTTGGCTGAAAGCAGAGAATACCAGAAGAATGTCTATCTGTGTTTCATTGATTATGCAAAGGCATTTGACTGTGTGGATCATAACAAACTGTGGCTGACTCTAAGAAGAATGGGAATCCCAGAACATTTAATTGTGCTAATATGAAACCTATACTTGGACCAAGAGGCAGTAGTCAGAACAGAGCAGGGTAACACTGCATGGTTCAAAATTGGGAAGGGTGTACGCCAGGGATGCATCCTGTCTCCATACCTTTTCAACATGTATGCAGAGCAGATTATCCGAGAGGCTGGGCTCTATGAGGAGAATTGTGGCATCAGGATTGGTGGAAGGTCTATTAACAATCTCCGTTATGCAGATGACACAACCCTGCTTGCTGAAACTGAGGAGGACCTCATGCACTTGCTGCGAAGGGTCAAGGACTGCAGCCTTCAGTATGGACTGAGGCTCAATGTCAAGAAGACAAAGATTCTCACCACTGGACCAATTGGCAGCATCAGGATGGATGGCGAAGAGATTCAGATTGTTCACAGCTTCAGTTTGCTCGACTCCACAGTCAACACTCTTGGCACCAGCAGCCAGGAAATCAAAAAGTGTATCGCGATGGGAAAGTCTGCTGTTAGGGACCTCTCTAGAGTACTCAGGAGCAACAGTGTCTCTCTGGAGACTAAGGTGCGCCTGATACAGGCCATGGTATTTGCAATCACTTGTTATGCATCAGAGAGTTGGACAATGACTAGGGAGGACAGAAGGAGAGTGGATGCTTTTGAGCTGTGGTGCTGGAGAAGGGTACTGAATGTGCCCTGGACTGCCAGGAAAACAAACAGATTTATCTTGGAGAGGATTAAACCAAGCTACTCCTTGGAGGCAAGGATTCTGGGGCTTCGTCTGACATACTTTGGACATGTTGCCAGGAGGGATGGGTCCTTGGAGAGAGACATCATGCTTGGGAGGGTTGAGGGACAACGCAGGAGGGGAACACCCTCTATGAGATGGATTGATTCGGTGACTGGGGTAATCGGGATGGGTGTGTCAGAGGCGGTGCGGTTGGCGCAGGATAGAGCAGGGTTTAGGGCCGTTGTGCATAGGGTCGCTATGAGTCGGAAACGACTCAACAGCACATAACAACAACAACAACAACATAGTATTTTTCAAGATAACATCAGGTAAAGTCGCACCGGTGATACACACCATGACACCTTGCAGATGCCAGAAGGCGGCTGCTAAGACTTTTCTAGGCCATTCAGCCAGCACAACCAAGCAGCTAAAGAGACAGGTGTCACAGGAAAATACAATGACAGCTCTTTTAGAACCGTGAAGTGAAAGTGAACAAGAAGTAAATTTCCAATAACATTTTTTTTAGTCGTGTCTCTAAAAACAAAGTTCCAGTGTGTCCAGAATGGAACGATAAGGAAGGGAAGGGGTCAAATTTCAGGCAGAACATTTTTATCCCTGAGCTTTATGTCTGCATTTAGAGTTTTCCAGCATGAAGGGGAAATCACCAGGGACAATGTAAAAGGGACCAGCTTTGTAAGACAACGCCCCTTCACCCTCCCCCTCACTCCCTCCCATTCAGCTTTTCAAGTTGCCAAGAGCGGCCCTGGGATTAATCACCTTCCACATCAAACCTGGGAATATGATAATTGGTGTCTGATGACAGGAAATGACAGTTTGAAATAAGTCCTTTAAACGTCACAACGTAGATTCCATCTTTTAACTCTTTACATACTGCTTCAAGTCCTAAACTCAAAAGTAGAGGGAAGAGGATGGAACAGGGGGTAAAGGTAAATTCTCCAAAACTTTGCATTGATTTAAATTTTTATTTTTATTTTTTTTTAAAAAGTGTAACCCAGAAGAAAAGTAGAATGTTGTTTCTGTAACCCATGCCCACTACCATGGATCAGTTCAGACTGACAGCAGCCTTCCATTGGGTTTCTGACGCTGTAAAGCTTCACTGGAGGAGACTGACCATTTTCCTTTGCCAGAGCACTCAGTGAATTTGAGTTAATACACAGCATGATGCCACCGGAATTCCTTACTTATGTAACAATAAAAATCTCTTCAAATACAAGATGTAGAAGAAAAGTATATGTG
>NW_006399895.1:3411242-3439460 GCF_000299155.1 Elephantulus edwardii
AGAGAGAGAGAGAGAGAGAGAGAGAGAGAGTATATGTGTGTGTATATACGGAGATTGAGATTTATATAGATAGAAAAGAGAACTCTGGTAGCATGCTAACCTAAAAGTCAGCCTTTTAAATCTAGCCGGTAATCCAAGGAATAAAGACTGGCAGTCTCCTCCCATTACAATTTACAGCCTCAGAAACCCAGCTTTGAGTTGCTTCTGGCAAGGATTTGAGGGGAGGGGAAATAATTGTCAAGAAAAGCACATTATGAGACCACTTGTGGAGGGAACAAACACATACTCAAAACACTGCATTTCCCATAGGTAAACACTGTGGGTATATCTTATAGGTATAGGTAATAATGCAGGATCCCCCGTGGCGCAGGGTTTAAAACATTCGGCTACCAACTGAGAGGTCATCAGTTTGAAACCTCCAGCTATTCTTCAGGAGAACAAGGAAGCAATCTTCTTCCATAAAGATGACTGCCTTGAAAGCACTAAGAATAACTCACCATCTGAGGTCAAAGAAGCAGCATTTGCTCAAGGATAAATCTGTGAAAGCAGGAAGGGCTGGGGTAGAAGGGTTAATGGAAATGAGAATCACAGGGAGGAAGTGGGGGAAAGTGGGATCATTTCTTGAGTATTATAATTCATATTATGAAACAATGTGTATGAATGATTAAAAATCAATCTGCTTTGTCAATTTTCATCAAAACACAGTAAAAATAAGTAAATAAGCCTCACCAAAGAAGATCTTAAAAATAAAATTAAGGGGAGCTCTGGTGGCCTAGTGGCAAGAAGCTGCAACTACAATCCCCGAGGTGCACGGTTTGAATCCACCAGATGCTCTGCCGGGGAAGGAGGGACAATCTCCTCCTGTACCAGTCAGATCTGATTTGACGGTACACGCACACTAAAATAATAAAATAAAAAAAATTTAAAAAACAACAGGAAGCAAACAAAAAACCACAATACACCTGCATATATTTGAAACTGAGAAAGAATTAATTACAGCTTTGCAAACAGGAGAGGGTTGCACTGCCTCCGAGAGGATCGCTGTGAGCGAGAACTGACTCGCTGCTAACAGGAGCTATCAACGCAAAAGCAAAAATGCTTGAAAGGATATAAAATAAACTCCCAATAGTCTCCTCACATGGGGGGGGATGCAGGGCAGGAAGGGGCCTCTGCCTGAGGCAGGAAGCGCAGTCATCAACCAGCACTTGAACCTTGTTACCTTATTTTTTCTCCATAAACTCAATGTCAACTGCGCATGCTAATGCCTGGACCTCAAATGATCTAGCTGACCTTTTTCGAGTTCCTCTGGAAAAAAAGGAAACTTTTTATTATTCACAGCTGCCAACTTGATCGTGTTCTGGCTCAGAGATGAACCAATTTAAATGTGCTTTCCCAGGGTTAGAGGTTCAAAGAGTGATTTGATGGGGTGGTATCAGGACATTCAGTGGTAACTTCTCTGCAGGCAAAATTTCCTTTTTGTCTCCATCACACACACCCATGTTGTGCTGTAGAGGGGCGGTGGGGAGTATGCTAGAAATCAGAACCGACCGATGGCGGCAAGACTTGGGTTTGGGGAAAATAATAATTGCTTCACACAGTCAAATGGTATGCCATCAATTCAGGCCCTGGTCTTCGCAATTACTTGCTGTGCATCAGAAAGCTGGACACTGACTAGAGATGATAGGAGAATTGATACCTTTGAGCTGTGGTGCTGGAGAAATGTGTTGAATATACCATGGACTACTAGGACAAACAGGTTCATCCTAGGGAAGGTGAAACCAGGCTGCTCCTTGGATGCAAGGATTCTGAAGCTCCATCTGACATACTTTGGACATGTTACAAGGCAGACCAGTCCTTGGAGAGGGACTTCATGCTCGGGAGGGTGAAGGGACAGTGCAAGAGAGGAAAATCCTGGACGAGATGGATTGATTCAGTGACTGGGGTAATGGGGGTCAGTGTATCAGAGACAATAAGATTGACACAGGATAGAGCAGGGTTTAGGGCTGTTGTACATAGGGTCGCTATGAGTTGCAGGTGACTCAACAGCACATAACAATAATTGCTTCACAAGATTTGTGAAAAAATACTAAACTGGTGTGAATCACCCAGGAATTATATCTTTTTTTAAAAGTAGAAAATGTCACCTCCAGAGAGTCTTCCAAGGACCCTCTGCTTCTCTGAGACCAGGTATATGGTTGTTGTTATACTATATAGTGTCTGAGAGCAGCAGCTGGTGGCCTTGAACCACATGACCTCAGGATTGCAGCACAGCTTCTCTGAGACCAGGTATATGGTTGTTGTTATACTATATAGTGTCTGAGAGCAGCAGCTGGTGGCCTTGAACCACATGACCTCAGGATTGCAGCACAGCTTCTTGCCACTAGGCCACCAGAGCTCCCTAAAACCTGGCATGTCTCCAAAATCCCCTGCTCAGGGAATCCATGCTGGATCAAATCCATTCCTTAAAGGTGAAGAAGGGCAGTCCCCATGCCGAGACGATAACTGCAACCAGAGGGCAGACCCATGACCACACTGAAGAGAATCCTGCATGGCAAGGCCTTCAGTAGTATTTATTGTTGTTACTAGGTGCTGTCCAACTCACAGCAACCTGTATGTAAAACAGAGCCCCAGTGGTGCAGTGATTAATTGCTCGACTGCTAACCAAAAGGGCAGCAGTTTGAACCACTATTCTTTGAGATGGCAGCACAACTCCTTACCCACTAGGCCACCAGAGCACATTAATGATGGAATTGACTATAAAATATTGCTAATACATGGCACTGAAAGAATTTATTATACTTATAATATGTGCTATTATGTTTAGTTGTTACTATTTATGTGTGACGATGTCGTTTTTAGGTGCCGTCGAGTATGACTCAGTGACCCTAGAAACAATGGATGTGAACCCGGTCTGACCCTGTGCCATCCTCATCATTCTTGACACACTGCAGCCTCTGCCGCAGACACTCTATCAATCCATCACATTGAGGGTCTTCCTCTTTCACGGACTCTCCACCTTTCCAAACTTGATGTCTTTTTCCAAAGCACATGTCCACATGAAGCTTCGCCGTCCTCGCCTCGAAGGAGCCCTCTGGTTGTGGCCTGCATACTGGTCACCTGGAGAGCGGGGATAGCATCTCTGTCGACCGGTTCCCCAGGTCTGCGGCGGCCGGTGCCCTGCATCCTGGTCACCTGGCAAGCAGAGACAGCATCTCTGCACGGGGACAGCATCTCTGCCGCTCCCCTGCATCCTCATCACCTGGCAAGCGGGGACAGCATCTCTGCCGGTCCCCTGCATCCCAGTCACCTAGTGAGCGAGGACAGCATCTCTGCCGGCCGCTCCCCCAGGTCTGCGGCGGCCCGAAGTGCACCCCGGAGGAGGGCCCTGCAGTCGAGGGTCCGCACTGCGCACGCGCAGATACCAATGGTCCGGAACCGGACTAATAAGAACCCTTCCTCATTTTTCCTCGTCCTCTGCGCTCCTCGCGCGATTTCGCTACAACTTCACTCTAGAGGGGAAACTGAGGCTCCCAGGCGAGCCCGCCCCTCGCCCCCCAGTTCGCGCAGAACCCCGCAAACTCCGCACCACCATCTCCCCATCGCACCGCCCACTACAGAGTCCCGGTCACGCCTCCCCAAGAGGCTTCGGGAGGCCGCTGGGAACGCCGCCCCGATCGCTCCCGGCCTCGAGGGGCCCGGAACCCGCAGTGGGGGTCGGAGCACCCTACTGGCCGCGCTCCCCAAGTCCGCCTGGGATCTCGAGCGCGGCCAGCGGCTCCCCGAAGCCCCATCTCGGCCGGCTGCGAGGGGCGGAGTGACGAGTGCGCGTGCGCCGCCAGGATGGTGCGCGCGCGTCCGCAGGGCGAGCTCACGGGAGGAACGCCAGGATAGAGGTTTCTGGGGCCGCCATTCTAACGCAGGCGCGGTGGCCAAGTGGTAAGGCGTCGGTCTCGTAAACCGAAGATCACGGGTTCGAACCCCGTCCGTGCCTGGGGTTTCCATCTCCTTTACTTGGAGACTTTTTAGGGGTGAAACTACTTACTGGGCGAGGCGCATTCCGTCCTTACCTTTCTGGGACACCGAAGGAAGGTGTTTTTCTCTCGACTGCAGAGCGACATCAATTGTTTTGTTTCAAAATTGCCCTTCCTTCTCAGCGGGGAAAATTCCAGGCTTTTCAGTTCGGCCTGGAAACCATGGGGCGCCGGGTGAGTTGAATCGAAGGTTCGAAACATCCGAATATGAAGTTAGGGGGCCCTTGGTGGTGGAGTGGTTAAACGCGAGGTCAGCGGTTTGAATGCAAGGGCTGCAGATGAGTCTCAGCCTCCCTGGGAGCTGGGGTAGTTGAGTGGGGTGAACTCAGATCCGCTGCCTTTTAAGCCATTTTAAGCCGAGACTGGTAAAATGGTAACCTCTGCAAAGGTCCCCCGCTCCTCCAACTACAAGCTCATAGCATCTGGTTTCGGTCCCTTTACTTTTCTCTGATTTTTTTTTTCCCCCTTTTTAAAACCCTATGTTACCTACTTTAATAAAACGAACTGACTTTTCCGGACACCACGTCCACATTCAGAGTAGACTGATGCCTGGCCTGTTTTTCTTGAAAGGAAATCCGTCCGTAGGCATTGCATTCCAGAGAGAAATCCAGCCCAAATGTGGAGCAGTTCTGGCATGAAAATCGAAACCTCTCTGTAAGCCTCCACTTCACGTTCTGTGAAATGGGTAGTTCTCTCAGTTAAATGGAGCTGCTGTCAGACGGTACAGATTGTCTTTGCGTCCCAAAGAGCTGCGTCACAGTGTGGTTCCAGGGCATTTAAAGCTACTTATTCATTCAATGACCCCCTGCTCCAGGAGCAGCCTGCTGTGCCTTTTAAAAACCGGGCTGTTCTTTTGAAGAAGAGTGAATTGGGGGGAAGGGGGTGGGCAGGAAGAAAAGTGCAACAGTGAATGACTGGAAAACCCTAAGTCTCTGTAAACTTTCATTAAAATAAATAAAATTTTAAAAATTTAAAAATATTTTTTTTAGAAAAATATATAGCCTGGAAAACAAACAAACAAAACCAGGCTGACTTTGCCTGAAGAGGAAACATGAGTGGAACTCCAGCCTTGCATTTGGAGGGGCCAGACTCTTGGGGTACCCCTGTGAAGAAGCCAGGATGGGCTTTCCTGACTTGGCGTGGGGGGTGGCAGATGGGGGAAGGGCTTGTTGGAGCAACAGCGTTCCTGACTGTCATGGGTTAAATTGTGTCCCCCTTCCCTTACTGCTCAATACATGTAATTAATGATCGTGATAAAACAAATCGTTGGAGGAGGATTAAGGGTGAAATGTGCCACACTCCCTAATTCCATTTCAACACTAGTCAGATACAAAAAGAGGCTTCTCCTAGTGTGGCCAGTTGTTAAGTGACTCATAGTGACCCTACACACATGGGCTGTATCCTGAGTCATCTTCATCCTCTCTGACATGTTTGCGCCTCCCATTACCGTGTTTCAGTCTCTCTTGTTAAGGGTCTTCACCTCCTCCACCTTTCCAAGCATCATGCCCTTTCCAAGGACTGGCCCTTCCTCACAACATACCCAAAGTGTGTGAGATGAAATTACATTCTCCTTGCTTCTGAAGAGCACTCTGCCTGCACTTTTTCTAAGATCTATATGGTCTCTTGGCAGTTTATGGGATATTCAGTACTCTTCTCCCACATTTCAGCCCAAGACGATCCATTCTTCTTCTGTGAGATGAAGCCGTGGAAAATAAATTCACTAGACATAAAGGAGGAGATAAAAAGTAGCCAGAGTCAAGGGAGAGTGGACACTCTTTGCTGTTGTTGTGTGCCATCAAGTTGTCTGCACATTAGCGCTGAACCCTATCCTGAGCCAATCTCACCATCTCCAACAGACCTAAGTCCCATTTCTCCAGTCACTGAGTCAATCCATCTCATCCTGGGTATTCTCCCGCACTGTCCCTCCACCCTTCCGAGCATGATGTCCTTCTCCAAGTTCTGGTCCCTCCTGGCCACATGCCCAAACTATGTGAGATGGAGCTTCAGAATCCTTGCCTCCAAGGAGTAGCGTGATTTCACCCTCTCTAGGTTGGATCTGTTTGTTCTCCTGGCCGCCCACATTTTGTTCAATACTCTTCTCTGGCCCCAGAACCCAAAGGCATTGATCCTTCTTCTGATGACACCTTTTGTACCACCTAGGAATAATTGCCAGAAGTGAAGTGTGTCTTTTTTGGCCCCATGATCATGCATCAGGAAGCTCCTTGACCTTGGGGAAGACCTATATGGTGGCGGAAGAGAACAAGGACTTCCCTCTAGCCAGACAGAGCTTCCCTAGGACTTATATCCTGAAACAAGGCTTCTAGTCTAGAATGAGAGCATACATTTTTTTAAAATAAAATTTTTATTTTATACTGGTTTACTTAAAAAGTTTGTATACATTTTCACAATCTTTCCCATTTCCTTTACTCACCCCTCCCTCTACTCATCAAATTATGTGACCATATGATTACACCCCCACCTCTACCACCCTCCCTCTCCCCTCCTGGATTCTCATACACATTTTACTAGTTATTTATTTCTACAATAATGGTCTTATACAGTATTTGTCCTTGTGGGACAGAGTGAGTTCACTTCACATAATGCTTACTAGTTCCTCCCCAGTTAGGTAGTGATTTTTAAAATTGTTGTTCCCGCATGCTGTGTAGTATTCCATCATGTGAATGTACCATAATTTCTCAATCCATTCAATTGTGGTGTGAGAATACATGTGTTGTTAACGCCATCAGCTGTGGTAGGTCTATAGCAGCACTAAGGGCTGACTTCAGTGGGGAGATTCTCAGCCTCACCTGCGGAGTTAGATGCTGATCTTCACCAGCCTCAGCTTTGAGGACACATTGCCTGTCACCCCGTTGTTGTTGTAAGTACTATCAAGTCAGAACCAGTCCATAACTGACCCTCCAGCAGGTTTTCAGAGCCTGTTAATCACATGGGAGGAGATTGCCCATCCTTCTCCCATGGAGCAGCTGGTGGATTTGAACTGCGTGCCTTCAGGTTTGCAGTATATTTCTTACCACTAGGCCACCAGAGCTCCCTGACATGACACCCCTAGGACTTCGGATTCACTAATCTGGAGTTATTGTTTGTTCTTACAGGCTCTCTGGTTGATTTTTACTCATAACGCCCCCATGTAACAGAGTAGAGCCAGTCCATAGACTCTAATCTGTACAGGAGCCCATTAACAGGTCTTCCCTGAGCCCAAGATGATGAGTTCAAACCGCCAATATTTCAATTAGCATTGATTGGAGTGCTTAACCATCGTGCCATCAGGGTCCTGGAGGACCTGCTGGTGTCGCTGGTCCAGGAACACTCCTGTGCATGCCACTGCTTTTAAGATGTTCCCTGGGTCGTGCAGATGGCATGCTGTTAACAGAAACGTTGGTGGTTTGAATTCTTGCCACAGAAGAAAGGCCTGGCGACCTGCCTGTGTTTATTACAAGACAAGAGGGCCCTGTAGAGCATAGATCTGCTGTGACACCTGTGGAGTAATCATGACCCAGGACTCATACCCACAGGGTTAGCTTGCTGTGAAGATAATCATACTCTACACCCAAGAACTAACTCTCTTTCCCCCCACCCCGTGTGTATGTGTGTGTCTGTCTGTCTACAGAGATGCAGTAGTACATAGTAAACAATGAATGCCAGTGCTTGTCACACTAAACATAGTATATTTTCAAATGCAGAGTCTAACTTGGAAGGGCTGGGGCCTGGAACTCTGCATTTCTAACAAGCCACATGGGAGCTCTGTTGGCCTAGTGGTAAGAATCTGTGCTGCAATCCCAAAGGCACGTGATTCAAATCCACTAGCTGCCTATGGGAGAAAGATGAGTAATCTTCTCCATGCAATTTACCACAGCCTCCGCTGGAGGGTCAGCCCCCACTGGACAGTACATAACAACAACAACAACAGCATCACATGGATAATGCCTGTCATTGGCCCACACGGAGTAGTCAGGGGATAGACAGGTTCACTCCCAGTAACAGGTGTTGCTTCGAGGGAGGGAAAAGCTGGGGCAGCTGAGGACTGTATGCATGTAAGCTTGTACAGCATTTGGATTTTCTATAAGGCTGTTTGCATGCATTACGTGTGTAATTGGGAGAGTGAAGTGCTTGAGGGTCTTTGTCTCTCTACTGTGATATTATTCTCTCTCTTTAAGTCACAAAGTCTTGTTGTTGTTAGATGTCATTAAGTTAGTTCTGATTCCTAGCCCCTTGCTGTCTTAGTCATCTAGTGCCGCTATGACAGAGCCACCACACATGGAGGGCCTTTCACAAGCAGACTTCCCATTTAGGAGACCAGAAGTACAAACGTGCTGTAAGAGAAGGCCCTCCCTCTCTCTCCATCAGTTCTGCAGAAAGCATAGGTCAGGCATTCCTTAGAGCTCTCTCTGGGTCCTGGCTTTCCCCAGGATCGGTGAGCTTCCGAAAGCAAGGGCTGGAATCCAAAAGGACACACTCCCCTCCTGGCGATTCTTCTTTAGTGAAGATCCCCCCTCTCGGCCAGCTTTCCTCTTCTCTCTTGTGAAATATAAGGTAGCACCCACTTCCTAAACAACGTGCCTCTAGAAACTCTATGAACTTTGAGAAATGACGATAGTTATAGAAAGGCTTCAGGTCTTTTGATCATAGGGTCACTATGAGTTGTGCTCTTGACTCGACGGCAATCAACAATAACAGTAAAATAGTCCACTAAAGTGTACTTGACCCAGGTCGTAATAGTCTTTTCAATCACTTGCTATACATCTTAGAACTAAAGAATGAATGAAAAAGGATGACAGAAGAAGAATTGATGCCTTTGAGCTGTGATATAGGAGAAGAGCGCTGAGCATCCCATGGGAGGCCAGAGAACAGGTTAGTCTTGGAGAAGGTGCAGCCAGAGTGCTCTTTGGAGGCAAGGATGGTGAAGCGTGGCCTCACATACTTTAAGCATGTTGCTAGGAGAGGCTATTCCTTGGAGGAGGGCACCATGCTTAGGAAGACAGGGTAAGCAAAAGAGAGGAGGGCCCCCGAGGAGGTGGGTCAACACAGCGACTGTGCAATGGGCTTGAGTGTGTCAGAATGTGCGAGGATGGCACAAAACAGGACAAGGTTTAAGTGTTGTCCATCGGGTTGCTATGAGTCATATTCATCTCAGTGGCACCTAACAACAACAGAGAACAACTAAGCAGCACCCTAGGGAAACTCCCCCTACTAGGGTCCTCTACCTACTGTAGTGGGATTAGGGAGTGCTGCGTTCTACCCTTCCTTGGTTTTTTTACTACTCTTTGTGTTATTGTTATGTGCTGTTGAGTCACCTGTGACTCATAGCAACTGTATGTACAGCTGCTCTGAAACCTGCCCTGTCCTGAGCCAGTCTCACAGATTCCAACACACCAACCCCCATTGCCCCAGTTCATAGAAGATCATTACTTAACTTCCACATTGTATCATTACATACAGATATTTTATGGAGGACTCAATATAGGTTCACAATAGATTGGGATGCTCCTTGGCATTTGCCATGAGAACATGGATTTGCATAAGGAGCTCAAGATTTTCTGGGGGAAAAAAAATGGAACCCCTGCAAAACCACCTCTCCTATTATTCAAAGGGAGAATCTCAATTTTATTTCTTTCTTTTATTTAAAAAAAAGTTAAGGAGACATGTAAGGAGAGATAATGATAGCCTGTAGCAGAAAAAGGGATGATTTCTGAAGCAGGAGGGAGCTCTCTCACTGTTCTAGAAGGATCCTCACTTGAGCAAGGAAGGGTTTTTTATTCAAATGTCCTCGGACCTGCTGGGCACGAATAATGGGCTCAATAGTGCCACCATGTGACGGTAGGGTGCAAGCTCAGTGCTCGGCTGAGAACTCTGGGGCCCGTCACTTAACTCTGTGACTCAGTTTCTCCGTTTATAAAATTGGGATGACACACATTCTCTCACTTCCTCTATATCATGTTTATCTGTTGACAGCCTTGCAAACATCCACTTGTTATGTGCTATCAAGCTTAAACTTGTTCTGCCGTGGTTCTTAACGTAAATAACTTCCTAAAGTGCTTCAATGTTGATCAGTTCTATTTGGTACAGTGACTCAGTGTATTCCTTCCACCTTCTTCTGATGCTTCCTTCATCAACCAAGATTTTACCCATAGAATCCTTCAGTGTGGAAATTGGAGGCTTGAATTTGTCCTTCATTTCTTTCAATTTGAAAAATGCCAAGTGTGTTCTTCCCCTTGAATTTTCTAACTCCATCTCTTCGTGCATTTTGTTATAATGCTTTATTTACTTCAGCTTCTCAAGCTGCCTTTTGAAATCTTCAGTTCATCTGTTTTACTGCAGCACTTCTTTATTTTGGCCTTTGCACCTTCTGAACCCATTTTGGTCTTCCCCCCTCCTTTCTTGTCTTTGCAAGAACCTTTTGCTTTCTTCATGGATGAGAGAGCCTTATGTTCCAGAACTCATATGGTCTTCTGTCATTAGTGTTCAATGCAGCTGATCGATTCTTGATATGTTTTTATAAACCAGTTGGGATAAACTTATGGTTCTATGTTGGTTCTTATGGATTTGGAAGACAAGAAAGGTGTGTTAATACAACTATTATTTAAAGATATTTACCAACCACTAAAGTCAAAGAAGAAGAAATTGAGGTCTTCTATCAGTTGACCTAGTGGCAAGAAGCTGCACTGCAATTCCAAAGGTACGCAGTTTGAAGCCACCAGCTGCTCCATGGGAGAAAGAGGGGCGATCTCCTCCTGTGTAATTAACAGCCTCTGAAAACCAGCTGGAGGATCAGCTATGGGTCGGTTCTGACTCAAAGATACACAACAACAACAACATCGGTTTTTGTAAGGCATTTCGCTGGATCATGACAAATTGTGGATTACATTGAGAAGAATGGAAATCCCAGAGCACATAATTGTGCTCGTATGAAACCTAGACCTAGACCTGTTCTCCAAACAGAGCCAAAGGTACCCTTGCTGAACGGTATAAAAGCAAGAAAGGTGTAAACAGGGTTGTATCTTTTTCTACACCTCCTTAATCTCCATGCCAGACAAATCATTTGAGAAGCTGGAATCTATGAAGAAAAATGTGGCATCAGGATCAGAGGAAGACTCATCAACACCCTGTGTTATACAGACGATATAACCTGGCTTGCTGAAAGGGAGAACCGGAAGTGCTTGCTGCAAAAGATCAAGGACTTCCATATGGATTATATTTCAATATCAAGAAAACAAAAATTGTCCCCAATGGGCCAAAAGGAGATGATAGAAGAAGAAAAGATGGAAATTGTCAGTTATTTCATCTCACTTGTAACCACAATCAATACCCTTGGTACCAACGCTCAGAAAGTCAAAAGACATGTTGCAGTGGGACATTTTAAAGTCAGGGACCTCTCCAAAGTGCTGGAGAGCAAGGATGTCCATTTGAAGGTTAAGGTCTCACATAATTCGGGCATGTTATTAGGAAGGGCCATTTCTTGGAAAAAGACATCATGCTCGGAAAAAGGAAGGATCAGCAAAGGAGCAAGGCCCTCAGCGAGACAGATTGACAAGGTGACTAGAACAATTGGCTCTGGTGTGGCTGAGACGATGAGGCTGGCCCAGGACAGGGCAGGGTTCAGATCTGATGTTCACAGGGTCGCAATGAGGCGAAGTCAACAGTACCTAACAACAACAGCAACCACATGTTTCAGTCTGAACTTGCTTGACCATGCAATCAAGATGCATTAATATTAACTGATGGCTGGAATGCAAATATTGGAAACAATGAAGGCTAGTAGAGGGGAAATATGGACTTGGTGACAGAAATGAAGCTGGAGATAAAATGAGAGAATTTTGTACAAGGAATGACCTATTCATTGCAAACACCTTTCTTTAAAACACCACCAACACCACCACTACAAATGCCAGGTCTTTTCCACTTGGAACTTCTGTGTGACCTCGAACTGCCAGCCTTTGGGTTCATGGCTGAATGCTTAACCCTGCAGCTCCAGACTTCTCCTCCCTCGTTTATCCTCCATGGCTCGCTCCCGCCAGCTGCTCCAGGTGTGCCGTTGCCAAATCTTTTGCTCTTATTTTTTTAAAAAAGCAGCCAGAACTTTTGGTTCAATATGAAATTTCCTGATTTAAAAATGCTGCCAGCTGAATCAATAATTTATTATTAGTTTTCTAAATCTCCCGAAGGCCAAATGAAACATATTTGTGGTCAAGCGTGGCCTGTGGGCTGTAGTAAGAAAACAAAAATAAAAAACCCCAAAAATCCAAGTCCGTGAGCATTTATGTTTACTCCGACCCTCTGTATGTGCCTAAGAGGTGGCACAAGCTTCATGATCATATGAGTTCCAGAGAAGACGTCTGTCTGTGCTGATGAAGACGTTGATAAACTTTCTTTCTTTCCCCACCAGACCTGGACTTCATAATAGTCTCTGGTTTATTGACACACTTTGGCCACCCTGCTAAGACTTGAGACGCCATTGTTGAATATTTGGCTAGCTAGGAGCTATGAAGAAGAATGTGGCATCAGGATTGGAAGAAGACTCATCAACAACCTGCATTATGCAGTTGACACAACCTTGCCTGATGAAAGTGAGGAGGATTTGAATTGGTTGCAGCAAGAGATCAATATGGATTACATCTCAATGTTAAAAAAACAAAAATCTTCACCACTAGACCAACAGGCAGTATATATCATGGCAGATAGAGAAAAGATTGAAAATGTCTACGACTTCATGGCAGATAGGGAAAAGATTGAAAATGTCTACGACTTCATGGCAGATAGAGAAAAGATTGAAAATGTCTATGACTTCATATTCCTTGCATCCACAATCAATACCATTGATAGCAGCAGACAGGAGATCAGGAGACATTTTACATCATGAAAGTCTGCTGTCAGGGACCTGCTGAAAGGGCTGAGGAGCAACGATGTCAGTTTGAGGGCTAAGGTGCACCTGATGTAGGCCATGGTCTTTTCAATCACTTGCTATGCATCTGAGAGCAGGACAATGACTAAGGATGATGGAGAAATTGATGCTTTGGAGCAGGGATGTTGGAGAAACTCTGAACATCCCATTGACTGCCAAAAGAACAGACAGATCTCTCTTGGAAAAAGTGCAGCCAGAGTGCTCCTTGGAGGCAAAGATGAAAAAGCTTCATCTCACATACTTGGGGCATGCTGTTAGGAGAGGCTATTCCTTGGAAAAGAACATCATGCTTGAAGGGTGGAGGACTGGTGAAAGAGAGGAAGACCCTCAACCAGTGACTGTGGCAATGGCCTCCAGTATGTCAGCACAGGACAGGACAGGACAGGGTTCAGATCTGTTGTACATAGGATCACTATGAGTCATACTCAACTCAACGGCACTTAACAATAACAACAACTACAACAGGTGTTGTTTTCATCTGGCCTTCACAGGCTGAGGAACAGAGTTCCTGGGTAGAAGATGGTGAAGAGCTTGGATGCCAACCAGAGGTACCTCAGAAGAAAGGCCTGGCGATTCACCTCCAGTGAGTCAGCCCAGAGAACCCTATAAACTACAGTTCTACGCTGTGACACGTGAGTCAGTGGTATTCTTTTTCTGAGAGCAAAGATGAGAGGACGAGGGTAAAATATGCAACTGACACGAGTCAAACAATTTATATCTTGAAGAAGAGAAACTCCTTAGACTTGCAAATCTATTCATAGCATGTTGTTGTTATTGTTATTGTGTACCAAAGAGTCAGAATAGATCCATGGCTGACCGTCTAGGGGTTTTCAGAAGAAGTAAGTCACATGGGAGGAGACGGCCCATCTTTCTCCTGCAGGTGGATTTGAACAGTTTTTCTTCAGAGTTGCAGCACATCTTCTTATCACTAGGCTACCAGAGCTCCCTATTCATAGCATACACAGACATAAATCTGTCGTCATTGTGTTTATTCCAACTCAGTCACCCTACAAGATAGAGTAAAATTAATGCACAGAATTTCCAAGGTTGTTATTTATTTGTACAGGAGCAGAGAGTCACTTTCTCCTTTGTGGACGTATGTGGAATGATGGGTAGGTTTGAACCACTGACCTTTGGTAGTCAAGCATTTAGACCACTGTGCCACCAGAGCTTCGTTGGTTTATAATTTAATTAATTAAATATATAATAATATTATATATCATTGTTGTTGTTGTTGTGTACCATAGAGTCGGAGCTGACCCATAGCTGACCCTCCTGTGGGTTTTCTGAAGCAGTTAATCACACGGGAGGAGACTGCCCACCCTTCTCTCTCAGAGCAGCTGGTGGCCTCGAACCATGTGCCTTTGGGATTGTAACACAGCTTCTTGCCACTAGGCCACCAGAGCTATATATAATATGATATGATATGATATGATATGTTGATATAATTTATTATACCACTTTAAAATTTTACAAAAACCCAAACACACTGCCGTGACATACATCCTGACTCACCCTGCACAACTGCCCCGTAGGATTTCCAAGGTTGCAATATTTAGGGAAGCAGATGATGACATGTTTTTTCTTACAGTGCAGCTGGTAGATTCAAACCACTGACCTTTTTGTTAGCAGCCATGTGTTAAACCACTGTACTACCAGGGCTCTACAGATGTTGTTATTCATAGATGCTGTTGAGTCATTTCTGACTCGGAGTGGATCTGTATACAGCAGAGTGAGCCCCTGCCCAGCCCCAGACTTTCCTCATGATCTCCGCTACGTGCCAACCATGGATGTAGCCACTGAGTCAGTCCATCTCCATGGTGGGCTCCGCTTTTTGCTGATCTTTTAATTCACCAAGGATGGTGCCTTTGTCCAAGGATATGCCCCTCCTGACAATGTGTCCAAAGTCTGTAAGATGAACGCTCACAATCCTTGTTTCTAAATTTCAACCAAACAGTAGAGACGCCTGTAAGATGAATAATGCTTAAGGAAGTCAGCACTTCTTAGATCAGTGATATAAGATTTGCCCAGGGATCAAACTCAGAAGGCAGGAAGGATGAGGATAGAAGGATTAATGGACACAAGAATTATAGGAAAGGAGCAGGAATGATACAGTTGCATCTGTTGTTGTGTGCTGTTAAATTGGAACAGACTCATAACTCCAGTGGATTTTCAGAGGCAGTAAATTGCATGGGGATCGATTGCTCATTATTCTCCCTCAGAGCAGCTGTTGGATTTGAACCATGTGCCTTTGGGTTGACAGCACAGCTCCATGTTGTTGTTGTTGTTGTTGTGTACCATCAGGTTGGGTTTTCAGAGGCAGTTAATCACACAGGAGGAGACTGCCCATCCTTCTCCTGTGGAGCAGTTGGTGGATTCGAACTGTATGCCATTGGGATTGCAGTGCAGCTTCTTGCCACTAGACCACCAGAGCTCACAGCTCCTTAGCACTAGGAATTAGACCTCAGGGGGGTCTGAGTGTTTGCACAAGCTCTGCCTGGCTGCCTTCCTTGGCATCAGAGAGGTGGGGAAAGAGTCCCTTCACAGCCCTGGACCCTTGTTCCCTCTCTTCCTGATAGAGAACAAACAGTAGACCTGAAGGGCAATTCCAGGTGTCTCTGTCGCTGGGTCTCCCATAAAGAATACAGAGGTGAGTTGAGGTGCGGTAAGAAGACATACAAGTTTCAAGACATTTTGGACCTAACCTTTCAACCTAAGGCTTCATCTTGGGGAGGATTTCTTAGACTTAATTTTTAACATGATCTCATTTTTAACATTTAACGTGAGCGCGGGGAGGACTGTCACATCTTCATGCTGATGGATTTGGCAGAAGATAATCAGGGAACTACCCAAAATTGTATTTCATGAGAATCCAGACTTTCTGGAGCTACAGAGGCTGAATGAACCCCCAAAGACACCAGGGCCTTGAGATCACCTTTATACCCTAAATCTAAAACGCTTCCTAGAAATCTTCTCGAAATCAAACAGTATTTCTTCTTAACTGGGAAAGAATGTCAGCCTTGATCATCATCCTCTTTTAATAATTTTCTATATGAGATCAAATCAACCACAGCAACTAGGAAGATTAGATGTGAATGGCAATGGGAGGGGAGGGAGTACACAACTCACAGTTGAGGAGCAGTCAAAGTGCTCCTTGGAGGCAACAGTGATAAAGTGTCACAAACTTTGGGCATGTTGCTCGGAGAGACAATTCCTTAGAAAGGGACATCATGCTTGGAAAGGCCAGTGAAGGAGAGGAAGATTATTTTTTTGTTTTAATTTTAATTTTTTTTTTTTGAGAGGAAGATTCTTAATGAGATGGATTGACACAGTGACTGGAGCAATGGGCTGAAGTGTGTTAGAGCTGGTGAGGATGACATAAGACAAGGTTTAGATCTGTTGATCATAGAGTTGCTATGAGTCATACTTGACTTGATGGCACCTAACAACAACAACAACAACTTTGCAACAACAGCAAAAAAGAATTTTTCTTTTTTAATAGTCCTCTATGAAGCTCATCATGTCCCTCTCCAAGGAATATCCCCTCCTAAGCAATATACCCCAAGTATGTGAGGTAAAGTCTCATCATCTTTGCCTCCAAAGAGCACTCCAGCTTCACTCTCTCCAAGACATATTTATTTGTCCTTTTGGCGGTCCCTGGGATACTCAGCGCTCTTCTCCAACACCACAGCTCCAAGGCATCAATCCTTCTCCTTTCATCCCTATTCATTTTTCAGCTCTCAGCAAGTGATCGGAAGGACCACGGCCTGAATCAGACACGCCTCAGAGACACGATGCTAGGAAGGGTGGAGGGTCGGTGAAGGAGAGGAAGACCCTCAATTAGGTGGGTTGACATGGTGACTGGTGCAGTGGGCTCTTGTGTGCCAGGAGGTGTGAGGGTGACGCAGGATAGGATAGGGTGAGGATCTTTTGTTCACGGGGTCACTATGAGTCGTACTCGACTTGACAGCACCTAACAACAACAACAACAATGAATCTCATCAGGTATAGCTAAGCATACATTGTGTATAAAGAACTGGCTGTTATTTCCTATCTAGAATAATCCCCAGCTCAATACATTACTATGAAGTAGGTTGGAATCTTGCCACAGATTGTCCATTTTCCTCCTGCGGAGGAGTGTATTGGAACCGCCTACTTTTAAGTTGATAGCACCACTTTTTACCCATTAGGTTACCAGGGCTCCCTGGGAGAACTAAGTACAGTGTATCTCCATATGCTTTCCAAGGTCTAGATGTGGCTGTGGCTGCTAACAGGAAGGTTGGTAGTTTGGAACCCATTCAAAGGCACCAGGGGGAAAGTCCTGGCAATCAGCTTCCATAAATATCACAAGGAGAATCCAGACATGTGCATTTCTACACGTATAAATGTGAAATCTGTGACATTGTCTACCAAGTGTTACAAGAGCTGGACTTGGTCTGGGAGTACAAGAGCATGTCTTTTAAAAGCGTTCATGTGTTCCGAGTCAACTTTTGCAACCTATTGTAAGAGAGTTCCGTAGTTCTGCTTTGGAAGGTTTGTAGTTTTGGAGCCTGGGGAGGTGGCCTGAAAGCAGAGGGACAGGGGGGGTCTGGGCGGTCTCTTTGTGGCCCCAAGGTTCAGTCCTGACTCCCGGTCTCCCAGTGCTCTTTCCTGTCCTGGGAGCTTCATCTCCGTTCTGGCTAGGCCTTGGTGTGGCTTGGGGTCCAGAAACCCGAGTGTGGGTGGGGTGTCTTCCTGGGAGAAGGCCAGAGTGGGCGCTGGGCCTCCTGCCCCAGAAGTGTGAGGTTTTCCAGCGTCTGGAGGTACTTCCGGTGTTTAACCTGCTCCCAAGCTTGAGTCATAAGAAGGCAAGCTGGGCCTGGCAAGGACAGGCCTCCAAGGGACCTGGGGGCATTTCAAATGCAAGATAAAGTGGAGACCTGGCAGTGTTTGGAAGCCTGCTGGTTCCATCCTTACCCATGCCTGCTTTTTCGACTGCGTCAGGTTGTCTCTGAGCCCGAGGGTGGGGGTGGGAGTGGAGGTGGGGGTGCTGGGTGAGGTGGGCTTTGGGTTTCTATGACTCAGCCCAACACTACTGTCAAAGGGCCCAGACTCCCGTGTGGACCCCACCCTGCCACCTGCCTTGGTTCAGACAGCACCCTTGCAGGTAGGAAGTAACAACAACCATCTCTAAATGTAGCATGAGGCAGGATTATAAAGCCCATTTCACAGATGAGGAAAATGAGACCCAGAAAGGCTAAGCAGTTTTCACTGTCTTCCTATCAGGCCCTTTCTTCCTCCATAGAGAGGGAACCACTTGTCACTTTGAGGGAGATGACACTGGGACGCTCACCATCAGCAAGGGCCCAGCTGAATGTACCTGGCCAGTCGTTGGTCTTTCAAAGTGTCCTGAACGAGGCATCCAGGTTCCAGATTCTGTGCCTTGAACACACTGTGCCTGTTGTTCTGTGTGGCAGAGACCAGGCCCACATGCTACGAAGGTCCTAGTTTCAGCTCTGTGCCTGGCACATTTGCTCTATAAATGGCTGACTTTCTCTAGCTTCAGTCTTCTCATCTGGAACTTGGGTTGAGTCCAGTAGAGTGGCATAGTCCTTGGCGTGCCATTGTTCCTTAGGAAGAAATGGAGACCACTGGGGCTTTGCTCAGCCCTTTGCCTGCCAAGGATCTGACCCCCACCCCAGACCACCCTACAAGTTGCTTTGGGAGAAATCTGGGCACTGCAGGGCCCTCCAGGGCCGGCTTGGATTGCTTCCCCTGCAACTCTGATCTCCAGTTTTCTGGGATTCTCGCTCAGTGAGAAAGGGACAGTATCCTGGGGTTACTGGAATTTAGTGCAGCCAGGACTCCCTGAGGGTCTGAGGGGGAAAGGGGAACTTCCTGGTTCTCTCCCCATGTCTGGGGTGGGGGGGCTGGGGTGTCTCTGCCACCCACCTGAGAGCCGCTGGGGTTGGCCAGTGTATTTTCTGAGTGTGACACTCTACAGCCAACAGGGGACAGCAAATACATTTTTTATGATCCAGGGAGGTTCCATCACGTTTCCACGCAGAGGGACAAGTCTGTTTTCAGTTATTGGCCATCCTTTGGACAAGAGAGGGCGGCTTCTGCCATGATCTGGGGGTCCCTGGCAAGGGATACCCTGCTGATCCGGAGGACTCCCCTTACTTCTGGAACCAAAAAAGAAGTTTACGAGAAGATGGAGTGTCAGCGCCAGAGGCCAGATCTTTGCCAGGTAGGGAGGAGACTTACCTCCCAATTTCCACCACGTGCCTCTGACGGGGGGGGGGGGGGGGCTTTGAACGCGACAGCAATTAAAGCAGTGCTTTTGGGGACCAGGGAGCACCACTTTTTTTTTTTTTTGGCCTGATGATGGGTTGGCGTTTTGGGGGAGTTCCTGGCAACAGAGCATGCCCTTCCAGTCTCAAACCTGGGAGCTTCAAGGGGCCTCGGGTCTTCCAAAAGGAAGGGGTAGGGGGCCACCATGGAGTTGGGGCTCATCTCGGTGCCAGTCGGATTGCTGGTTTGGGGAGGGGGTCCATTGCTTTGGAAGAAGAGCTAGAAGCGTCTGCTGCTCTGGCCACTGGGGGTTTCCCCAAAAGGGACCGATCTGGGGGCGGGTCTGAGTCCTAAGTGGACGTTTCCCCCTGGCTACCCGCCTGCGCCCCCAGCTCCAGATTCTCCCGGACGCATTGGGGGCGCTCCTCCCCAGGAGGGAGGCCCAGCCTCGGCTCCCTCCTCCGGGCAATGGGGGTATTGGAAGTGGGGAGTCTTCCCCTGCTCCCCACCCCGTTTGGAGAACCCCGGGCTCTGCCCCTACAGATCGGGCCTGACGTCGCTGCCGCATTTCTAGGAATGCCCCCGGCCGCTGACTATATTTGGCGAGGGTTTCTAGGAAGGCGCCCCCTCGCCCAGCCCCCACCCCACCCCGGCTCCCCGGGCCAGGGAGGAGCCTCCCGCCGCCTCCCCGGCGCGGCCAACCCCGGGCTGCCCAGCCCCCGCCGGGCCGGCCGGAGGGCGCGGGGCGGGGGCCGGGGGCGCGGCTTTGTGGCCGGAGCGCGCAGGCTGGTGGCTCCCGGAGCTCGGCGCTCTCCCCGGGGAAGGCTTCTCGACGCCCCCCGGCCGGCGCTCGCATCTACTCCGGGGCGGGGGCACTTGTTTTTTTCTGAAATTCCCCCCTCATCGCGGTGGGCGCCCATCGAGGCGGAGGCTGCGGGGCTCCCCGCCCCGCACACGCCTCCCCAGAATCCTGGAAGGCGCAACCCTAGGGGGTCCCCCGTCCCCCTCCGGGAGGTAGCAGCGGTGAGTCGGCCCCCTTTTTCCTGCATGGCACCCCGCTACCGGGCCAGGGCGGTGACCGCGGCAGGTGGGCGCCCAGGTCCCCCGGGTTTAAGGGGGTGCGGGGCAGTCGCTTGGGGGGTGGGTGGGGATAGGCGCCGGGAGGTGGCGGTGGGGACCGCGCGCGGCTCTCCCGGGACCCAGCGCGAGACGCTCGTCTGGGCTGCAGTCCCCCGAGGCGGCGGGGCGCGCCACCCCCCAGCCCCCTGCCTGGCTCCAAAGAGGGGCAGTCAGGTGGGAGCGGGGCGCAGCGGGCCCCCCTCCCTTGGGCGGGGGATGGGACATTTAGGGAGGCGTCTGCCAGACAGTCACCCCACCCCCACCCGGTAGAGCGCGTGGGGGACACGGGCTCGCTGCGTGACCCCGATATCAGTGCCCTGCGGAGAGCAGGCCGCCGTGCCTGTGCCTCCACGTGCGCCCGGGCCGCCGGGGGGTCGGAGCTCCCCGCGGGGCCGCGCCCTGGGCACGTACGGAAAAGCCAAGGGGACCGTCCCTGGGGAGTCGCCACCTCCCCAAAGTCAAGTTAGCCGCCCCCTCCCCCGCCAGCCGCCGGCGGCCATGGCACGTTGGTTGGCGCTGCCTTTTTGCGCGGCCCGAGTAGGAAACTCATTTCCGGGGTGCAAACTGGGGTGCCTGAGACGACGCAAAGTTGCTTTGGCAAAAGTTAGACCAACAGAGGCTGAAAAAGCCTTGTGGGGTTTCTTGGGGAGAGGGGGGCGTGTTTCTGGTTTCTCCCGCGTCGGCCCTCGAGGAGGGGGGCGCTGGAACGTGCCGCGGGATCCCCGGAGACACGTCCGTATTTGTCCTTTATTTTTAGATGAAGTTGTGAATTGTGTGTGTGTGTGTGCATGTCTGTGTGTGTAAGGGCGTGTGTGTGTGTGTGTGTGTGTGTGTGTGTGTGTGTGTGTGTAGGGGTATGCGTCGAGACGTGTGTGTGTTTTGGGGTGTTTGTGTATGTAGAGGTGGCCTTCCAGAACCTAGAGGCTAATTGAGCTATTAAGATGGAAATTATTTAACCCTAATCGCGGCAAAGCAGCAAATTTGACTTTAATGAGAGACAATTAAGGACACAGATAGTAAACTTTAGCTGAAGATGGAGCTGGTTTGGAGCGGGTGGAAGGGCATTTTGAGCGCCTGGACTGCTCCGCAGGAACAGACACCCCATGGGGTGAGCAGAAAAGCCCTGTCTGAACACCCGAAATGATTCTATTGATTATCCAGGATTCTCCCAGATCGCGCCCTCCAGGAAGCCCGCCCGCCCGCCCAGCGCAGCGAGCTGCTGCGGCCCCACTTCTCTTAGTCTTTGGAGGCTGTGGTCCCAGGATCGGGGTTTTGAGGGCAAGATGAGTTTTTGTTTTATCCAACTGGCCCACAAAGTCCCGCTTTTGGGGTCATTCGAGACCGCGAGGGATTAAGGACTCACACCCCCACCCCTGCAGGCCTTGGAGACTGAGGACAGAGTGTGGATTCCCCATGTCGCAAGACCCATTCCCAGTTAGAAAGAGGAAAGTTGGCGTTTTCTAAAAATGAGAGGGCATTGGGGTGTCGCTCCGCTAGTGCACTGAACTGTCATGCCCTTTGAGACCTTTCCCCTGGCAAGGCCAAAATATGTGAGTGATAGGAACACAATTCCCCCCCTATGGTTTAATGAGAGGCTTCACTGAACTGTCTTTGCAGGGACCAAGTCACACGAAACACTTCCCTCCCCAAAGAAAACATTAACTGCAATAAGACGTGTAATGTCAGGCATTTATATTAGCATTGTCTTTCCACTGGGAATCAAGATCTTTCATGGCCATTCTTTTGCTCCCAGGCAGGTGGGGTAGTAGTTCACAGGCAAGTCCCTGGTGAAATCATCAATGCATCTTCTAGAACATGAGCCTTTTACTTTGTCCTTATTTCCCCACACCACCCAGCCCTCTGTAGTTGTTACCTATCTCAGACTTCTTGGCAAACCTGGATTCAAACTCACATGTTCACAGCAGGGTGGAGAAGGTGAGCTATGGCTGCAAACACTTTTGCACACGAATCCTCGCCAGGGTGGCAAACATGGCACAGGTACACAGCGGTGACACTGCAGTGGGCCATGGGGTGTGACATAAAATGACAAATTGGGGCCGCCTATGGTTCCAGTGTGGCTTGTTGAGGGAGAGTTGCCACGTGTGGAAACCACACTCCCCTCAACTGTCACCCCCTCGAGAGAGCTGGTTGTGGGATCATATTTGTTTTGCTAACTAAGGCTATCTTCTCCCAAATTAGCCTTTAATGATACTTGTACAAATTGGAGTGTTTTTACGTGAATTAATGAGGCTCCAAAGTGGGTACTGTGCCAAGACGCTTGAGCTGTAATCTGGGCGAGGAAGTCGAACTGAAATGACAGAATTGGTGACTGTGGAAAATCTGGTGGAATTTAGGGCTAAATGGGAAATGCGTTTGGGCTTTAAGCGTTAACAGCACCGTATTACCAATGTTCAGCCTCTGAATGCGTGCGCGTAATTATGAATCCATTGAGCAAACTTTTCTCCCCTCTGAATCTGAAAACAGGCTGGGTAGTATGATGGGGAGATTATAAATCAGGCCTTTGCAGTGAGAAGTCATCATTAATTCAACAAGGAATCACAGCGCCTTTTTATATTCTCAGCCACCACCAGCACCACCCCTCAAACCAGTAAGAGAAAAAAAAAATACACCATCTAGCTTCTGAACGTGGGACTCATTTTGGCTTCTCTTTTTGCTTCTCTGTGTGAGATTTCATCAAGCAATTGCTATTTTTCTTTCCAAAGAAGTGTGGATTTATGGAAAAAAAAGAAATAGTAACTTTGGATTTCCTTCCTAGTCATACACAAGCCCCGTAAGTTGATCTCCTAGAGGGGAAACTGTGTTGGTGGAAAAGATCTCACAAGGGGTAACATATTTTGAGATCTGCTGTAAAGAGAAAACAAAAATCCTTCCTTAAAAATAAATCACGCCTGTATGACTCAAACTGAAGAAAGTCGGAAACGTCTCTACAAGGAAACACCCCCCACCCCCACCCCCGTTCTCCTGACATTAATTAAGAACAGAAAGAAGATTCCTTTTGGACAGACTTAGAGCTTCCGATGAGTAGATCCCTCCAACCTCTTGGAATTTGGATGGTAGAGTTTAAAAAAATACAGCTGTTTGAGGAAAGAGGCTAGAAGTCTGCCTTGTAAAAAGTTAAGTCCGCAGTGGTACTGTAGACTGGGCCAGAAAATAGAGTCGCAAATATCAACAAAATGGCAACACTGTGCATCAGAATTACTTCAAACTGGATTTTTTTCCCTCCCCAGCCTTACCTCTCAAACCTCTTAAAGATGTAAAGCCTGTGTTGCTATTTATTGTCTGAAATGAGATGACATAAAAAAGAAACCTCAACAAAGAACAAAACAAAGCCACAAAAAAATAACCCTGCGCGGAAACAGTGAAACCCACAAACGTGATTGAAATGGCCATAGTTTTTCAGGCCTCGTAGGCCAACAAGCTTTTTGGAGCAAATGATGGGAGTTTAGATTGAGTCTCTTCACTCTTGATGGGGTTTTTTTGGGGGCTTTCAGCAAAGCTTCAAGAGTTAAGATGCTGGCTTTTGCTGTACCCTCAATGGTAGGGAGCATGTGCAAATATTTACAAAGCTTTTTTAAAAAAAGAGAAGTTTCTAATTTTGAATCCTCTTCCATAAAACATCTGAGTATAAGGAACCACAAAGCAGTGTTTTGACCTTGGTCCCTGCATAGCAACAGAAAGACAGGACCCACCTAGGAAATGAAAACCCCTCATGTTAGAGTCACAAGGAACCATTTTGAAACTACATGGGGAAGATGGGAGGGAGGGGACCAGTTTATAGACTTTTCTGGAAGGTTTGGGCTCAGGCAGAGAGAGAGGAGTCAGTGATTGACTCAGGCCTTGACTTGGAGGTGCCGTGTTGTGTGAAGAGTTTCTCAGAGAAGTACAAAAACACTAGGTTCTTAGAGTCAGGCGTAAGATCAGGGCCTGGGCCTCGGGTCATCTCTGCCAAAAACAGCTCAAACCACTGCCAGCTGAGGCCCAGACGCGGCCTGTTCGCCACCAGCAGAGCCCAAACAAGACCCAGACAGGTGCCTGCCGTCTGGCCTCCGGCTTCGGCCTGCAGCCGTTCTTGGCTAAGAAGTGGGCATTTGGCTCCTGAAGTTCAGTATTCTAGAGGCTTTGGTGAGGCCAGACCCCACTTTGCTAAGTGCAGGCCCCCAAATGCACAAGAGGAAGCAGAGCCAGAGGCTGGGAACAAACCTGGCCTGCCTCAGAGTGAGCAGTGGGCTGGCGGCCCGGGTTGTAGGCCTCTGAGTTCTCCAGCACCTTCTGTGTGGGGCTGCACTCTGGAAGCTGAGCCCTCCTCTTCTTCTCAGGGACCCTGGGGCAGGTGGGACAGGGCTGCCACCTGCACGGGCCAACTTCTGTCAGCAGAAAGAAGAGCTGAGGGGCGTTTCTGGATGACAAGCACAGGGATAAAGTTCAGCCACCACTTGGCAGCCAGAGCCGTGACCTCCTGACCCAGCCACGTGCGTAGGGCTCTCCTTTGGCCCTGAGGCATTGTGGATCCTGATTGTGTCCTTGGGTGACATGGAAAGGACCAACTGGACACAGGACCAGGCCACATTTGACCTGGGCTTCACCCAATAATATGTCAGGTGCTGCTGAAAAGAAGAGGCCTGGTGGCCTTGGGTGAGGGTCGCTGTGAGTATAGAGTGGCCCCTCACAGACCTGGCCGAAGTAGTTGGCGTGCTGGTGGTGACAGACCAGGGCTTGATACTCTAGGACCATCAGAGCTTTAGGCCATGCCACGGGGCCTGGCTTTGGTGCTGTGGGGAAGGCTGCTGCTTGGGGTCACCATATAATACAGAGAGTACCGCGCAGAGGCTGTTCCAGGCGCATCCGCTCTCCTGTTAACGATGATCCCGGACAGTATTATGCTGGGTTCACCTTTGGGCTACCGGCTGGCCAGGGGAACCAGCCCAAGGTGGGGGACAGGGGAAAGATTGACCTGCATTCCTTGACCCTAAAATGGTAGTGACCTGTCTGAGGAGAGGAGCAGTCACCCTGGACCTTGGTAGTCATCGCCCCACTTTTAAAAACATTTTCTTGTGATGAGACATACATAACACAACAATTTGTCACTTCAGCAGCCTTCACATGTACTGTTAGTGACACTATGTGTTCCTTTTGTTCACTCTTCTCCACCCTGTGTTTTACTGTCACCTCTCCCAGCAGTGTCCAGCCCCTCTACCAGACACTTGCCCTAGATATTTTACATTCATGCCTTTTTAATTAAAAATATCAATATTGTGGTAAAATGAAATTGTATTTCATTTCTCACCTTAACCACTTGTTTTCCATGAACAACTCTGTGACATTCGTGACACTCACCATGCTTTGCAGGCATCGCAACTGTCCATGCCTTACAGTTTTTGGTCACCTCACAGAAGCTCAGAACCCCTTCTATCAGAGATCCTCCTGTCCCCCCACTCAGCCTCCCACCCCTGACAACCTCTCATATAATTCCAGTCTCTCTACATTTGCCTGTTCTAGAGACCTCACATATCATGTTGTTACACAGACAACAAGAGAGCAATATATATGTATATTTCTACACTGCACAACCTCCTGGCATGTTGGCATGTTAGCTCCCTGCTCCCCTGTTTTGCATGTTATATGCATGTGCGCATTATTTACGTGAGCACACTGTCTGTGGAAATACTGTCAAGTGGAAATGACAGTGTTTGTTCTCCTGGGTCTGACTTAATTTTGATATTTAAAATGTACTTGGACTTCCTTTCTTCTTAGGACCAATTACTCCTTCCTGATCATCCCCCGTGGCCCCCACACACCAAGTCCCTCACCAGGCCTTCAGCCCTCGGTTGGCCTTGCCAGAGGGAAGCACCGCATACTCTCCAGTTCTTTTCCTCTCCAGTTTCGTGTGGACTGGACCACATGGGTTGGTGGGCCTATCAGATTGTTGGTGAGGGTTTGGGATGACCACTTGGGGTCCTGGGGGAAATGTCACAGACTCCTTCAAGACTTTAGGGAATGATTATTGTAAGGATTTGGGGGACCAGCTTCTTGGGTCCCAGGTCCTGCTCTGGGGGTGGGGAAGGGAGGGTGCAACTGTTTTGAAACTGTAACATGGAGATGCATTTACCAATCAAGTTGAGGAGGAGGCTCCCTGGGGGATCCTGAAGGGAACCTTCATTTCCTGTACTGGAAACCTCACTCTAACTTTGTCCATTCTTTTTCTTTTCTCCTCTTGAGTTTTGGCTCCTGGCTTTCTGAGAGCCACTGCTTCCTGCCCAGCTGGCTCATTACCGCAGGGAAAATGAGGGACTTTTGGGGGCAGATGTGTTTCCGTTCCGCTATCATAATGCCCCTAAAAATCCTTATTGCTCTTGCAGTATTCCTCGGGGGTCTGGGCTGGCCTGGCTCGGCCTGTAAAAGTCACAGCTGGAAGAAGACCGAACGACGCTGCCCGCACTGTCCCCTCACAGTTCTGCTGACCCTGCAGCAGATCAGGGGTCCCCTTCTCTGTGCTCAGAGCTGGTCACAAAGGGCTTTCGTTTCTCACCTCCTAGAGGCCAGTGCACTGGGCTTTGGAAAGAGACCATCTGGGGATCGTGAGGGGAGGTGGGGAAAGTGGAAGAGAAACAAGCGCTACCTGTTTGACCAGGTGAGGTTCACCTTCTGCCTGGTCCTTCCGCCTCTGGGAGCTTCATGTTGGCAGGGGTCCCAGGGCTCCATGGGGCTCTGAAATGGGTGCCTTTTCTGCCCTCGGCCTCAGTTTCCCTACTCACCAAGGGAGGAGGCCATAGCCTCTACTCTGACCTTAAAGATTCATGGATGTGCTTGGTGGCTATAATGAGATCAAGAGGCTGTGCAATGCTTGGAAAATAGAACCACTAAAGCGGTTCACAAGGGAGCCTTGGTAAAGGAGTTGTGCTGCCAACTCAAAGGCACGCAGTTCGAATCCACCAGTTGCTCCTTGGGAGAAAGACGGGCAGTCTCCTCTTGTGTGATTAACTAACGGCCTCTGAAAACTCACTGGAGGGTCAACTATGAGTCAGTTCTGACTCAGTGGCCCACAACAACAACAACAAGCAGTCCATGAGAGTTCTGCCATTAACCCAAAGGGCTAGGAGCCTTGTTGGCAATTCCAGTCCACCAGTGGCTCTGCAGAGGGAAATGGGCATTTCCCTTCTATGTGATTTACAGCCTCTGAAACCCAAAGGCGAGGCAGCTATAGAGTCTAACGTGCTAGCGTGAGTGAACGCGTGAAAGCATTAAATGTGAAAGAAAGGCAGTTCGCTGGTATTTCTAGCACACAGCTGATATGCAGAGATTAGGCAGACGGGATTTGGGGGTTAGCCAGGCCTGAGTTCCCATCCTGTGTCGCCGTGGTCAACTTCTCTGGCCCCAGTCCCTGTCCATGAGGCCCTTGTCTTGGAGCAAGAGCTCCCCAAGTCTGATAGACACATTCATGCAATGATTTGAAGTAGTACCAGGCTGGCTACCGGTGTAAATTATTTTAATAAGTATTTATTTGCACACTTTCTTATTTTGACAAATAACAGACACATCGTGTCAATAACACACAGAGGAAAGTAATGGCCTTAGAGGGTTTGCAAAAACACGTGACGCAAGTGTTATTTGCACGAATAAGGTAATTTCTGTTTTTATCAAGTGGTTGGTGTTTCAGTTAAGCAAGGGATAAAATCCACTGCCGTTTAGTCAATTGTGACTCAAAACAATACTCTATTGGGTTTCCGGGACCAAAAATCGTAATGGAAACACACTGTCCAGGTTCAACCTGTTAACCTTTTGCTTGGCAACCCAACTTCATACCTCACTGTTATAGGCCTAGGATTAGAAAGGTAATTTTTAAAAATAATTCTTAATTTT
>NW_006399895.1:3440386-3503644 GCF_000299155.1 Elephantulus edwardii
CACACACACACACACACACACACACACACACACACACAGACATGAAATGACTCAGGGCTGACCCTCCAGTGGATTTTCAGAGGCTGAAAATCACACAGGAGGAGGTTACACATCCTTCTTCCAGGGCACAGCTGGTAGATTCAAACTGCCGGTCTTTGGCTTGACAGCGCAACTCCTTACCCACTAGACCACCAGAGCATTTATCATAGAGAAAAAGGGCCAGAAAGTAGAGCTCCCACCTGGCCTTTTCCTGCATGCATTTTCCCTTTCCTCACATCTTTTGCATTTGTCACAATTGATGAATCAATACTGACAGACACTGCAGAATCCATAATTCACAGGCGCTCTGGTGGTGCAGTGCCTAAGCACTCGGCTGTCAGCTAAAAGGTTGACTGTTTGAACCTAGCTAGCTGCTTCTCAGGAGAGCAATGTGTCAGCCTGCTCGCATAATGACTCCAGCTTTGGAACGCCTATGGGGCAGTTTTCTTCTGTCCTGTGGGGTTGCAGCGCATCTGAATTGATGGCATTGGGTCTGGTTTGGAGTTTTTGTAGTTCATGTGAGGATTTGCTGTGTTGTCCACTCCTGTGAGTTTTGAGAGATGCATAATGCCACATGTCACTATGATAGTAGCATACAATGTATTTAATTGGTTATAGCCCTCTTTACCACAGGTCAAGTCTGTTAAAGAATTGGAAGGACACTGGTGGGCAAATAAAAGTACGAGTGGATGGAGAATAGGAAGGCACAGATGAGGATGTCGCCAGGAGTTGGCGTCAGCATGGTGGCACACAACATCGAGGTCAGCTCAAAGCCCGAGTGCCTAAAGGAAAGATGCCGGGCTATGAACTAGGAGATTAGTGGTTCTAATACACCCACAGGCACCTCAGAAGACAGCTGCTGTGGAGGCGGTTCCCACCCGGGGCCAGCCCTTGTATGCAGGGCGGCGCTGTGCTCCATGCATTTTTAGGAGTCACAGAGAGAAATTTCTCTGAGAATTCTTATGTTTCTCTTGGGAATTCTCAGCACCTGTGTAGTGGGCCAGCTGGGATGGAGGAATCTGCTTCCAGTTAACATTCATGGAAGGCTACACCCGTGACGACTCAATGTCACCTCTCTCCCTTCTAGGGAGCTCTGGTAGCTTAGTGGAAAGGACTTGTGCTAGCAACTCAAAGGTGTGAAGTTCGAATCCACCAGCTCCTCTGTGGGAGAAGGATGGACAGTCTCCTCCTGTGGGATTTGCTGCCTCTGAAAAGTCGCTGGAGGGACAGCTCTGGGTTTGTTTGATGGTTCACAACGACAGCAACAACAGCATCTTCCATCTGGAGTGAGAAACCCTTAACTCTCCCTCTCATGGGCACCAATAAGAAGTAAGGGGGCCTTGTAAGCAGTGGCCTCAGACCCCCACCTCTCTCCTCAGGCTTGTCTCATTTCTGTGTCCTGAGGACCCTTCTGACCATTATGTCCCTTAGAACCTGTAGACTAAGAAGCTCCCTTTACACAGAGTCTCACTGTGCCACACACAGGTGCCAGCCAGCTTGGTTGCCTCTCTGTGCCACGCCTACCCCTACCACCCTCCAACCCATAGCGTCACCAGTGCTCAGTTCCCTGCTCCAGGTGACTCTGCTTTCACGTTCTGCTGTGTCATGGTGGGGGGTGGGGGTGGTGACAGCAGGGCACAGCTGGGGTGGTCATGGGGCACTGAGACATTGGCTGACAGCTGCAGGCCCAGCTGCCAGACACCAGGGGCTGCCCATGATGGGACTGGACCCTCAGGACGCCCCTCGTTACCCTTCCACCTGTTCAGTAGGGAGAACCCCAGCTGACAAAGGCCAGGGGTGGTGAGATGATGTCTGCAACTGTTGGAGCCTTCCAAAAGACTTGTTAAGCCACGTGGGCTTGGAGTTGAGGGCACTGTGGCTGTTGATTGTCCATCAGACAGCTCCGATTGGACCCCCTCTTCCCCCTCGCTATGGAAGAGAAGGTGGTTGAGTGCTAAGGACCGCATCCAGGCTATGAATTCAGTGAATACTGCACGCAGTGGGATCCAGAGCGATGATGAGAACAAAGAAAAGAACCTGCACATTTCTTAATGTAAGGTCCATGGAGAATGCTAGAATCTACCAGGTGCTTTGCTGTAGAAGGTTGGGCAGTCTCCTCCTGTACTAGTTGGATTTGACTCAACAGCACACCACAACCAAAACAAATTTTTAAAAAGAGAACGCTAGTGGTTAAGGGCTCAGGGGAGGAATCTGTGCGAGTGCATCTGTGTGTCATTGGCTGCATCTGTGCACTTTTACACCACTCCTGTGACATGGAGCCAGACTTCGAGGTTGTGTACCCTCGGGCAGATTCCTTCACTTTTTGGTGCCACTTCTTTGGTCTCCCTTGTTCATTGTCCAACTGCCCAATGCATATGAAGCAGTTGAAAATACCGTGGTTTGGATCAGGCAGGCACACCTTAGTCTTGACTCTGGCATCCTTGCTCTCTAGCACTCTGAAGAGGTCTTTGACAGCGGGTTTGCCCAGTGCGAAGCCTCTTTTGGTGGTTTCTTGACTGCACCTTCCATGGGTATTGATTGGGGTTCCAAGTAAAATGAAATCGTTGACAACTTCATTCTTTTCTCCATCTATCTTAATGTTGCCCGTTGGACTAGTGGTGAGGATTTTTGTCTTCTTAATGTTGAAGATGCTGACGCTTCACCTCACATACTTTGGACATGTTGCTAGGAGGGGCTGTTCCTTGGAGAAGGACATGGTGCTGGGAAGGGTGAAGGGTCGGCGAAGGAGAGGAAGCCCCTCAACCAGGTGGATTCACACAGTAACTGCTGCAATGGGATCTTGTGTGTCAGGAAGTGTGAGGATGGCACAGGATAGAGCAGGGTTCAGATCTTTTGTTCATAGGCTCGCTACGAACAAAATCAGATCTTTTGTTCATAGGTGTCGCCACTCGACAGCACCTAACAACCACAACAATGTTGAGATAATTATGGTTGAGATACTGAGATGAATAATAAAGATCAAAGAATTGATACCTTTGAATTACAATATTGAAAATTAATATTGAATATGCCATGGACTGTAAAAAAAAAAAAAACCAACAAAAAAAAAACCCCAACAAACCAAACAAGTCTGCCTTGGAGGAAAGGCAAAATGTGTTATTTAAAGGCAAAAATGTGTTATTTAAAGGCAAAAATGTGTTGTTTCCTCTCACGTCCTTTGGACGTGTTGTTCGGATCTGTCCCTGGAAAAAAGACATAATGCTGAGAAAGAGTCAGCAAAAGAGAAGACCCTCAAGGAGATGGATTGGCACAGTGATTTCAGCAGTGTGCTTGAGTGCCGGCCGAGACCATGAGAATGTCTCAGGGTAGGGTTCACTTCTGTTGTCCATAGAATTGCATGAGTTGTGGTCAGCTTGACGGCACCGAACAACTGTAGCTTTGTACCATCATTTCCTGTTGTTTCAAGTTGTTCCTACATCACGTTGATGGCTGTCGTGGAGCTGGTTCTTGGTTCTTAAGAGCCTGATGGCACAGCAAGCTGCCAATACTCAGCCATCTGCCTGATAAATTGTGGACTGGACGGTTGTCCTGCAGCAGATCTGTTTTGGAGAGGGTGAAGCCAAGTTTCTTCTTGGAGGCTGGGATTTTAAAGCTCCATATCAGTATACTTGGGGCACATGGCCAGGAGAAACAGGTCCTTGAAGAAGGACATCATGCTTGGAATGGTGGAGGGACAGCTCAGGAGAGGAAGACCCTGGATGAGATGGGTTGATACAGTAATTGGAGCAATGGGGGTTGGTGTGTCGGAATTCATAAGACTGGCTCAGGACAGGGCAGGGTTCAGAGCTGCTGTACATAGGGTCACTATGGGTCACAAGCGTCTCAACAGCACATAAGAACAACAACAACAATAACAAGACCATTGTAATCCATTAGGTTTCTAATAACTGATTTGTTTGGAAGCCGATTGCCAGGCCTTTCTTCCCAATCTGCCTTAGTCTAGAAACTCCACTGACACTTGTTCAGGGTAACACATAGCCCAGTGACAGATGACCGGTGGTTGCTTATGAGGTGCCTCAGCCAGAAATCAAACCCAGGTCTCCCACGTGGAAGACAAAAGCTCTCTGACTGAACCATAGTCCCCCACTTAACAGCTTCTGTTGTTAGGTGCCATTGAGCCCAGTACAACTCCTGCTGATCCTACAAACAACACATCTCCCTATCCTGTGACACTCTCATCATCTCTGACACACTTGGGTTTATTGCGGCAGCAACTGTGTTAATCCACCTGGTGGAGGGTCTTCCTCTCCTTCGCTTTCCCTTCACCTTTCCAAGCATGACGTCCCTCTCCCAGGAATAGCCTCTCCTAGCAACATGCCTGAAGTGTGTGAGACCAAGCTTCACCCTCTTCGCCTGCAAGGAGCACTCTGGCTGTACTTCGTTCAGGATCTGTTTGTTCTTTTAGCAGTCAGTGGACTATTGAGTACTCTTCTCCGGCATCACAGCTCAAAGGCATCAGTTCTTCTTTTGTCACCCTTATTCACTGTTCAGCCATCAGATGCTTGTTGTTGTTGCTGTGTTGTTGAGCTGGAACTGACTCACACCTGACCCTTCAGCGGGTTTTCAGAGACAATAAATTGCACAAAAGGAGATGGACCATCTTTCTTCCTTGGAGCAGCCGATGGATTCGAACCACGTGCCTTTGGGATTGCAGTATCATTTCTTACCACTAGACCACCAGAGCTCCCTTAAGGAGATGCTTAACAAGTGATTGAAATGATCAAGGCTTAAATCGGGCGCACCTTAATCTTCACAGGGCTCCTCAGGAATTTGGAGAAGCCCCTGACTACAGACTTTGCTCAAACATCTCCTGATCTCCCGACTGCTGGTACCAAGGGCATTGATTGTGGATCCAAGACAGATGAAATCATTGACAACTCAATCTTTTTAAAAAAATTTTATTACTTTATTTTGTGTGTGTGTACCATCAAGTCATATCTGACTGGTACAGGAGGAGATTGTCCCTCCTTCTCCAGCAGAGCCTCTGGTGGATTCAAACCATGCGCCTCTGGGATTACAGTGCAGCTTCTTGCCACTAGGCCACCAGAGCTCCCTGACAACTCAGTGTTTTTACTTACAGTGTACAGCTAGGACTCTAGTAGGAATGAAGTAAGTGACTTTCAGAAAAGAAGTTAAGGATGGGGCCCGGCACTGACTATGTGCTGTGTACATTTATAAGAGTAAATTATTACTGTAAGATGAGATGAGAGCATCACAGCAGTATCAGTGACTTCATTGTACTTTTACTCCCTCCCAAGAGCTTCTGATGTCTTCCTTGATGGCCACACTTGAGGCGTCAGGTGGACGTTATCAGCATCTTCTTGTTGAGATGAGGAAAGGTTTTCAGCTGGGGAAGGAATGAGTCTGGGGCACCCAGATGGAAAGTGGTTTGAGCCCCATTCAGGAGTGGTTTCCCGGGCTTGCAGTCCACATTTGTACTTGTGCACCATTGAGTGCGTACAGACTCATAGAAGACCCTCCAGCGAGTTTTCAGAGGCAGCTAATCGCACGGGAGGAGACTACCCATTTCTCACCCACAGAGCAGCTGGTGGATTTGAACCACATGCCTTTGGGGTTGCAGCGCAGCTTCTTAACACTAGGCCACCAGAGTTCCCTGCACCCCATGCTTATTAATAGGATGTAATGTTCTACTGTCGCTGTCTTAAATTCTTCATAATTTGGGAGCAAGGGATCCTGCTTTTTTTTTTTTACCAAAATAAGTGAGAAAGTTTATTAAGACAGTAAAAAAGAGACAAACTAGTGAAAGTAGGTGAAAAGCAAAGAAAGGGAGAAAGGATCCCTGGAAAGATGGAAGTGAAGCCAAACCTTACAGCATGCTGTCAGCAGAAAAGGAAAGAAAGAGAGAGCGGGATCCTGCATTTTACAATACCCACACATCGCTGGTGAGCTTATTCATAGCTGAGCTTTCAGCGGGTTTCCCAGCATGTAAACCACTCAGGAAGAGATTGCCCGGCTTCCTCTCTCAGTGCCTTTAGTGGATTTGAACCACCAGAGAGCTTGAGGCTGCAGGTTCATCTCCCTGTAGGCTCTGCCACCAGAGCTCCTCATCAGAGTTCCCTGAGTTTGGTGGTGGTGGTTGTTGTTATGTATCATGGAGCCAGAACTGACTCATAGTTGACCCTCCAGCTGGTTTTTAGAGGCAACAACTCACACAGGAGGAAACTGTCTGTCTTTCTCCTGCGGAGCAGCTACAGGATTTGAACCACTTGCCTTTGGCGTGGTGGTGCACCTCTTTACCAGTAGGCCACCAGAGCACGCTTTCCAGGTTTGGTAGTTAAGAGTCCTAGGGAGACTCTGCAGAACACAATTGTCCCAGATCTGGGTTTGTCTTGTCTGAGGTCCCCGTTAGGCGGCGTGCAGGGGCTGGGGGCAGGACTTGCTAGATTTCTTGTTGTATCTCTGGGCATATACTAGATGCTCAGTTAGCAACTGTGAGACAAAGCTAATGGAGTGAAGGCTGCAGACTCTCCTGAACCATATTTAAATGACCTCTTCCAGACTCAGGCTGGGCAGTGCCAGCTGTGGCTACTTCCGCAGCCTTTGGAGACACCCCGGTAGGTGTGTCAGTACAGGTCTCTTCCCCCCTCTGACTGGACAGGGCGTCCACGTGCCAGCACCTGGCAGCAGATTACGATTTCCCTGGTTCTGGTGGGATCACAGAGACCTTGCAAGTATTTAAAAGACACAGAGGTGGATTCGTGTGTGCCCGTTTATGAGAATACACGCAGGATGATCAGGGAAATGCCCTGGGTCATCTCAAGTCCCAGCCAGAGGGTTGGGGACACACTTTCCAGGGCTTTTACGTGACTGTTACAGAACCTCGTCCCTCTGAATGACGTAGTCTACTCTCAAAAGCACCAAACTGAAAATGTTACTAAGCAACAAAGCCTCATTTCAGAAGCTTGTAAGATATTTATATCAATAATCAACGTCTAGACGATACTTTGCCAACAATTCTCGCAGGTGTTTTCTCCACACCTTCAGATCCTGGTCCTGCAAAGTCAAAGCTGCTGCTGTCATTTCGTAAATGACGTCCTGTTGGTGGTGTTGAAGGCTTCTGAGTCACTTTCAACTCATGACGACCCCACGTGATCGCTCGAACAGGAGCAGGTTTCTAGATCTTCCTTCTGCAGAGCCCCTGGGTGGGCTTGAACTACCAACCTTTCAGTTAGACATGGAACCATTGAACTATCACTCAAAAAACACATGGTTGCTGCAGTCAAATCAGTTCAGATCACAGCAACATGCCATTAGGTTTTCGTGGCTGTAAATCTCAATATCTTGCCTCAGAAAACCCTATGAACCTGGAGAAAGGACGAAAGTTATACAGGAGGTGTCCATATTCGTAGGGTCACTATGAGTCGCCTGTGACTCGACAGCACTTAACAACACCACCACCAACAGGAGAGAGAGAGAGAGAGAGAGAGAGAGCGCAGTTGGCCTAGTGGACAGAAAGCCATGCGCCCAAGCCAAAGGTAGGTGACTCTACTCTGCAGCCCTCAGGCCTGCCTTTACTTGTTTTTGCTGAAACATTCTTCTAGGTCGTGTAACCCTGGTATATCCACTTGCTGTACAGAGGTAACTCGTGGTTTCTGTGAAGCTGAACACTGTGACACTGATGAGTCAAATGCAAGAATGGTTACCCATGCTGGACAGTATTTGGTGGAGCTCCCTATTAAAACAAGCTGGGAATCAGGATTGGCATCCACTTCTGAAATAGCTTGCCTCGGGAAAACCTAGGAACCTGGAGAAAGAATGAAAGTTTTACAGGAAGTGTCCAGGACTTTCGTTCATAGGGTCACTATGAGTCACCTGCAACCCAACGGCACTTAACAACACAAAAATAAATCTCTAACAAGAGGAGACTTCCCATCTTTCCCACTTGGAGCTGCTGGTGGATTTGAACCACCAGAGAGGGCCTTTTGGTTAGCAGCACAACATCCTATGAACTAAGCCAGCAAAGCTCCGTTGAGTTGTCTGGGCTCCTAAAAACATCATACCCAGTGCTGTATCTTGGGTGCTTTGTATGTGCCAGGCATTTCACGTGTATGAAGTAATTGCTGTTGCACAAGCAGTAAAGAGAGGCTCAACAAGATGGATTTACACAGTGAGTGTTACAGTGGGCTCGAGCATATCAGAGATCATGATTCTGGCACAGGATAGGGCAGCGTCCAGATCATCGTAACAACAACAACGACAACAGCTGTTATTACCACCTGACACTTGAGTGTTGAGGAGATGAACCCACCCAGATGACGTGAGTTAGGATGTAAGTTCAGTGTTCCAGTCCAGGAGTTAGCAAACTGATGCATAAAGAGACAGAGAGTAAATATTTTAGACTTTGTAGAGCAGATCATCGCTGCCACAGCTCCTCCTCTCTGCCATTGCAGTGCAAACCCAGCCACAGACATTGCATACATGAATGAATGTGGCCCTGTTCTAATAAAACTTTATTTATAAAATTTGCCTGGAGGTTGAATTTGGCCCCCAGGCCATAGTTTGCCCACCACTCTTCCATACCTCAAAGCCTGGCCTCCACTTAGTAACTTAGTCCTTTTGACGTTCTCCACCCTCCCCACCTTGCTACCTGTGTGGATGGAATTTGGAGCTTTTTTTGGGGTGGGGGGAGTTGGGTCAGAGTACAGAGTGAGTCTGTATAAGAAAAAGGATGAACTACTCCGGAGTGGAGCAGGACTAGAGACAGAATTTGCAATACTTGTTGCAGAGTAAAAGTGCAGAAATCATTGAGGGCTTCAAGGTGGTGACAGCAGAGTGTTCAAGCAAGCACGAGGGCTTGGGCACCCATCTGTGAGGTGAGCTCTTCCCCAACACTGGCACAGGGGGCCCGAGCAGAACCAATTCTGCAGACAAAGCAAGCAGAGTTTTGAGTGACTGGGAGAGACACAACACCCCTCACCCCAGTCCCTGGAAAGATTCCAGGGAATGCGGGGTCTCCCATGGCATGTGGGATGGGGCTAAAGCCAATTTCAGTTGCAGGCTCCCAAAATAAGATGACCCCAGCTGACATGTGGGTTCTGGGTACTTAGAAAAAGAGCCATCTGTCTTCAGCTGTCTTCTCTCAGAGCCCACAGCTGTTTGTCTTGGCTGCACCACGTTGTCCTGGTCTCAGAGCGCGCTTCGCCATCGCCGCAGAAGATGGGGCGTGGCCTGGAAGACAGAAGCCCTCTGGAGAGCACACAGCCCACAGCAAGGCAGGACCAGCCACGTCCGGGAGGCAGGTGGCCAGGGAGGACGCTGCCAGCCAAGCTCTGTTACCCTTCTCAAAGGGTGGTCCTACCCTGCTCACCCTAAGACTTAAGACTCTGTGCTGACCCCAGGGCATCAGAGCGTCCGGTGTGTGTATGACACAATAGAGGTGCTCGTATCAGTCTTGTCACAAGGACAAGATGGAGGAAGACAGGGACTCAGTGGGAAGAACAGATAAGGGCATGTTGTTGTTGTGATGTGCCATCAAGTCATTGTTCATAGCAAACTCTGTGAACAATAGCTCTGGATCTTGCCCTATCCTGAGCCAACACCTTCTCCAACACACCTGACCCCACCGCCAAAGTCGGTGTGTCAGTCCATCTCATCCAGGATATTCCTCTCCTGCACTGACCCTCTACCCTTCCAAGCATAATGTCCTTTCTAAAGACTGGTCCCTCCTGGCATCATGCCCAAAGTATGTGTGTTGATGGAGCTTCAGAATCCTTGCCTCTGAGGAGCAATCTGATTTCACCCTTGCAAGGGCAGATCTGTTTGTTCTCTGGCAGACCATGTCAGGGATTAGTTAAAGGCCTCACCTCGTGGTCCCTGGGTGGGGAGAGGTGGGAAGACCAAAGCTGAATTTATCTATCAGTTTTTGTCCTGGAGAAATCAGTGCCTCTGCATGTTGCTACTGTTAATAGCTTAGAGAAGTACATGCTTGCATGTCTATCATCTGTTTCTTTCTTGGGTACAGCACTTGTCTATCCTATGCTGTACTGAAGCAGAGCTCCCAGATTAAGACAGACTAGGAAGAAGAACTGGCCGTTCACTTCTGAGACAACAGACCTTGGAAAAAACCTATGAACTACAGATAAGGGAATAAGGCCTTGCAGATTTCCCCCCTTCTCGGCCCTGCCATTTATTTATTCATTTATTCCACTATTTGAGTATCAACTGTACATTGCTGTGCTTTGGTGTGGAGTTGATGGTGACTCACAGTGACCTGCAGGACAGATTCGACTGCCCCATGGGGTTTCCAAGACTGGAATCTTCATGGGAGCAGATCACCAGGTTTTGTTTCCTGCAGAGTGGCTGGTGGGTTTGAACCACTGATCTTTCAGTTTGCTGACAGTCGCTTAACCTTTTCACCAGCATTTGGCAAGTGAAACGGCCATATGCAGGAGACAACTGTGGTTCTTTCCCTTGTGGGCAGAGAGAGGCAGTAAAACAGGAGACGAAAGAACAAATACATCCATTGAAATTCTGTTGAAATAACATGTGGAACTAGAACAGTGAGCCTGAGTGAAGAAATGGGGGTAGAAATACATTAGAACAAGGCCTGGGAGGAGGCTTTGGGGGTTTTACCTGTTAGCACTCTTTCCTTCACGTCTAGTAACAGACCACAAGAGTAGAAATAGGGCCAAAGTTCGACCCCTCACTATACTCGATTCTCAGACACAGGAAGTGTCTGTGCATAGACAGGTGACTCAACATGACCAATCACAGCAGCCCTCTTTTAAAGAGGGTGGAGCAGAGTGATTGGTCCAGGGATGGACATGTGATTTCAAGTGGGACCAATCCAGAATTTTCCTAAAGCCATTAGCTGTTGTCAAGCCCAAACACCACTCATAACGGTGCCCTGTGAACAACAGATTTGAACTATGCCCTTTGCACCTAGATCACCATCTCTGATATGCTTAATGAAACCCATCCCAGAACACTTGATTTGGCTCATTCGAAACCTATACTGAGACCAGGAAGCAATCTTCAGAACAGAGCAAGAAAATACGGCATTGGTTCAAAATCAGGAAAGGAGTATTGTCAGGGATGTATCCTGTCTCCATACCTTTTCAGTCTGTATATAGATCATTCGGGAGTCTGGGCTTTATGAGGAGGAATGTGACATCGGCTTTGGAGGAAGACTTAGCAACAACCTACTTTATGCAGATTACACAGCCCTGTTTGCTGAAACTGAGGAGGACCTGAAGCTTTTGCTGCAGAAAGTTGAGGACTGTAGTCTTCCATATGGATTGAATCTCAACATCAAAAAAACAAAAATTCTTAACCACTGGGCCAACTGGCAGCACCATTATAGATGGAGAGGAGATTGAAGTTGTTAACAGTTACAGCTTGCTTGGTTACACAGTCAGCACTCTGGGCACCAACAGTCAGGAAGTCAAAAGATGAATTGTACTGGGAAAATCTGCTGTCCTCTCCAGAGTACTGAGGGACTGCTCCAAAGTATTGAGAAGCAATGATGTCAGTTTAGAGACTAAAGTGCGCCCAATCCAGACTGCAGTCTTCACAATTACTTGCTATGCATCAGAGATCTGGACAGCGAGTAAGGATGACAGAGGAAGAGTCAGTGCCTTTGAGTTGCGTTGAAGAAGAGTCTTGAACATACCACGGACAGCCAAGAAGACAAACAGGTCTCTCTTGGAGAGGGTTTCTCCTTGGAGACTAGGTTTTTGAAGTTCTGTTTTGCATACTTCGGGCACATGGTCAGGAGGAACGGGTCCTTGGAGAAGGACATCGTGCTTGGAAGGGTGGAGGGACAGCGCAGGAGAGGAAGACCCCAGATGAGATGGATTGATACAGTAACTGGGGCAGTGGGGGTAGGCGTGTCAGTGTCAGTGAGACTGGCTCAGGACAGGGCAGGCTTCAGAGCTCTTGTACATAGGGTCGCTTTGGGTTGCAGGCAACTTGATGGAACATAACAGCAGTCACTGTGCTAGTCCATCCTGTTCTCCTTCTCTGATCTTCTGTTCTCCTTCTCTGATCTTCCACCTTCCCCAGCATGATGCTTTTCCTCCCAAGGACTAGACCCTTCTGACAACGTGCCCAAAGTATGTGAGGCCAAGTTTCACCATCCTGACAAACATGTCCAACGTATAAGATAAAGGCTCCTGAGAAGATGAGGGCAGGTCTTCATGTCCTTCTAGACACCCATAAGTATTTGGGTTTGGCATGACCTGTCAGCCAACGAGGCTCTCTGGTGGCATCGTCTGTAGGGAGTCGCACTACTAACTGAAAGGTGGCTGTGAATCTCTGCCGGTTCGAATCCACCAGCTGCTCCACAGGAGAAAAATAGACAGCTTCCTCCCATACAGTTCACAGCCTCTGAAAGCAGCTGGAGGGTCAGCTGCGAATCAGTTCTGACTCTACGACAATGAGTTTGATGTGTTTTTTTCCTTTCTTTTATTATTATTCGTTTTCTCCCAATATATTAGAGTTTAATATTCATGGAAACAACAATATCTTTTTTCCTACTGGTATTTTCTCAATTTATAATACAATAGATGAAACAGGAATACACAGATTTTAATATAAACATAATATCTTTCTTAGTAGCTTGGGGTGGTCAAGGAGAATAAAATAATCAGCAAAGGGCCTAGTGTGTTGAGTATGCCATCGGCATCACTCAGCGTGTTTCAGTGTGGAAGACTAGAACATTATTCATTTCCTTTATTATTACTATTTTTTAATGGACCAATAAACAAAATAGCTGGTGGGGTGGAGAGAGGGAGAGACTGATGGTTGGTGCCTCTTTCCTTTTCCATCTCAGCCACCGAGTGACTAAATCTCACATCTTACCTCGTAGAAAGAACTCGCATTTTTATTTTGCTAGTCAAGCGCCATCTAAATGATGAAACTCTTGTTCCCCAGTGTGACTGCTTCATTGGCTCCCGACTGACAAACCACACTTTTCCTGCCTCGCACTTCATCACCCCATCCCCATCCCCATTATCTTCCTGCTACCCACCCCCAGGCTTCCAGCCCCCCATGCTGCCCCCTCACTGTGGGCCAGGCGGGTGGCTCACCCTGGCCTCTGCTCTGATGTCCATGGCACCACATTTGCTGTGATTTGTCCTTTCCCCCAAGGAGTGGGACATCTCAGAAAGGATTCCGTCATCTTTGTGCCCCTGCCCCTGGCACACAGTGGGCAGGGAGGGAGAGATGAGGCATCAGGGTAACTTACTGCTACTTCCATCTCTGGTCCTGCTGTGTTAGCCTCTTAAGGCTGACCACAGCTACAAGAAGCCAGGTTGGTCAAAGGTAGATGAGCAGAAGTAGATCCCAAAGGCTGTAAGTGGACTTCCCGGTGGACCAGGGTTGGGGTGGACATGGCCACTGAGGCCATCTCTGCAATTTCTAGAAATGAGCTGTTCAGGGAGCTCAATGGTGTTATCACCCTCATCTTCTGACTGGTAAGGTTGAGGGTTCACATCCACCCAGAGTCATCTCAGAAGACAGGCCTGGGATCTACTTCTAGAAGCCAGCCATTGAAAAGTCCATCATCCACAGGTTTCCTCTGACCCATACGTTGCCATGAATTTGAGTCGGCTTAACCAGTGTGCTGGTTAACCAAGGTTTTATCAACCAAGGCAAAGCTTGGGGAGGTGAGCCAGAGCTGGCTGGGAGCAAGCAGCCTGGTGCAACTCTGTTTATTTCTTTAGTGCGGTTAGAATTTAAATGTGGTCCAAACATACCCGTCTTTTCATTTACACAAACAAATATGTTCCCAGGCTGCCACCTCCGGTGCCAAGTTTCTAGGGGAAACAAAATTCGACTGTGAAATGATATACTGCCCGCGAGAGAGCAGAGGAGGTTAGCGGGAGCTGTTCAGAACTGGGCTGCTGAGATGGGTCTCTTCTTGTCTTGGTTACAGGTTAAACCCAGTCAGCTCCGAGGATGAATGAATCCAGGGAGGCGTGAAGGCTGGAGTCGGGTAACCTTGATGGAAGAGAAAGTCCACATCCCTCACAGACTTTCTTCCTGCTGGTCGGAAGACACTGCCAGAGAAAGGGCTGGTGGACAAGAAGCCAGGCTGCTGTGAGGTACCTTCCCAGGCCTGTGCTAACGCGAATCCAAATGCCTGTGATGGTCCCCGGAGAGCGGATGAAAGCAACGTGTTATTTTGCAAGATTGCTTAATGTATTGAGCGGCTAGATTTGGAATGAAACCCAGCCTTTGCAGCTGATAAGCTCCGGCTGCAATTGAACTTGGACTTACCCAATTCATTGCGGAACCTTCCAGTGGGTTTTAGGAGGCGTAAATCACACGGGAGGAGATCACCTATCTTTCTACTGAGGAGTTAGAATTGACTTCGTGGTACCTAACAACATCCAATGCACTCTTATTACTTATTTTACAGATGTGAGGCTTGAGATGTTAATTTTCCCAAGACAGGAGCAATTTGTGACTGTTTAAAATTAAATAAAAACCCAAACTCACTACCCACTACTCCGTTTCCAGTTCCTGCCTCATGATAAACCTCTGTCAGGTTTCGGAGGCTGTAACTCTTTACCGGGGGAGATGCCTCCGCATCTCTGTCCCTCAGAGGCGCTTCAACCAACATGTAACATCTCTGTCACCAAAATAAAGCAAACAAACCCACTGCCCGCAGCAAGCTCGTCCCAGTCAGTTTCTGAAGCAGTAAATCTGGTTTCTGAAGCAGAAAAATCTTTGCAAAAAAGAGACTGTCTGTCTTCCTCTGTAGGGGTGATCAGTGGATTTGAACTGCCAGTCTTTAGGCTTTGTAGTTAACAGTGATGAGACAATTCTGATTATTTGAACATCAACTAGATATTTGCTGACATTGAGTTACTTTCAAAAAAAAAAAAGGAAATTATGCACCCATGTATAAATGTTCTTTCTCATAAAAAAATGTATTTTAATTTTGTAAAAAAAAAGTTACTTTCCATTTTGAAAAACTCCCAAAACCAAACCCACTTTCATCTAATCAGTTCTGATTCACAGGGCCCCTCCAGGCAGCTTCTATGGCTGTAAATTGTATGGGAAGAAATTGTCCAGCTTTCTCCCTCGGAGAAGCCAGTGGATTTGAACTGCCAACCTTTTGTTTTTGTGTGTTTTGTTTTTATGTCATATGTTTATTTTTTTAATTTCCTCAGTTACATTTTTTATTCATTGTTGCACGTTTTCATACCCCCACTCCCCCAAGTCTACCCTGCAATGCACCCCTTGTTCCAGATTGTTGACATGCATCTAATGCCAAATCATATATTTCTTTTGGACAGTTCTTCCCCTCATCTATTCTAAAGCAGTGATCATTATTTATCCACTCTTTTCCCATTCTCTCCGCAAACTCCCATGTCTGTTCTATTTTGTAACAGTAGCAATATTTGTCCTTTTGTGACTGAGAGATTTCACTCACCATAATGTCCTCCAGGCTGTAACTTACTGTATTTACAAATTCATTGTTTTTTCAGTGCTGAATAATACTCTGTTGTGTGAATGTACCATAGTTTTTCTACCCATTCATTTTTTGTTGGCCACCTGGGTTACTTCCATTTCTTTGCTTTTGTGAATAATACAGCAGTAAACATGAGTGAGCGCCTATCTGTTTGAGCTGTGGCTCTGGTATCTTTAAGGTGTATTTCCAGTAGTGGAATTGCTGGGTCAAATGGTATTTCTATGTACAGCCTTTTGACAAACTGCCAGACTGCTTTCCATAGTGGCTATACCATTTTATGCTCCCCCCAGCAGTGAATAAAGAATTCTAATCTCTCCACAACCTTGCCAGCATTTGCTGTTTGCTGCCATGTTGAACTTTGCTGTTGTTTGCTGAGGTGAGGTGATTTCTCACAGTTATTTTGGAACTGCTGAACTTGTGGTTAGTAGCACGATACCATGTTGTTGTTATGTGCTGTTGAGTCACCTGTAACTCTTAGTGACCCTATGTACAGTAGCACTAAACCTTGCTCTAACCTGTGCCAATCTTACTGTCTCTGATACATTTACCCATAATCAGTCCATCTCATCAAGGGTCTTCCTCTCCTGCGCTGTCCCTCCATCCTCCCAAGCATGACATCCCTCTTCAAGGACTGATCGCACCTTGCAACATGTCCAGAGTATGTCAGATAAAGCTTCAGAATCCTTGCCTCCAACGTGTAGCCTGGTCTCACCCTCTCCCGGATGAACTTGTTTGTTCTCCTAGCAGCCAATGGTATATTCTATACTCTTCTGCAGCACCGCAGATCAAAAGGCATAAATTCTCCTTCTATCAGATAATAGTCATTGTCCAGCTTTCTGATTCATAGCAAATAATAACAAAGACCATGGCCTGTATGAGGCACACCTTAGTCTCCAGACTGACATCGTTGCTCTTCAGTACTTTGGAGAGGTCTCTGACAGTAGACTTTCCCAATGCAATTAATCTTTTCATTTCCTGGCTGCTGGTACCAAGAGTGTTGATTGTAGAGCCAAACAAACTGAAGTTTCTTACTATGTCTTTTTCTTTTAGGGAATGACAAACTGAACTAGGTGTAAAAGAAATCATCAAGTCACTGGAATTTGCTTCAAAGAAAAGAGGTTGAGGGAGGAAGGGAAGGAGGCATAGAAAGGACAAGTTTGGCCAAGAATGGAAAATACTGAAATGGGATCGTGGTAGCTAAGGGCCCACCATCCTGTACTCTCTTCCTGTGCACACCTTACATTTTTTAGAACTAAAGAATAAGGAAGAAGTCAAGGCCACCCTTCTTTCAAGAGTGTTGGCATGATATGTCCACTCCACTGATGGGGCATTTGGGACCAGCCTGGATAGCAGGCTTGAAATACCTCCAGAAGGCTTCTGTGGGTACAAAGGACCAGCCCGACTTGGACTTGCCAGGGCTCCCCCTCAGAGGTGCCTTGAGTGGGATTTCACAAGTAGACACCCCACTTCCCTCTATTCCTTTCCCCATTTTAGTCCTACTCTTTCCATGAACTTCACGGAGATGTCAAAGCCGCTTAGCGGAGAGAGGAAGACCTTGAATCTGATCTGGGTTCAAATGTTGTTGACCTCCCTGAGTCTCAGTTTTCCTGTCTGTGAAATGGGTGTGATGTGACTGCAACTCACTCAACGAATCCTTAGTGTGGGAGGCAGTGGCCAAAAGGCCACCTCATGAGACTAAGCTCTTGGCAGGCGAAAGGCAGTGCTAATGGGGTAGCTGTGTGAGGCTAAAGTACATTTTGTGAAATATGAAGTGTCGGGGTGCTTAATCACATCTTATTTGTTTTGAAATTTGACAGTCGCTACTTAGAAAAATATAAATTCTCAATTACACAGTTTCATTAGCCAAGATATATATTTTGCAACTGCTGAGTATATACTTGGGCCAAACATACACAGTGGTGTCTCTTAGTCCACACATTTCTCTGAGCTAAGAATTAATATTCCCATTTTGCTGAAGTAGGTTGCCAGGCCTTTCTTCCAGGCCACCGTTGAGTGGTTTCAGATAATAGTTGAGTATAGATCACCTGGCATGGAGCGGTGAGGGGCTTGGCCTTGAGGTCCCAGTCTTCTCTCCTTGGGGCCCCTGTGCATTGATTACACTTCAAAATAGGGTGCCAGGGCCAAGAAATTGGAGCTGCCAAGAAACCAGAGAGCTCCCAGGACAAACTTTATTTTGCAAATGAAGACACAGAGGCCAAGTTATTTTGCCACATAGCAAATTAGCAGCTGAGCCCTCACTCTGCGTTCCAGCTGCTGGATCGAAGGTGCGGGGAAGGAGCCGACTGGGAGGGGAGCTGACTGCTGCGTTTAAGGGTGTCCTGTTGAAAAGGGACCAGCTATTTCAGTTTGTCTGATACTGAGGTTTCCTGGAACTAGGGGTTTGCATTTCCAAACCAGGAAAGGCCTGGGAAGCCAGGAAGAATTGGCCCCCCTACCCTGTAGAGAAACATTCCCAGGAAATGAGGTCCTGGAATGGAGCTTTTTGGAGAAATGAGGCTTTGGGATAGAACAGGTTGGGGAAATGAGGCACTGGGAGGGGGCTATTTGGGGAAATGAGGGCCTGGGATGGGGCTGTTTGGGGAAGTGAGGGCCTGGGATAGAGCTGTGAGGGGAAATGAGGCCCTGGGATAGAGCTGTGAGGGGAGACGGGGGCCTAAGATGGGGCTGGTTGGGGAGAGCCATGGATGAGGGGTCCTACAGATGTACTGAGGGCCTTCCTGCCTGTGGTCCCCTAGAGCTCACGGGTCATCTCTGGGTCCTCTATGTCCATCCATTCTCAACCTTCACCTCTTCAACCCATCTTCATCCAGGAGCCATGTGCTTCCTCTGAAATGTCAGTCTGTCATCCCATGCCACAGCCTACAGGACTGAGTGGTTTTCTGTGGCTTAGGACAAACTAAAAAAAAGTCACAGACTGCAGGAGACTGACCCCTTTCCCATCCATCCAGTCCCCTCTTTGTTCCCCACCTCACAGCCCCCGTGCACAAGCTGTTCCCTCTGCATGTCTCCCTCTTTTACTCTCTTCTCCCAGGGACATACACCTTCCCAATCTCACTTTAAAAGCCACTTCCACCAAGAAGACCTCCTGACTGCCACCTCCTCCCTTGCCACATGCCACTTCCTCTTGCAGCCCGAGCACGTAATAATAATCACAGAGCTACTTAGCAGGATCCTGGTTGCCGAAAACCATCTGCACTGGATTACTAACCAGAAGACTGAGGGAGCTAATTTGACCATGTGGTACCACGGAAAAAAGGCCTGACCGTCTAGTCAGGGCTGCGTAGTCATTAGGTTGGAAACCCTGTGGAGCCCGGTTCTGCTCTGAAACACAGGCGGTTAGTGTGAGTCAGAATCCATCCATTCAGTGGTAGTGGGCTAACGGGTTAACTGTTGGAGAAGGACATTATGCTTGGAAGGGGGGCGGGGGGTCAGTGAAAAAGAAGAACACCCTTAGCAAAGTGGATCGACACCGTGACTGTAACAATGGGCTCAAGTATGTTGAACATGGTGAGGATGACAGGATACGGCAAGGTTAAGACGCATTGTTCATCCGGTCGGTATGAGTTGCAGTCGACTCAACGTCACATAACAACACTTGCATGATTGATCATGAATATATAATCCCCTCTTGTAGGGCACACTGGTGATGGAGTCTATAGCCAATTGTGTAACTAACCCAAACAATACACATCTCCGACAGTTCAAATCCATCAGTGGCTCCGAGGGAGGAAGATAAGCAATCTCTACAACTTTGTTGTTGTTGTTAGGTGCCATCAAGTACGACTCACAGTGACCCTATAAGCAACAGGTCTGAGCCGTGGAAACCCTATGGAGAGTTACTATAAATCAACCAACTCAAGAGCAGTGAGTTTGAGTTTCAGGAAGGTTGGCAGTTCGAATCTACCAGCCGTTCTTCAGGAGAAAGATGGGCAACCTTCTGTCGAGATCTGCAGCCTTGGAGACCCCCGAAGAAGGGTTACCATGATTTGGAACCAAATCTCCTTTTGTAAGGTCACTACAAATTGGAACCAGCTGAATGGTAGTGAGTTGGGTCTTTTCTGCCCCGCTCGTCCCCCTGCCTAGACGGTCATCCCACAGGGACAGCCGCTGACTCAGTGGTGACACTCAGGAAGCTGTCATCAAATGAACCAAGCGAAGCCACCTCTAAGCACGCTGCAGTCTGAAATTGCAAACACCTTCCACCTGTCGCCCACGCCAGACGGACTTGGGTCCGTGATGGTGCAATGGAGAAAAGGATCCCAGGTGTTACGGATGGAATGGTGCCCCCTTCATACATGTGTTGTAAATTCTTAACATTTGTATCTATCGTTATAATCCGACTTGGGGATGAGATTTCCTTGTTATGCAAATAAGTATGATTGTAGTGTGCGTCCTGAGTCAAGTGCATTAGGACAGAGAAGAAACAGAGCTGAGGGAAAGAGGTGGGGGGGTCACTCCACTTGAAGATCGCCAAGGACCTAGGAACCTTCCCTCACTGGCCAGCACACTCGCCCTCAAATTGATTCCAATCCGCAGTGTCCCTTCTTCTGGTTCCCAAAGCTGTACCGCTCTCTGCCTCAAAGCAGCTGGTGGATTCAAACCACTGAACGTTTGATTAACCAGCAGTGCATGCTACACCTCCAGCGCCCCCTTGAATTCAGACTCATAAACTTTAAGGAAATAAAATTGTGCATATTAAACCCACTCACTCAAGGTCTTTCTCTTCCAGCCCCATTAGATAACTAAGCCTCCAGGAAGGAACGGGCAACGAGGCTCTTGGGGGATAATTGGCAGCCAGGACCAGTGTGGCTCTTTAATCATCGTACCTGCCTTAGCTTTGTTCGCATCCCGACCCAGCACTGGTTTAGAAGGAAAAGAGCCCCAGGGGTTGAGGCACCGGAGCTTTCTGGAGCCCTCTGTTTGTAATTAATGCTGAAAATGCTTGTCGGAGCTTGACGCTGCCGGACGGCTGCCACCATGAAGTTCAACCCTTTTGTTACCTCGGACCGCAGCAAGAACCGCAAACGCCACTTCAGTGCCCCTTCGCATGTGCGCAGGAAGATCATGTCCTCCCCTCTGTCCAAAGAGCTGCGGCAGAAGTACAACGTGCGCTCCATGCCCATCAGCAAGGATGACGAGGTCCAGGTGGTGCGAGGACATTACAAAGGTCAGCAGATTGGCAAGGTAGTCCAGGTGTACAGAAAGAAGTATGTCATCTACGTCCAAAGAGTGAGAAGGCTAATGGTACCACAGTGCATGTGGGCATTCACCCAAGCAAGGTGGTTATTACCAGGCTGAAATTGGATAAAGATCGGAAAAAAATTCTTGAACGTAAAGCAAAATCTCGGCAAGTTGGAAAAGAGAAAGGCAAATACAAGGAAGAACTAATTGAGAAAATACTGGAGTGAATGCAACCTGAGGAGCAACCACAGTTTAACTAGATTTCCCTCTGAGAATGCGTTCTTGTGACGTTCCAAAATGACCCTCTCATTCAGAAGTGTGACTATAAATCTGCCTTTGCAATTTTTATTCCTATTTTTAAGAATAAAAATTGGAAATGTTTGCCCAGTTGCAAAGAAAAGAAAAAAAAGAAAGAAAAAAAAACCGAAAATGCTTGTCATCCATCTTGACCGCAAAGGTAAAACTAAAAATGCACAGTCTGAGTACTTGACTACTCGTTCCCTCTCTGGTTTTTTTGTCTCCCCCACCCCATCCCCTTTCCTGTCGTTAGTTTCATTCCAAAGTTCTTCCAGATTTTTCTTGCTAAAGCTATAAAGTTCCAGGTCTTGCAGCTTTGACGCTAATTGGCAGGGAGTGCCCAGACAGCCCCAATCAGACTCCGGGCTGCTGGGTGAGACAGCGTCTACACCGCAGTTTGCCCGGGGCTTTGGGGATGTTCCCAGTGATGTGATGAGCCACAGCTGACTTTGTCAAATTCGGAAAAACCTGCTCTTCTGATGGGCCTCTGGCTGTTGAGTGCGGGCTGTGGAGGGGGCTCCAGAGATCTAGAATATTCCTCAGGGAAGGAGGAGTCCCTTTAAGGCTAGTGAAGGACCTGGTCACAGCCCTTCACCCCCAGCCTTTGTGACAAGCAGGCTGCAGCAGCCCCTCAGGATGGATGTACCCCCGGCTAGCCCAGGAAAAGGTACAGGAGGCAGAAGAAAGCATTGCCACTGAATCTCGGCTTGGTGGAAAGGACTTTAAAATACAGAGATGGTAACAGCACCTGGGTTCCACTTCTAGCATCAATAAAATCCACCAAGTGCTGAATCTCCGATGCAGGCCTAGAACTTTCTATTCATGATCCCCACCCAGCCTGAAACCAGTCGGACAAATGGGGAATGGTTCCCAAGGCTTCACTCATACAGCTGTCATTATTCACTGATGCACTCCTTTGAACAATGACAGTCGTGTGACCTAAACTTGGCCATCAGTGATTGGCTATGTGGTGGGCGGCCACATGACAAAGTTGAGCCAATCAGAGTCTTCCTTGAGAATTAATATGGGAGCTATGCCAAAAATACTTTCTCTCGTGCCTACTGGTTTTGTGAGCTGATCACTGTAAACTCACAAGACAAAATGGTAGCAGAGGTATAGTGGCTTGGGGCCAGATTCAGCCACAGGGGAAGTAAGTACATCAACTTGAGAGATTTCTGTTTAGCAATTGTGAATTATTTTTCTTTCTTTTTTTAAAATTTTTTTTATTTTATTATTTGTGTGTGTGCGTGTACCGTCAAATCAGATCTGACTGGTACAGGAGGAGATTGTCCCTCCTTCCTTGGCAGAGCATCTGGTGGATTCAAACCGTGCGCCTCTGGGATTGCAGTGCAGCTTCTTGCCACTAGGCCACCAGAGCTCCCCTTATTTTTCTTTCTTAAGCCAGTTTGTAATGTGTGTTTGCAGCTTCTGGCTGAGAGAGCGCTGGGTATTACAGAAATGCATGTACCTCTCCACCGGGTGATGTTAGGTTCTGGTTGGACAACTTGTATGCATTTCCACTTACAGCTCTAACAGTCGTCTGGTGAGATATTTTCATGTTACAGGTGAGGAAGCTGAGGGTAGAGGCAGCTTGGGTATCTAAACCCAGGCCTGTGTTTTCTCTTGGGTGTCTTGAAGCCCCTCCCAACACTTATTTGGGAGTTCAAGAGCCTCCCTGAAAAGTGGATTTCCCCTCCGGAATCCTGGCATGGCATCTCCATCCATTGAGGCTTGCTAACTGGAGACTTGAGTGGCATTTTCCACCCCCTCATCCAAGCCTCACCCACCATCTTCTGCCACAAACCATCTTCTTTGCCGCCCACCTATGCACCTCAGCTAGAGCTGTCCTTATTTCTCCCTTGGCCTTCTAGAATGTTTTCCCATGTGATCCTCCTCTATCCATTTCGCTCCTCTCTGCCAATCTAGATCCCTAGGGGAAACCAGAGGGATTGTCTCAAAATGCAAATCTGGCCTGCTCCCCGCCCCGGGGGAGGCAGTGCTTTGCTATCAGGTAGCACCTGCCTCTGGTGACATTTTGAGATGCATTCAGCACCTCGGTCACCTCAGCTTCCAGGCACCGAGTCTGCAAGCCAGGGAGGACACAACTCGTGTATCTTCAGCCAGTTCACCATTTCTTCCACAAGTGTATGGCAGAGTTCTTGGTCACCGTGTCCTGGGCTGGGGATACGGAGATGGCTCCCAGTGTCCCGAGCACGAGCCATATGCGAGGCCCTGGGATGGGATTTCGTGTAGATTAACTCGGACACTGCATAATCAATTGCTTTTTTAATGTGTTTTTTAAAAGACTCAACACACGTCTAGTTTCTGGACTTTGCAGATGTAGAAGTCAGCACCATCATCATCCGCATTCTCAGAAAATAAAACAGCAAACTGTAACTGAAAATCAGCGATTTGTAAACCTTCCCTGTACACGCACCAAATCTGTGTTGTGAGATGTGCAGGCAGAGGACTCTGTAGAGGGGAGGATGGGGAGACTTGGTCTCACACACTCTGGACGTGTTATCAGGAGGGGCCTGTCTTTGAAAAAGAACACTGTGCTTGGACAAGCAGAAGGTCAGCAAAGAAGAAGGAAACCTGCAGTGAGATGGACTGACGCAGGGATTGCGACAGTGGCTGTGAGCCTGGCACAAAGTCTGAAGATGGCACATGATTGATGGCACATGAGGTTCATGGTGTCGCTATGAGTCAGACTTAGTGACATTTAGTAACAAGAACAGAGTCTGTGTGCATACCATCCCTCTGCCCCAGTCCTACAAACTCCATTTAAAGATGAGATGAAGAAGGTCCCTCCTCACATAAGTTTATATTATTGGCAGAAAGATAGAAACACTAAACACACGCACATGCCCCAGCCCAGGGAGTGAAACACTCTGAGACATAATTTAGAAAGCAGTAGGACCAAATGTACTCCTCACACTGTAAGAAACAAGCTTTCAGATGCTTCCATTTCCACTCAGATCCCCCAAGACGTGTGGGCCCAGGGCAAGAATATAAGAGGAGGAGAAAAAGTGTTGTCTACCAGTATATTTCCAACTTATAAATCAAGCTAAACACTGTGTAAATAAATTGTGTTCTATACATTCTCTTGCTGAAAGTGAGGACTTGAAGCCCTTGATGCAGAGGATCAAGCAATGCAGCTGTCAATATGGATTGCATCTCAATGTCAAGAAAACAAAGATTAAAACAAACAAACATTCTTACCACTGGACCAATAGGCAACATCGTGATGGATGGAGAAGAGATCAAAACTGTCAACAACTTCATCTTTCTTGGATCCACAATTAACACCATTGGTACCAGCATTCAGGAAATAAGGAGATATATTGCACTGGGAAAGTCTGCAGTTAGGGACCTCTCCAAATTATTGAGGAGTAATGATGTCAGTTTGAGGACTACAGTGCGTCTGACTCAGGCCGTGGTCTTTCCAATCATTTGCTGTGCATCTGAGAGCTGGACAAGGAATAAGGATGATAGAATAAGAATTGATGCCTTTGAGCTGTGGTGTTGGAGAAGAGCACTGCACATCCCATGAGCGCCAAAAGAACAAACAAATACATCTTGGAGAGGGTGCAGCTGGAGTGCTCTTAGGAGGCAAGAATGATGAGGCTTTGCCTCACATACTTTGGTCATGTTGCTAGAAGGGGCTCTTCCTTGGAGAGGGACATGAGGCTTCAAAGGGTGGAGGGTTGGAGAAGGAAAAGACCCTAGACCAGGTAGGTTGAAACGATGACTGCTGCCATGGGCAGAAACTGTGAGGATGGCGCAGGATATAGAACAAGGTTCAGATCTGCTGGTCATAGGGTCGTTATGAGTTGTACTCAACGGCACCTAAAAACAACAGTATATTTATTTTTTACTTATAAACCTTCCACTTAACTGGGAGACCAGTTAATTCTACACTTAGAATTCTTCTGCACTCCTTTGTGTGTCACAGAGGACCCCTTCTCTTCCCGCTCTTCTCCACCCTACACACATGTATGCACACCCTAAGTAAGTCAAGCTTCCATCCACAGCTTTGAAAACTGCTGACCGTTGGTCAACTCTTGGGCTTAAGGTATACACACTGTACACCAATCTGTCCTCATCAAGGTCCAGCAAGGGAAGAGAACTGCACAGGCCTTAAAAAAGGCTCAGAGGCAATGGGGAGGAGCTTCAGGCCTCTGGACCCAGAATGAGGACCAGAAGTAAGGCTGATCCAGTGGGCACATGCCCTTAGGGCCTCTGCATGAAGGGTCATGCTGGAGAAGGTTCAGTGTGGATCCCCTCACATCATGGGACCAGCTTTGCCTGAATCTAGAGGCAGCATTGCTCATGACCTGCTAGTTTATTTTGTAGAATCCGCATATCTAAACCCCTCCCACCTATCTGTTTCTTCCTTACCACCTACAGTGGGGTGAAAATGCCCTCAAAACCTCAGGACCTCCAATCACAAAATGGGCACAGCATATGAATAGACACTTCACCAAAGAGGACACACAGATGACAAACACACACATGAAGAAATGTTCAAAATCCCTAGCTATCAGAAAGATGCAAATCAAAACAAATATGAGATATCATCTCACCCCAGCAACAATAGCAAAGTTCAACAGGGCAGCAAACAACAAATGCTGGCGAGGCTGTGGAGAGATTGGAACTCTTATTCACTGCTGGTGGGAGTGTAAAATAGTACAGCCACTGTGGAAAGTGGTCTGGTGCATTCTCAGAAAGTTGGAAATAGAAACACCATTTGACCCAGCAGTGGAGTTGTTTGCGACTCATAGCGACCCTATGTACAAGAGCCCTAAACGCCGTTCTATCTTGTGCCAACCTTGCCATCTCAAACACATTCATTCCCTAAAGAAATGAGAGCAGCAAGTCAAACAGATGTGTGCACACCCATGTTTATTACAGTATTATTCACAATAGCAAAGAGATGTGCCCATCAATAAATGAATGGATAGGAAAACAATGTTTCATCCACACACTGGAATACTATGAAGCATTGAAAATCAATAAAATAGTAAAACATTACACAACATGAGGGAGTCTTGAGGACATTATGCTAGGTGAAATCTCTCAGTTACAAAAGGACAAATATGGCATGGGCACTGCTGTTATGAAATAGGACAGAGATGAGGAGATCGGAGAAGAATTGGGGAGAGAGTGGCTAGATAATGAACCCTGATTAGAACAGATGAGGGGAAGAACTGTTTGAAAAGAATGTATGATTAAGCATTATACGTATGTGAATAATCTGGAACAAGAGGTGCATTGTTCAGTGAGCTATTGGAGGGAGAGAGAAAGAGAAGAAAATGTGCAACAATGACTAAATAAAATGAAATGAAAACAACCCTTCATGACCACTCAGAACCTCAGAATGTGTGAACTAACCTGGAATTAAGGTCCTGGCAGATGTTATTAAGGTGAGATGAGATCATACAAAACTGAGGCAAACCCTAAATGCAATCACCGGGTCCTTACAGGAAGGAGGAGGAGGAGGAGGAGGAGGAGAAGGAGAAGGAGAAGGAGAAGGAGGAGAAGGAGACACGTGGATGCCCCTAGAAGACCTGATGAAGACGGGGGCAATTACAAGTCAAGGAATATTGTGAGTTAGAATTGACTTGGTGGCAGCCACCAGGGACTAGAAAAGGTGAGGAAGGGATCTTCTCTGGCGTCTTCATAGAGGAGCACGATTGTTTTTGTTTCCAAGTGCTGCTGCATCAGAAATACCATAGGCTTTTAAGGAACAGAATCTAGTTTCCCCGCAGTTCTAGAGTGTGGCTGTGCCGATCCAATTCTTGCTAGTTGTTATTAGGTCCTGTTGAGTTGAGTATGACTCATAATGACCTTCTGAACAACAGACCTGAGCCCTGTCCTGTCCTGTGCCGTCCTCATCATCTCTGACACACTTGGGCCTGTTGCTGCAGTCACTGTGTCAATCCATTTTGTTGATGATCTTCCTTTCTTTCATTGACCCTCCACCTTTCCTAGCATGATGTCCCTTTACAAGGAATAACATCCCCTAGTAACATGTCCAAAGTATGTGAGATGAAATTTTTCCATCCTTGACACTACGGAGCACTCTATCCTGGCTGCACTTTCTCCAAGAAATACTTGTTTGTTCTTTTGGCAGTCAATACTCTTTCCCAACACAACTCAAAGAAGTCAGTTCTTCCTCTGTAATCTTTATTCATAATTACTCTGTAATCTTTATTCATAATTACTCTGTAATCTTTATTCTGTTCTCAGATGCATAGTAGGTGAAAGACTATGGCTTGAATTAGGTGCACCTTAGTCTTGGAACTGATATTATTGCTCCTCATTAATCCACAGAACCAGAAAAGTATCTCATCTTCACTTCTTTTTTTTTAAAAATTTTTTATTTTTATTGTATTATTTTTTACGTGTACCGTCAAATCAGATCTGACTGGTACAGGAGAGGATTGCCCCCTCCTTCTCCAGCAGAGCATCTGGTGGATTTGAACCACGTACCTCTGGGATTGCAGTGCAGGGTCTTGCCACTATCATCTTCACTTCTAAGAAGCATTTCCATTGCATTTCTTGCAAGATAGGTTTGCTCATTCTTTTGGCAATCCGTATTTACCCCCCAACATCATAATTCAAATACTTCATTCTTCTTCGGTCTTTCTTGTTCATTGTCAGCTTTATGAGGCAATGAAAAGATATCATGTCTTAAATGAAGCATACCTTAGTCCTCAAAGTGACATCCGTGGTCTTTAGTAGTTTTAAAGTGGTGCTTTGCAGCAGGTTTTCCCATTGCAACACATCATTTGACAGCTGCTTTCATGGATGTTGATTGTGGATGGAAGTAAAATTAAATCCTTACCAACTTCTGTCTTTTCTCCGTTTGTCATCATCTTATTTATTGGTCTTTTTGTTTTCTTGATCTTCATCAATAAGTACCCCAGTCCTCTTTGCTTTCAGCAAGGTGTTATCTGCATATCACAGGTTGTTAATGAGTCTCCCTCCCTACTTGATGTCCTCTTAAGAGAATTCATTTGTCAGATTATTTGCTCAAGATGCAGACTGATTGAATAAGTATGGAGAAAAGACACAACCTCAACACACACCATTCCTGATTTTAAATCATACACTGTCCTCTTGTTCTATTTTCACCACTGTCTCTTGGTCTGTGTACAAGTTCCACATGAACACAGGTAAGTGTTCTATACTTCTCATTATTTACATCAACATCCATAATTTGTTATGGCCACACAGAAATGAGTGAGTGAGTAATCAGTAATTAAATTAAACAGTATAACAAGCCAATGAAAACACAGAAAGTGACCTGGAACATTCATGACGATAGAAAATTCTGTGGGCATAAAACAAGACTCAACACATGTAAAGTGAATTTTACAGAAGGGAGGGACAAGCAAGGAAAGGAGACTAGAATTTAAGAAAAGACAGATCACATTGGAGAGAAGGAAAGAGAAAGCTCTTATCTGGAATGAGCTGTTAGAACTCGAAGACGTGTAGCTGAATAACAGTGAATTTCAATGCTTGGATATTTCAAGGAAAGAAAGCTCAAGCCCTTAAGACCTCAACTTGAAAACAGAGAAGGGATAGGCTGAAGAACTGAGACTTCAGAGAACTAAAGTCCTAAGTCTCAAATACAAATGTCATTCGTAGTGGTGGCTGGAGGCCTCTTATTTCAACCAGGTGGGACCTACCTGGAAGGCAGGCCTTTTTGATCAACAGTCTTTTGGTGACTGGAGTCCTCTTATTTAAACCAGTTAGGGCCTGGAAGGTGGGTCTTTTTTATCAACACAGGTGCTTCTTGGAGGCAAAAATGATAAAGCTGCATCTCACATACTTCGGAAGTGTTCCTAGGAGAGGCTATTTCTTGGAGAGGGAGCCCAGAAAAGTGGAGGGTTAGCGAATGAGAGGAAGACCCTTAACCAGAGAGACTGACACAGTGACTGTCGCAGTGGCTCTAGTGTGTGAGGAAGTGTGAGGATGGCACAGGACAGTTCAGAGTTCAGATCTACTGTTCATAGGGTCACAATGAGTCATACTCAACTCAGTTTCTAACAACAACAAGTCTCAAAGTTGTTCAGAGAGCCTTGTGTCTGTAGAATGCAGTTTCTCGGTGAGTGGCCTCTCAGTATTCTTGGTTGTACAGATACAACAGCCCTGGAATCCTGATATGACCTTGCTAGTTTCATAATTCTACAGTCAACACCTCAGTTAACTTCAGCATGGCAGGTGGTCCTGCCAGCCTCACATCTCGCATCAGGCTTGATAGGATCACATTTGTGACAGAGCTACAGGAAGCCCAAGAGCAGGAGAATTCATTATCCACTACTGGATCTAGGGCCAGGGAGGGGACGAAGGCAGAATAGAGCCCAAGTTAATCAAAGTTTCATGTGTGTGTGTGTGTGAAATCTATATATATGTTGTTATTGTTTTATACTGTTGAGTATGATCTGACCCATAGCTGACCCTCAGGAGGGTTTTCAGAGGCAATTAATTGCACAGGAGATTGCCCATATATACAAAACTTATATATATGAAAGATAGATAAATAAATATAGATAGATGTGTGAAATATATATGAACATGTATATGTGAAATATACATGAAACATATGTGAAATATATATGAAACATTTATGTGTAACATATATATATAAAACACACACACATATATATATATATGAAACATATGAATGTGGGACTTAAAATTTTTTCTTTTGTTTGAAGGAAAGGTTATAAATAATATTTCAATTTCATTTAATCATCCATAGCACTTTGCTTTAAAACATTAACTAAAATTGACTAATGTAATTAGTTACCCTCTCTTCAGGAGTTTGCAAAGCTCCATGATGAATGGTTCAAATCCACCAGCTATTTCAAGGAAGAAAGATGAGCAGTCTCTTCCCATGCAATGTTTTTGTTGTTATTGTTGTTATGTGCCATTGAGTCTCCTGTCACTCATAGCGACCCTATGTACAACAGCTCTAAAACCTGCTCTATCCTGTACCAATCTTATTGTCTCTGACAGACTTACCCCTATTACCCCAGTCACTGAATCAATCTATCTCATCTAGGGTCTTCTTCTCCTGCACTGTCCCTCTACTCTCCCAAGCATGATGTTCCTCTCCAAGGACTGGTCCTTCCTTGCAACATGTCCAAAGAATGTCAGATGAAGCTTCAGAATCCTTGCCTCCAAGGAGCAGCCTGGTTTAACCCTCTCCATGGTGAATCTGTTTGTTCTCTTACCATCATTGCTCTTCAGTACTCTGGAGAGGTCCCTGACAGCCGACTTTCCCAATGCGATTCGTCTTTTAATTTCCTGTCTGTTGATACCAAGAGTGTTGATTGTGGAGCCAAGCAAACTGAAGCTGTTTACAATCTCAGTCTCTTCACCTCTATCATGATGCTGCCAATCAGCCCAGTGGTGAGAATCTCTGTTTTCTTGATGTTGAGCTTCAATCCATATTGAAGGCCACAGTCCTTGACCCTCTGCAGCAAGTGCTTCAGGTCCTCCTCTGTTTTAGCAAGCAGGATTGTGCCATCTGCATAATGCAAATATTGATAAGTCCTCCTCTAGTCCTGATCCCACATTTTCCTCATAGAGTCCATGCAATGTAAAGCATTTAAAACCCCACTGGAGGGTAAGCTAAGAGTTGGTTCCAACTTGATGATGCTTTACAAAAATCACATGTTATTATATATTATTTTTCTTTTCACTCATTTTATCTATTGATTCATTTTTACTCTCCTTTCCTTCCTGCCCCATCCCTGTTAATGTTCCAAGACTGATTCTGTGTGTAAACAGAGTTTATTACGGTGTGGGTTTTTTTTTTTTATATTAGAGGTCTTATCTTTGCCTTTTTATGGTTGACTTAAGTACTCAGTTTAATCTGTTCTGTATGTATTCATGTACAGTATTTGACAAAGTCTTGCTCTTTCTTGGTTAAGTGGTGCGTAGTCTTCTGTTATATGACTGTACGGTATATTTTGATTATTAAACTCTGGTGAGATTTATGGTTTCTGATGACACTCCGTTTGTCACATGTCTTCACTTTTTTGGGTAAGCCTTCTGATGAAGAGGAGTTTTACATTGTGTGAGGTCTCATTTATATCTTTGTCCTTGTTATTTGTGTTTTATTGTAGTAGGTAAGAAAGTGCTGGTGGCGTGGGACGGTGCTAACCCAGAAGCGTTGGCTCCCCGGCTGTTCAAATTCGTCAGTGATTCTGAAGGAAAAAGGTGGGCAATTTCTTCTTGTGCAATTTTCAGTCTTGGGAAACCTGTCGGAAGCTTGGCATTGAGTTGTTTGGTTTGTGGTTTTTATTTTAACATGTGATAACTAGGTAATGTGACTTCAGACCCCACTGTGTCCTTCTCTGTCCCCAGGCACCAACTCTGATGCAAGCCAGTTATGTTCCCTAGGGCGAGTCAACCAACCCCCAGAGCTCCAGGCCGTTCTTGAAGGTCAATTCCAACTTCTAGCGCAGAGAACGCATTTGACAAAGCTGACGGCTGTTAGCCCACAGAGACCACCACCACCACAGCCAACCAATTCCCACCCCAGTGTCCGGAGCAGAAGAGTTCCGTAAGGTCTCCCCTACTGACCATTCAGAAGCAGCTCATCAGCCCTTTCTTCTTAGCTGCAGCTGGGTGGACTTGAACTTCCAACCTTCTGTTTAGCAACTAACTGCATAACAGTTTACACCACCTGGGGAGCCCAGTCCAGCCCATTTCTAAACATGCATTTTAATGGCTTTTCCTTTCCTTTTGCACCACAGAAGAATATATGTCCTTCAGGACAAGACAGACAGCAGAGGGAGAAACAAACAAACAAAAAAGCCAGATTTCTCTCCCACTTCCTTCTAATCTCATGTTCCTCCTAGGTCCTCTGACTCCCTATATCTCCCTGCTCCCCTGTAACTGGGCATTTTTTCCTTCTATATTGTTCTCTGTACATGGTCATTCTTTTTCAGTCCTCCCAAGACATATATGTGGTTTGTGTGTTTCATTTGTAGAAAAATAAACTCATTCCATGCATGCCTTTCTAGGCTAATACAACACAGAGAGACAAAAAGAAAAAGAAAAATCCCGAAAAAGAAACTCTTCTATTCCAGCTCATGGCAGCCCTATAGGACAGAGAAGAAATATCACATAGGGACAGTTCTTTTTAGAAGAGGGGGCTCTGGTGGCCTAGTGGGTAATGAGTTGCTCTGCCAACCCCAAAGCAGGTAGTTTGAATCCACTAGTTATTACTTGAGAAAAAGATGGGCAATCTGATTGTATGGCATTTCAAGCCTATGAAAAACCACTGGAGGGTCAGTTGTGAGTTGCTTCCAATTTGATGGCAAAGAGGGTTGTTGATTTTTAATTAGATGGGGTTTTTATAATTTTTGGTTTGTTTGGGGTTTTTTTTTCTCTTTATAGGAGAAGCTTGTCAGATCTCTTCATCCATGGAGCTCATGAGTTCAAATATCTGCCCCCTCCACTGTTTATGCACTGTGCCTCTTACACAGCTAGCTCTCATCCAAGTTCCTTGTTCTGATCCACAGCTGACCCTCCAGCAGGTTTCAGAGGCAGTTAGTTGAACGGGAGAAGAGTGTCCATCTTCCCACAGAGCAGCTGGTAGATTCGAACAGCGTGCCTCTGGGATTGCAGTGCAGCTTCCTGCCGTTAGACCATGAGAGTTAGCTTCTTAATATGCCCCAATGTGTCTCAGTGAGCTGACCCCTTGCTTCAAACCCTTGGATCGGGATCCTTATGTCTCCAAGAGAGAAGCCCCAAGGAGTGGCCAAAGGGGCAGAGTTGAGTTTAGTGTGAATAAAAATGTGCTGCTGAGTCAGTTCACCCAGCATGATGCTCTCCAGTCCCTCCCAAGTGAGGTGGTGGTTGTTGTTAAGTGCCATCGAGGTGTAGATGACTCATAGCGACCCAATGAATGAAAGACCTGAACACCTGTATACCTTTCTTCATTTCTTCAGGTTCATAGGGTTTCCGGAGGCAAGCTACTTCAGAAGTGGATGCCACTCCTGCTTTCAAGCTTGTTTTAATTGAGGAGCTCCACCATGGGTAAACGTTATCACATTTGACACATCAGTATGTCAGACGAAGCTTCAGAATCCTTGCTTCCAAGGAGCAACCTGGCTTCACTCTCTCTAGGACGGACTTGTTTGTTCTCCTAGCAGTTCATGGTATATTCAATACTCTTCTCCAGCACCACAGTTCAAAGGCATCAACTCTCCTTCTATCATCCCAAGTCATTGTCCAGCTTTCTGACATATAGCAAATAATTGCAAAGACCATGGCCTATGCACCCTAGTCTCCAGACTGATATTGTTGTTCTTAGGGTCATACAATTTGATGGGTGGAGGCAGCATGCCGGAGCAATGATTTTGTAAATCACTACTTAACTTGGGAGGGACTGGAAAGCGTTATGCTAAATGAACTAACTCAGTCCTGTACGGACAAATATTGTACAAAACCATTATTGTAGAACATGTATGAAAATGGGTGGGCGTGTTAATCATAGGGTTGCACAATTTGATGGGTGGAGGAGAGAGAGTGAAGAAATGGGGAAAATCCAGTGTGAAAACAATGTATATGAACTTTGTAAATAAACCAATATAAAAAAAATTAAAATGTGCTGCTGAGTGAGTGTGCCAAGGGGCCGAATAGTTCTAGGAGGGCCCAGCGCTTAGGCTGGTGTCTGTAAGACTGAGCAGTATGCAGGATGTCTTTTGGGGTCAACAAAAGAACGTGGTTTCACCCACTGGGAGGGAATAAATAGGTCATCACCCTACTTTTCGAACTCGACAAAGTCCTGGAGAAGCAGAAAGATCCCAGAAGTACAGACAAGGGCTCAAAAGAACCCTAACTCTGAACTTCCATGGGGCACACACTTCACCACAAAAGGCTGGTCACGTTGTTGGCTGCAGAACTAGACACGGTAACAAAGCCAAATGTCACCCCCTCTCCTGCCAGTGCCTCAAGGGACAGGCGGTGGCTGCAGCAGCAGTACAGTTGAGATTAGAGAATGATTCAGAGAGAGAGCTGAGGCAGAGGCTGGGAGCAGGGGACTCAGAGAAGCCTCACGACAAAAATTTCTGGAAGGTCCCAGAAGGTTCTGGAAGGTTTCAGAAGGTTCTCAAAGGAGGATGATTGTTTGTGAGGTATCATGGTATTGGTGGCATAAAGGCAAGCCCTCCACCCCCACCCCCGCTTCATTTTCCAAAGCTTCCATGATCTTGAGCATTTTGATGAACCTCAAATCTCAGTCTCTATGTTTGTAAGAGGGACCATGGCTGAGGTTTGCTGAACGTGAGAATTAAGTGAGAGGTGATGGGTGAAGAAGCTTTGGGTTAAGAGTCTCTTGCTAAGAGCTCCTGCCCACCTCTCTCTCCACCTCTACTCCACTCCTTGTTGACCATCCCACAAACCTTTCAGTTCCTTGACCCTTTGTCTAACCCCAGCCACTCACTCCCGCCCAGGATTACTTACACTGGAGACCTTACCACAACCAGGGAACGTCGGTGGCGCAGCCACCCGTTTGAACCCACCAGCTGCTCAACAGGAAAAAGATGTGGCAGTGTGTTTCTGTAAACATTCAAGTTCAAACTCGAGGTCATTGCCGTTGAGTTGGAACTCAACTCATAGCAGACCCTCTAGTTTTTGGAGCTGTCAGCTGCACAGGAAGAGGTTGTGCCTCGTTTCTCCACAAATCTGCCAGTGGATTTATTTACCTGGTAGAGAGGAACCACCTTTGGATTAGCAGTGCAGCTGCTTATGGACACAGCCTGGGAAGCCCTCTGGGGACAGTTGTACTTTGTCCTACAAGGTGGCTACACAACAAAAGTGACTCAAGCACATGAGGTTGGCTTCTCACTCTGATCAATCATTTCACCTGCAGCCTTATTTTCAAGCTAACCTTATTAACCCCCACATCTGGTCCACCAAGATAGTGTCTGCCTGCAGCGGTGGTGGTGGTAGTAGCTGTGGTCAAGTTCACTTGTGACCCCTGGAATGATGAGAAGGAAGAGCTGAGGGGGTTAGGGTTCTGAGGGGGCACCCTGGAGTGTGACCTCTGCTTCTCAGTCATCCTAGATGTCCACTGTCCACCCTGGGTAGAACAAGGAGGAGCAGAGGAAACTTCTGGGGTCTGTGAGACTCTGTTTCAATGAAGATGTGAGATAGGGAGGAAGTGGAGGGGACCCTGTCCTCCACCCTGGTGGGGGCCGTGCCCTTGACTTTAGAACAAATGATGCTATTTCCCCAGAAGAAATGCTCCAAATCACTGACAATAAGAGAGATATAAATCAAAACCACAATGAGATACCATCTTACCCCAGTAGCAGTGGTAAAGTTTAGCAGAGCAGCAAGTAATAAATGTTGAAGAGGATGTGGCAAGATAGGAATTCTATACATTGTTGGTGGGATTGTAAAATGGTACAACCACTCTGGAAGGCAGTTTGGCATTTCCTCAAAAAGCTGAACATAGAAATTCCGTATGACCCAGCTAGTTTACTGCTTGAAATATACCCTGAGAAAATGAGAACTGAGGCTCAAACAGATATTTGTACACCGATGTTCATAGCAGTGTTATTCATCATTGCAAGAACACGGAAACAGCCCAAATGCCCAACCACAAAGGAATGGACTGAGAAATTATGGCAAATTCACACGATGGAATACTACGCAGGACGCAGGAACAATAATTTTGTAAATGACTACCTAATGTGGGAGGGACTGAAGAGTGTTTTGCTGAGTGAACTAACTCAGTCTCATAAAAACAAATACTGTATAAGACCATTATTGTAGAATGAGTATGAGGATCTAAGGATCTTAATCATAGGTCATGATGTGACCTTAATCATAGGGTCACGCAATTTGATGAGTGGATAAAGGAAAGGGGAAAGATTTGGCATGAAAAACAATATATGAATTTTATGAACTTTGTAAATAATGAATGTAAAATTTAAAAAAAAATTACACCTCTCGAGTTCCAACATGGCCCTTGGAGTGGAGAGGAAAGAAGACAGGATGTCAATTCTCACAGGCTTGGAGCTGAGACCGAGACCCACCACCAAGCAAAGGGGGGTGGTCTGGTTCTCATATTGGTCTTGGTGAATTGACCGCCCTGACTACTTTTAAAATCGGTCTGTTTTCCAAATCTCCATCTCCCTTATCAGCCCCATATGGAGGGCCTGCCTGCCACACCTCAGCCCCTGAGATTTCCCTGGAGGAAGCTCATCCTACTATCTGCAGGGCCTCAACCTTCAAGCTCCTTCTCATCTGCAGGATTTTCTTCTTTACCTCCTTCTCTAGCCACAGGTTGCAGGGGCAGCTCTTTGGATATCTACCTAGTTCCTGCCCCTGGGCCTTTGCATATGCTGATTGCAGCTGCCTCTCTTCCTGGACGCTGTGTACAGGTCTCCTGAGCTCCATTCAGAAGAAGCCTCTCCTAGGGACTGGGGCAGGCTGTCCAGGGTCGGAGGCCTTCACCTCAGGAGGAGATGCGGCCTTGCCGGTTTCTCACAGCCGCCCACACTGTAGGAAATGGCCTCTCCTTTATCTCCTGGCCTTGCTCTTGAGTTGTAATCCACACAATGACGTGTGAGGTGTCCTTGGATGGTCCAGTGGGTCAAAGCTCTTGTTGTTTACTGAAAGGTTGAAGGTTCAAGTACACCCAAAAGCCTGGTAATCTACATCTGAAAACTCAGTGAGTGCAGCTCCAAAGGAGAGCACCACGCCACGAATCCAACTCAAATGCAAGTGGTGGGGCGTCTCCAAGAAGTGCTGAGGAGGGCAGAGCCTCTCCAGGCCTCTTCACTGCTCTGGCCTTAGACTCAGCGCAGCACCAGGCAGACCTTAACCAACAGGAAAAACATCCCACAGCCCCGTGAGGAGAAGACAAAGGGCTTAGAGCATGACCTCCAACACACTGGGCCTCCGTGTTCCCAGTGGGATGTCTCAACTCCCTTCCCAGTTGGTCTCATGACCAAATATTGCAATAGCCTGGTTGTCTCGCTGCTCTGGTCCCCATAGAAGGCATGTAAGCATTTTACCAGGCCAGGCAGCCAAGGGCATTGTAATCACCTGGGACGAACCACAGGGCGAACTTAGGACCAGCCACCACCATTGGCTCAGTGAGATTAATAACTGGAGAAAGTGAGTAGTTACGGACCACCTTGTAAAGATGGCCCTGCTTGTTATCTTAGTCTACCCCACCCCCGCATCCACTCCATTGGAGAGCTGAGGATCTAGGAAAACTCGGGATGCTCATGAAAGAATCTTCTAGAATGGGATAAACCCCATGCCCACCCTACAGGATCAAGTGAGACTGTTTTAGGCAAATCATTGTAGGAAAATGTATCTTCCCTCTCAAGGTAAATTAGGGAGTGATATTTGAATTGCAAAGGTATCCACACATGCCCTGGTGTCTGAGAATGAAGATCTCATTTTCCTCCTGGTCCTCCAATCATTTATGCCCTCTCCTCCTGTCCATCCAAGCAGAGAGCTGCTCCGGCTGCTGCCTCCAAGGAGACGAGCAATGGGGTGAGTCGCAGAAACTCTTTCTAGCCTATGTGGCTCTGGCTTCCAAAGACTAGCAGTCTTCCAGAGGCTGAGGGGCCAAATCTGGCCCACAGTCTGGTTTTTGTAAATAAAACTTTATTGGTACACTTATTTATATTCATGTTGTCTAGGGCTGATTTCCCATGACAACAGAGACCTTGTGACTCACAAAGCTTGATATTTATTAACTGACTCTGTATAGAAAGATCCCTCGTGGTGTCTTGGGTAAAGCACTCAGCTTCTTGATCTCACCACTTGCTCCACAGGAGGAAAATGTGGCAGGCTGCTTCTGTGAGGATTAGACTCGGAAACCCTATAGGGAACTTCTATTCTGTTCTATTGGGTCATTTGGTGTTGGAATTGACTCAATAGCAGTAGGTCAATGGCGATCCTTTAGAGAAGAAGTTTGCTAACCTCTGTCCTAGGACCTCAGGGAATTGAGGTCACCATATCTGGATCAGGAACAGGCTGGAAGGAATAGGGTAAAAGTTACACTGAGAAGGGGGGAGAGTGGGAGGGAGGGGACACTGAGTGGACAGCTGAGAGACCTCAAGAGGGAATGAGGAAAGTCTTGACTGTGGGGGACCCCCAATAGAGCAATAGGGAGCCCCCAGCCTCAGTCTCTCAGGCCCTCTTGTGTCCCCTGGCACTGCTGGGTCCTCCCGGGTCAAGCAGGCCACAGCACCAACTGTGCAGGATGGATTGGGCTTATTTGTACTACCAGCTGGGCAGGATGGAGGTTTAAACAGAAATGAGGTGACTTTCTATACCATTCTGTTTCCAACACAGCCTGGTTTTGCCCAGATGAAGGAAGTGACAACAGAGAGGTTGCATAACTTGCCCAAGGTTACAGAGCCATGAGAAGTGGAGGTAATATTCAAACAAATTGCTACTTTAAAAAATATGCCTCATTTTATTGTTTTTAAAAAACGTGCTTTATATTTCTAAATGCTACTTTTAAAAGGTTAACTTTTGAAAAGTCATAAATTCACAAAATTTAAAGGCAAAGAACAGCCTTCTTCCCCTACTCACATCACATCCTCACGCAACCTCCACCTGCAACAAATAATATTCAGTGAGTAGCCACATATATCTTTATGAAAATGTAAGGGAATACAAATATATATAACTTTAGCTTACCTACCCTTTAATCATACAGAACACATATTGCTTTGTACTGTACTTTTCTTATCTAAAGGAACAGTCAAAGGCAATGGGGAGTTGCCCTGCTAACCCAAATGTCACATCTCTCTGGTGGTTCAAATCCACCAGCAACTCCATAGGAGAAAGTTGGACAATCTCTTCCCTTATTTACAACCTCTGAAAACTGTCTGGCGGGTCAGCTATGAGTCGGTTCTGACTTGATGGCAATGAAAGTGAGTGAGTTTCTCATCTCATAAAACTTAGAGGTGGCTCTGTACTAATTTAATAGCTATTGATATGGTGACTGGGGCAATGGAGGTAAGTGTGTTCGAGTCAGTGAGACTGGCTCAGGACTGGGCAGGCTTCAGAGCTGCTGTACACAGGGTCACTAAGAGTTGCAGGAGACTCGATGACACATAACAACCACAACAAAAAGTAGTGGTGAGGTGTGGGAGAAGGTTGGGTGATCCCTCCCCTATGAGTAGCCGTGTCTGAAGACCTACTGGAGGGTCAGCTGTGGGTTGGTTCCAACTCACCAGTGCTCAGCAAGAACAACAGTGGTAGGAAGCTGTGTTAGGATCCCGAAGGGATGTGGTTCAGATCCTCCAGGTCCTCCACGGGAGATGAATGGAGAATATCCTCCCATTTCAATTCACTGTCTCTGAAAACCCACTGGAGGGGTCAGCCGTGTGTCATTCCGACTTGATACACAACAACAGCGATTCCATAAAGAGCTTTGGTGCAGAGATTACATAAGGGGGCTTTGGTGGCCTAGTGGCTAGAGTTGCGCTGCTAACACAAAGGCAGTAAGTTTGAATCCACCAGCTGCTTCGCAGCAGTTAGGTGGACAGTCTCTTCTTGTGTGATTTACAGCCTCTAGAAATCTGCTGGAAAGTATCCTATTGGTTGTTTCCAACTCATTGGTACTTAACAACAACAACAGTCTTCCACACAGTACAAAAAATTTTGTGCTCATCTAGGCGTTTAACAACAACAACATAGAGAGAGCTCAGTTGACCTAATGGACAGAAAGTGATGCTACCAAGCCAAAGGTGGGTGATTTTAATCTGCGGCACTCAGGCCTGCTTTTAATTGTTTTTGGTCAAACTTTCTTCTAAGTGGTATAACACTGGTCTGTCCATTTGCTGTACAGAGGTAACTTGTGATGCTGAACATGGTGACCCTGATGTGCCAAATGTGATATTGGTCACCCATGGTGGACAGTGTTTGGTGGAGCTCCCCAGTTAAAACAAGCTTGGAAGCAGGAGTGGCATCCACTTCTGAAATAGCTTGCCTCTGGAAACTCTATGAACTTGGAGAAACAAAGAAAGTTATACAAGTGTTCAGGTCGTTCATAGGGTCGCTATGAGTCATCTACAACTTGATGGCATTTAACAACAACAACAACAGTAACCTAACGTTGATGGTTCAAGCCCAGTCTGTGGTAACACAGAAGGAAGATTTGTAGATTTACTTCCATAAAGATGACAAACCAAGAAAACGTCAGGGTGAAGCTGTCCTCTGCAACAGCAAGTGAGAAGGCTACCTTGAGTCAAGATAGACTTGACGGCAACCAGGTTGGTGATTTGAGCATTCCACTGTCCACCGTGTGCCAGATTTACCCCAACTAGACTGACTGTACTGGTATATTGAATCAGCTCCTTATAATGGGGGTTTCTTGTTTTCAGTCTTTAGCTCTTAAAAAGGATATTGTGAAGCCATAACCTTGTACATAAATTATGTGTTCAGAGGGCAAGTTTCATTGTAAGATTGCTGCTGGGCAGCAGAACGTGTGTGATGGGGACAGATGTTACCAGAGGAGACTTGGATCCAAACACAGCACAGATTCCAAATTCCAAAATCCTCGGACTGTTGGGTTAACGGAGAACCGGGTAGTAACAGAGACCAGGCCAAAGTCCAGCTTTGAAAGGCGTAACCTGGGATGAGACCTTGTCCAGGGGGAGGAAGCTGTACCACCAAAGGAATGAGCCCGCCCAGGAGGGCAACAGTCCTCCCTCCTCTATCATTCTCCCCTTCGTCACCCCAATACCATTCTTGCCCCCGCTTTTCTAAGTATTCCTGTTAATTAGCTGAACTGCTGCAACAACATATTTCCTTACGTACACAGAGGGAAATATTATACAGCAGTATAACATAAGCTTGCCAACAGCTATCAACGGGTGTGTGTGTGTGTGTGTGTGTGTGTGTGTGTGTGTGTGTGTGAAATGGGAAACATTCTAGGAGAAAGAAATGCCCACGAGCCCCGGCTCTTCCCCAGGGATGGCTGTGTGGAACAGAGTGAGGGGCTGCTAGTCAGACTTTCCCTGATAGCTGAGTCCGTAAACTAGGACACTAAGATGCCTGCTATGTAATCTGGGCATGATCTAATTAGAAGAGTATTCGTGGTGGCCCATCCCCTGTGCCAGGGCTCTGTGCACAGGGCTGCCTGTGCATTATCCCAATTAATCCTCCCAGCAACCCGCGAGGTCAGTTCTATTATTACCGTGTCCAGAGGAAAGAAGGGGCCCAGGAGAGGTAACCAAGCAAGTGACACCACTCATGCACGAAAGTGTCTCCTGATAGGAGGTGAATCATTAGCAGCACATTTGAAAGGACATGGATCATAGGGTTAAAAATACATATTTTTAAAAAAATCTTATTAACAGTATTTATCTTTCCTCAGTCAAACCCTGAGCCAATTACTTTCCCCAGGCTGCCTGGGGAGATACAGGGAAAGGGACACATAGGGTAGATGAGACATGGGGGGAGAAAACCAACAAACTCTGAGAGGTGGAGGTGGCTCCTTCACGTGGCGAAGAGGCTTGGAAAGGCCACCATCAGGCCAAAGAGCCCCATGGCCTCTGAGAGGGCAAAGCCCAGAATAGCAGAGGTGAAGGGCCGGTGCTTCAGAGAAGGATTCCTGGCGTAACCAATGATGAGGCTCGCACACAGTCCCCATCCCGCTCCAGAGCCGGCCACTCCAACAGTGGCAGCTCCAGCCCCAGTAAACTTGGCTGCTGTGTCACCATCCCCGAGATGGTGCTGGTTTGGAAGCTGTGACTAGGGATAAATGAAATCAAGGGACGTGGGGCTGTCAGGCAGCTGACGTTCTCATCTGTCGGTGTCTCTGGTTGTTTCAGCTCCACTGCAGGCAACAGACGGCTCAGCAACTGAGAGGCCTCCTGACCAGGGAAGAGACGGACACAAACCTGGTTCAGGCCTACACTGTCAGGGGTGAGGGACTGTGGCAGGAAAGCTGCTCCTAGTGCAGAGAAGACAGAGAGGGGAAGGGGGTGGGGACCAAAAATACATGTTTTTAATGGACTCTAAGAACAAGTCAAATTCCACTTCAGCTTCCCATCTCCTGTTACAACAACTTTGGGGAGACAAAAGGATCGATCAAATGAGGCACCATTTCCAGTTCTTCTTTTAAGATAAACACGTCTTTATGGCGATCAAATGAGGCACCATTTCCAGCTCTTCTTTTAAGATAAGCACGTCTTTACGGCTGATAACATTAAAACACCAGAGAAAATGCAGAACAAATGGGAGAGAAAATGAAATTAATCCATAAACCCACTTGTCGTTATTGTTTTTGTTATGCTCCATAGATTTTCAGAGGCAGTTAATCACAGGGAGAAGATTGCCCATCCTTTTCCTGTGGAGCAACTGGTGGCCTCAAACTGCGTGCCTTTGGGATTGCAGCACAGCTTCTTGCCACTGGGCCACCACCACGGGAAAATCTCGATTGGAGCATGTCAGCCACCAGTCTTTGTTGTTGGCACGTGCAGGTATTCTTGTGGACAAGAAGCTCAACATCAAGATGACCAAGATTCTCACCACTGGGGCCAGTTGGAAGCACCATGATTGATGGAGAAGAGATTGAGGTTGTTTACAATTACAGTCTGCTTGGCTCCACAATCAACATTCTTGGCACCAGCAATCAGGACATCAAAAGACAAATTGCACTGGGGAAGTCTGCAGTTAGAGACCTCTCTAAAGTCCTAAAGAGTAATGATATCAGTCTAGGGACTAAGGGTGTGCCTGATCTGGGCTATGTTCTGTGCAATTACTTGCCATGTATCATATCAGAGAGCTGGGTGATGACTAAGGATGACAGAAGAACTGATGCTTTTGAGCTGTGGTGCTGGAGAAAAATATTGAACATACCATGGACTACTAAGAGAACAAGCAGATCTGTCTTGGAGAGCGTGAAACCAAGTTGCTCCTTGGAGGCATGGATTTTGAAGCTCCATCTCACATTCTTTGGGCACATGGCCAGGAGGGACCAGAGAAGGATGTCATGCTTGGAAGGATAAAGGAACAGCTCAGGAGAGAAAGACTCCAGATGAGATGAACTGACATGGTAACTGGTGCAATCGGATTAGACGTGTTTGAGTCAGTGAGACTGACTCAGGACAGGGCTGAGTTCAGAGCTCTTGTACACAGGGTCACTATGAGTTGCAGGTGACTTGATGGCACATAAAAACAACAACAATTTAGCATAGGTGCAGAAAATACACAGAACAGCTCAGGGGATTTTTCAGAGCAAAACTCTCCAGTTAACTAACCCCCAGAATAAGAAAGAGGTTATGACTACATGGGAGTGTTTTAAAACAAAATTAGGGTCCTATGGTGGCTTAGCAATGAGTCAATTCCATCAACAACACACAACAACAACAACAATAGTATATGCTCTGGTGGTCTAGTGGGTAGGGAGTCATGCTGCAGCCCTAGAAGGGCCTCTCTGGGAAATCCAATGACAGCAATAGGAGAAGGATGGGCAATTTTCTCCCTTGTGATTTACAGCCCCCTGAAAACCCACTGGAGAGTCAGCAATGAGTCAGTTCCAACTTGCTTGCAATGAGATTGAGGTTTTTGATGGCCTGTACAGTTGAATATTTTTTCTGGTTATGAATGTCCCAAGAGTTTAGGCCTTGTCTGATTAACATTGATCTGAAGATTGGTTTTCCTAACACAAGTTTTTGCAAACACACAGCTTCCCATCTGACTCTAAAGTGCCTGTTACAACATAATTATTCCAAAGAGGTCAAATGTCCAAAGCTAAATGGTCTTTATTAAGTGGTCCAGCTTTACAGAGAGTTGTGCCTTTAGCTCAGATGCCTCGTGCACCTCTCTGGTGGTGTGAATCCGCTAGTGACTCCGAGGAATAAAGATGGGCACTCTCCTCCTGTGTGATTTACAGCCTCAGCAACCCAATGGAGGGTCAGCTATGAGTCAGTTCCCACTGGACAGTCGTTATGTGCCCCATTGGTCATATAGTGGTGAGCATAGCTGCCTTCCAACTGGACATTTTTTTTTTAATTTATTGTTTGTAAGAATTGTAAGGATGACATAAACCCTCTGGACTGGAGGTGGGAAGAAGGCCTGCCTGCAAACATGCTAGAGAAGAGGTTGTTTTGACTGAAGAATCACTTTCTGAGTATTTCCAAACCCCACTCTGCATAGTCTGTTCCTTTTCTAATAAATCCCATAAGCATGAGTGTTGTCTGAGTTCTGTGTGGCTACTGCAAAGAATAAGCAACTCTAATAGAATATTGAGAACAATGGGGGAGATAGTGTTAAAATTGATATAAGAAGGTACAGGAACTTGGGAGCATGTCTGACCTCATAAGAACTTGTTTGGTGAAGTTGATGTTGTTGACTGGGACTCTTGACCCTTGTGGAGGCCAGACACTGCTGCACCCATTTTTGGTGCACTGTTTATACAAGTGGTCAGCAATGCTGGCCGGGCACCATCTAGTTCATCGACTCTCAGAGTCACAGAAGTTGAAGTTCACATGGCACACTAGTCTTTTGAACTAATTGCTTCTACGTCATTCTTCCTTCTCTCCCTCTTTTTTTTTTTTAAATATGTGCACCTACCACCCCCTTGACTTCTACCAAGCTCTGTCCAACTCTTCCATATATTTTTCCCATAACGTGCTTGCTGAAACTGAGGAGGACCTGAAACGCTTGCTGCAGAGCGTCAAGGACTGCAGTCTTCAATATGGATTGAAGCTCAATATCAAGGAAACAAAGATTCTCATCACTGGACTGACTGAGAGCATCAGGATGGATGGTGAAGAGATTGAGATTGTTAACAGCTTTTGTTTGTTTAGCTCCACAATCAACACTCTTGGTACCAGCAGTCAGGAAATTAAAAGGTGAATTGCATTGGGGAAAGTCTGCTGTCAGGGACCTCTCCAGAGTGCTGAAGAGCAAAGATGTCAGTCTGGAGACTAAGGTGTGCCTGATTCAGGCCCTTCGGCTTCTCAATTACTTGCTATGTATCAGAGAGATGGACAGTTACTAGGGATGATAGAAAGATATTTGATGCCTTTGAGCTGTGGTGCTGGAGAGGAGTATTGACTATACCATGGACTGCCAAGGGAACAAATGGATTCATCCTAGAGAGGGTAAAACCAGGCTACTCCTTGGAGACAAGGATTCTGAAGCTTCTCTGAATTACTTTGGACATGTTACAAGGCAGGACCAGTCCTTGGAGAAGGATGTCATGCTTGGGAGAATGGAGGGACAGCACAGGAGAGGAAGACCCTGGATGAGATTAATTGATTCAGCGATTGGAGTAATGGGGGTAGATGTGTTGGAGACAGTGAGATTGACACAGGATAGAGCAGGGTTTAGGGCTGTTGTGTATAGAGTCGCTATGAGTTGCAGGCAACTCAACAGCACATGACAACAGCAAGTAGGATCCTGGTGATTCACATCCACTTAAGTGAGTGGCCACTCAGCCTCAAGGGACACTAATGGACAGACAGGAGGTAGAAGCATTGATGGAGCCTCTTGTATTCCAGAAGAAAGAGAATCTCCACATTACTCCATGGATATTACTCCATATTATTGCAAAACACTCTACTTTAAAATGTGGATTCAGATGTTTTCATACTGCTATGTGTGCAGAAGGAAACTCAGGCCATGGACTCCCCACTTTCAGGCACACAGAGGGATCCTAAGCATTGCCAGTGGAGAGTTGCTTTAAGGTACATGGCTGAAGAAGCCATGAGGCTCTTGGGCTGGCTGAGAATGAGCTCTGGTCATGGGCTATGGACAAGGTGAACATCTGGGTTTCTCCAGGGTGGGGAGGAGAAGCTGATTGCCTCATTAGCAGTGAGTAGATGTGGCCAAGTGTTTACATCTCTGGAAAGGTAATGAGAGGCAGCAGAGCCTCCATCTGTGGTCTGGTTGATGTCCTCACCCTCTGTCTAGGAAGGTGATTCTCTCAGTAGCCAAATGCCAAGGATAGTTTCCCAAGCTGAGAGCCGAGGGCCACCTCCCTCCTAACAAGACTGGGCAGCCAAGAGGGAGTGGAACTCCAGGGATCTCAAGTCTGTGCCTGTTTGGGGAAGGGCCCTAGCATGGCATGAGACCAACCTCACCCCAGGTCTGCTCATCACTTATCCTAGCCTTCCCAGGGGAAGCGCTGTCAGCAGGGCCTGGTACATCATCACCACCCAGCTGGATGGTGGGATAGATAGATGTATGAATGGAGGGAAGGAGAGGAATGGACTGATGAATGAAGGATAAATGGATGGTTAATGGATGGATGGATGAATGGATGGATGAGTAATGGAAGGATGAATGGAGGAATAGATGAGTGGAAGGATGGATAGGTATATGATGGGTAGACTGAATATATAGATGGGTAACTGTATGATTAATGGATGGTCAGATAAGTAAGATATGTAAGTAATGGATGGATAAATGGATAGATGGATGGGTGGGTGGATGGATGGATGGATGGATGGATGGATAAATGGATAGATGGATGGGTGGATGGATGGATGGATGGATGGATGGATGGATGGATGGAGCTGGAAATCTTTGAAAGCAGGAAAGAAGACTTTGTAGCACAAACTTCATGATAGAAGCAGCCCAATCTTAAGGCAAACTTGAGCACCCAGGAGGGAGTCCACTGGAAGGTGAGTTGGACAAATACACCCCTGGGACACCTGGAGGTAGGGGAGAGCATGTTAACGCACTTTCAAACCTTTGTCCTGTGCCTGTGTTGTCCCTTTTTGCCTGGAACACCCTTCTTGACTTCTTTGACCCCCCGACTCCCACCCTCTCTCTGTTTAATGATGGTGAAACACACCTTCCGCTTATGACTGCAACCATTTTAAAGCGTGTGATTCAGTGGCACCAAGTGCATCCACAGAATTGAGTGATCATCACCACTGTCTAATTCCAGGACTTTGGTATCACCCCAAAAAGAAGCTCCATCCTCTTTAAGCGGCCATTACAATCCTGCCCCTCCAATCCCCTGGCACCTGGTAGTCTGCATCCTGTCTTTATGGAGTCATCTAACCTGGACATTTCTAACCTTTATGGAGTCATCTAACCTGGAATTAGACAGTACCCAGTGTTTTGTGTCTGGCCTCTTGGCTCAGCATGTTTTTTGGAGGTTCACCATGTTGTAGCATGAACTGGGACTCATCCCTTTTTGTGGTTGAACAGGGCTCTATTGTATGGACAGACCTTGTTTGCTTGCTCGTTCCTTCAGGCTGTGTGGACAGAACTGCAGTGAACACGCATTCAGAATTCAATGTGCACACACCCCCACTCCTGTTCTACGATTCATCTTGGGCTTCGGAACTAGGGTTGTCCCCCACTAACCTGGCGGGCTGGGTTTACCCATCATAGGCAGACCACTTTGTATGATGACAGTCCAGTTACTCCTGATTCCTTGGGGCTGTGGCTCCTTCGAGGGCAGTGACTGAGCCTGACCTCTCTCCGTCCCCAGCATTGAACCTGGCTCACCTGGATGCCCAGGAAATGCCATTGAAGCAAACCAAGTGCACAGAGGTGAGAATTCAATTGCCTGCTCTTCTTAAGAAACAAAAAAGGCATGCTTTGAGCAGAAAAAGGTAAACTTTGCCTAATCAGACTTTGCAAAATGGAACCAGAGACCCAGAAGAGAAATAGACCCAGAAATAAAAGGAGAGCCTCCAATGCAGTGTGATGAAAGAGAAAACCTCACAAGTGTCTACAATTCTTCACCGAAAGCGGTCCCTCAGACATCATCCCAACCTGACAGCCACCTTTGCTATGTGGAATCAGTGGCCCGAAGCCAGAATACGTGCTGGAAGTAAGGCCATCAATACAGGTCCTCCTCTAGGATGTGGATGTCGAGGCCCCCCTGCCTTGGGAGAGAGCCAGAGTCCCCTGCACAGAGGTGGGGAGGGGGCTCTGAAAAACAGAGTCACATGCTCAGGTTCACACAGCCAGGACAGGTCAGGCACAAGGTAGGAGGGGCATGCAGGAGAGGTGAGCTGTTGGGAAACTTCATCTCAAGGACAATGAGTGGAGGAGAAGTGTGGGACTCCAGGTGGTCCCTCTAGTGACTGGGCTTGGGCCCTACCCTAGGTGACAGGACCATCGGGGACCCACAGCCAGGTGGACAGGGAGTTCTGTGTCCACATTGTAATAGCTCAGAGCCTTGGACTGTCCCATTCTGGGCCTGAAGGCCAAGCCGCTGTGAGTGGAGGTCTTCCAGGAGATGGTAGGCTGCTTGCAGGAAAAGTGACTACCTAAAATCACACAAGTAAGCATTATCTCCAGCGTCCAATGAAGGGATCTCGCTGTCCTCTCAAAACGGTGAAGAGCAAAGGAGTTTTCTCTGTTTCTCACAATTGAGGCTGGAGGTAGATGGGACATCTGGTGTGGCAGGGGCCAGGGGAGATGATGCTGAGGGGGGATGGCCCCCTGAAGGAACAAAGGCAGAAGGGACCACTGCTCAGGGTCAAAGGGGCAAGAGCTTTCAAAGCAGCAGGAGGCCAATAGGGAGGGAGGAGAGAGTGAGGGCAAAGTTCAGAGGTCACAACACTGAACATGACTGAGGTTTGTGGGGTTTTTGTTTTTTGAACACAAAATATATTTTATCTTTGCATGTTTTTTTCCTTTCCTTCCCCTCCCCCAGCCCTCCTTATTCCATATTGTTGTCATAACATGTAATTCCTAATCATATATTCCTTTCAGACACTTCTTCTCCTCATCTGATCTAATGCATTGTCTATCAATTCTTTTCCATTTTCTGTTCAATATCCTCAAGTCTGTCCTATCTTGTAACAGCAGTGTTATGCAGCATTCATCCTTTTGTGACAGAGATACTTCACTCAACATAATGTCCTTGAAGGTCACACACGTTGTGTACTGTTTTATGAGTTCATTGTTTTTTCAACGCTGCATAATATTCCATTGTGTGACTATACCACAGTTTTTCTATCCATTCATTTGTTGATGGGTGAGGTTTTGAATCTGGCTCATATCAACTGCATGTGACATGGGAGAATCGCTCCCAGGGTTTGTAGGCTGTAAATCTTTATCATGGTGGCCTGGTGGCTGGAAGTTGTGCTGCAGTCATGAAGGTATGTAGTTCGAATCCATCAGCTGCTCCACAGGAGAAAGATGGGCGTCCTTCTCCGGTGCGATTAACTGCCTATGAAAACATGTTGGAGCGTCAGCTGTGGGCTGGTTCCAGTTCAAGGGCACACAACAACAACAACAACAACAAATCTTTTATCAGAGCAGAAAGCTGGGTGTTTTCTCCTGCAGAACTGCTGGTGCATTTGGACTATTGACCTTCCAACCTTGTTGTTATGAGATGTCATTGAATCACTTACGCTTTGAACAGCAGAACAAACTACTGTCTGGTTCAGCTCTCACTCACTCACTCACTCACTCACTCACTCACTCACTCACTCACCACTGTTGAGCCTGTTGAACCTCTACTGGGTTTCCGAGGCTGTAAATTGTAAAGGCAGGAAACTGCCTATCTTTCTTCCTCTATCTTTCTTCCTCAGAGCCGCTGGTGGATTCGAACCACCAGAGAGGCGCTGCCTTTGGGTGAGCAGTGCAACTCCCTACCTGCCAGATTCAACCTTCATTATCGTCCTCTCAGAACTGACTCGGAGCTGACCCTCCAGTGGACTTTCAGAGGCTGTGACGAGCATGATGGGAGAGACTGTCCATCCTTTTCTCATGCACCAAAACCCAAACAGTGAAGCGCTCATAGCAACCCTGCAGAAGAGACTAGACTCGCCCCTCGGGGTTCCCAGGACCATAAATCTTAATGGGTGCAGAACACCCCATCTTTCTCCAGCTGGCGGGCTCAAACCACCGACTTTTTGCTGAGCAGTTTAGAACATAACCACTGCGTCACCTGGGCTTCATGAAGGCTAGATGAAGACGTGCAATTAATGCTACTGAACTGTGCACTTAAGCATAGTTAAAATGACCAAAACGAACGTAAGAGCTGCGGCTGCTGAAGCTGAGACGGAGGGATGTGGGAATTACAACTCCTTCGTCTGAGCCTGTGTGTGCTTGGAATTTTCCATCATAAACAATTGAAGAGCAGACACCAGAGCCACCCTAGTGTGTGGGCACAGCCTCTCCTGCTCTGCTCCCAGCCAGGAACTCCTGGCTGTGTGGATGAGAACGAAAGAAGTAACCCTGACAACATCCACGCAGGTCGCTGTTAGTGGTGGTGGGATGTGGTTCCTGTAACTGGAGTCATTAAACTGTGCACGTGAAATATGTATGCTTTTGCCATGAAAGAAAGAAAGGGAGCCGATACTGTTAGGTGCCGTTGAGTCAGGGCCAGTTCATAGTACAGCAGAATGAAAACTTGGCCCCTCCTGCATCACAATCACAATCCACAAGCCCATTGTCACCATCACTGTGTCAATAATCCAGATATTGAGGGTCATTCTTTCCTTCTTTTCTTAAAAAATAATTTTAATGAGCATTTACAGAGATTTTGGATTTCCATTCATTCATTGCTACACTTCTCTCCCTGCCCAGCCCTCCCCCCAACCCAGTTGACTCCTCTCTTTCAAAAGTAAAGGAAAAGAAACCCTCCCTCCCTGGGACACAATCCCCCTGCACCCCTCCCACTGCCCCACATACATTCCACTATGCAACCTTAATTGTGGACTCTTGTGATAACCGTAATACCCTATCATACATCGCTTTTAAATTATTCTCTCCCTCATCTGTTTCAGTGCAGTATACACAATTTATCCAGTTTTTTCTCAGTCTTACCCCCACCCTGATATCAATCCCATTTTACAACAGTGGCACCATGCAATATTTGTCCTTTTGCGACTGAGATATTTCACTCAGCATAATGTCCTCCAGGCTCACCCATTTTGAATAATATTGCATGAGTTCCTTGTTTTTCAATGTAGCGTAGTATTCCATTGTGTGAATATACCAGAGCTTCTCTATCCATTCGTTTGTTGATGGGCACCATCCTTTCCTTCTTATACCATAAGAACAAGAACCAGTGGTGATGAAGGGAGAAGCTCAAGCTGCACTGAAGGCATTGGCAAAAGAATAAGGCTCCAGGAATTCAATGGGATATTAATTGGCATGTTTCAACTAACAGATGTTGCCCTGGATGTGCTCACCAGTCTATGCCAGGAAATTTGGAGGACTGCTGTCTAACTGACTGGCTGCGAGAAATCTATATCCATCTGTGTTCCCATTCCCAAGAAAGGTGATAGAACAGAATGTGGAAATTAGCAAACAATATCATTACTATCACATGCTGCTAGCAAAATATTGCTGAAGATCTTCCAGAAACGGCTGGGACAGTATATCAACAGGGAACTGCCAGAAGTTCAAGCTGGATTTAAAAGAAGCTGTGTCTAAAGGCATCACTCTGATGTCAGTGGGATCTTGGCTGAAAGCAGAGAATATCAGAAGAATGTCTATCTGTGTTTTACTGACTATGCAAAGGCATTTGACTGTGTGGATCATAACAAACTATAGTTGACATTGAGAAGAACGGGAATCCCAGAACATTTAATTGTGCCCATGAGAAACCTAGACCTATACCAAGAGGCTGTTGTGTGAACAAAGCAAGAGAACAAAATATGACTTAAAATGAAGAGAGGAGGGCTTAAGGGTTGTATCCTCTCTCCATACTTACTTAAACTGTATGCTGAGCAAATTATTTGAGAAGTGGAACGCTACGAAGAAGAAAGTGGCATCAAGACTGAAGGAAGACACATCAATCATCTGCGTTATGTGTGACACAGCCTTGCTTGCTGAAAGTGAGGAGGACTTGAAGCACTTGTTGTAGAAGATCAAAGAATACAACCTCTCCTTTGTGGATCCTTTGTTTTTCCAAGCATGACGCTTTTTTTCCAAGGACTGGCCCCTCGTAATAATATGGCCAAGCTACGTGAGATGAAGTCTCACAATCCTTCCTGGCGAACATCACGCTGGTGCACCATGGGAACCAGTCTTGCTGCATCTCACCTTGGTCAGGGTGGGACCAGAAGGGCAAGGGCTCTTTTGAACTCCCAGGTAGAATTCTCTGGAAACTTAAGGGTGGCAGGCCCTTAAGGGCTCCTGACAGAAAGGGCTTTGAGTGGATATGGCTAAGACGAAGCAGAAGCCACACGAGCTGAAAGGCTGGAACAGTCAAGGTACAACGATGGGACAGGGTGCGGGTGAGTGTCACTGCAGGAGGTCAGGGGCCTCTCCGTGGGGAGTCTAGGGCAAGGTTCTGTCAGTCCATATTCTTGATTTCCTCAAAGCATCATTGCTTCAGGATCTTAGAATGAGCACTCAACTGCTAACAAGTCACTTAATTGCTGGAGCCTCAGTTTCCTCAACCGGAAAATGGGTTGATGACAATACAAAACCTCTCAGAGTTATGTGAAAGTCCAGCAAAGTGGCTGCAACTGTGCAAGGTGCCCAGATCTCCAAACCTCAAGAGTTCTGCTGTTGTGAGCTACTGTCACATGGACCCTCAGACCAGGGAGACCCCAGGCACAATAGAACATAACACTGCCTCTCCTGAACCATCTCTACGATCTACTGAATCCATAGGGTTTCTTGCTGGCTGATTTTTAGGAGATTGCCGGGCCTTTCTTGCTAGTCTACTTTTGGAAGTTCCCCTGAAACCCACTCAGCATCCTAGCCCTCCACTAACAGTTGAATCGTAGCCACACATGAATTGTACTAGCTGGGAATTGAAAAGGGGGAATTCAACCATTGATCTGCCAAGGCTTCTCTAGAAGGTTCTAGATATATTGAACCCTTCAATGTAAAATCCTAATCCTCTTTGTAAGTAAATCAGTATAAAAGAAAAATTTTATCTAAAAAATTTAAAAAGTATGTTAAAATCTGAGAAAAAAATGCTATTGCTTTGTGGTTGCCTATTTCTTTTTAAATGCCTTTGAGTCCATTGTCACTTACAGTGACTGCACATGATCCATCGGATTTCCTAGACAGAAATCTTTATGAGAGCATGTCACTAAGGCTTTTCTGTCTTAGTCATGTGACTGGGGTGCTCCTTAGAGGCAAGAAGCAGGGCGACTTTGTCTCACACATTCTGGGCACTTCGCCACAAGGCATCAGCCCTTGGAAAAACCTCCCGTGCCTGGAAAGGTTGAGAGTCAATGAAAGAGAAAAAGATCCCCAACGAGAGAAGTCGATGGTGACTGCAACAATGACCTTGAACATGATGGACATTGTGAGGCTGGTGCAGGGTTGGGCAAGTTTCTGACCTTGGTTCATAGGACCCCTATGAGTTGGAGTCCCCTCAGTAGCATCTAACAACTCAATGTCTGGTCACTCAGGAGTCCCGGGATGGTACAAACGGCTAAGTGACCTTCAGCTACTGGCTCAAAGGTCGGTGGTTCCAATCCACTGAGAAACTCCTCAGAAGGCAGGTCTCGAGATCTGCTTTCAAAAGGTCAGAACCTTGAAAATTATAAGGAGCGGTTCTGCTCTGAACACATGGGTCCCCGGGAGCTGGGATTGGCTCAGTGACGACTGAGAACAAGAGACAGAGAAGAATAGACAAAAGGCAACGGAGTTCCAATGTCAGGAGCTGCAGGGACCATGCCACTCACCCCAGTGTCCTCTTCCACACGCTCGTGGAAAATCACATCCTGATCCCAAAGGGTTTGTCATACACTTGAAGCAGCCTCCTTTCCCAGACATCATCAACATGGGGTGCTGAGTCACGGAAACCAGGCCAAGCAAGGGAAGTGGGGTGCTGGTAGGCGTGGGGAAAGAGCAGAGAGTGGTGCCCTTGTGACCTGCCACCCACACGTCCACGAACAAGGCCTCAGAGCAGGGGGTGCCCCGGGCGGGGCGGGAAGCCTTCAATTACCGCTGATGACAATCCTCCGGAGAGTCGGATCCAGACGTGAAGAGGCTCCTTGCGGGATGATGGGGTGACGGGGCGGAGGGCGGAAGGAGAGGCAAGGCGCTGTCTGGGAAAAGGAGACAAAGCCAATGTCATCATGCCTCGTAGACCGGTCTGCACAGATCATCCTTCTGTCTCACGCCCACTGCCCAGGGGCCAGGCCTTAGTGGCACCTGGGAATAAAGTGACCACACATCCTGGACTCCTGGAACACTTTGTCCTCTCCGAGTCCTTGCTCCACCCCAAAAGCCCATCCCCTATCTCAGACCTCCAGTGTGGCTCCCATCATTCTGGCAGAAATCAGAGATGGCTGTGGGGTCCAGGCTAGGGGCCCGAGAGTGAGAGGGGTCTGGGGGTGGGCAGTCGGGACCAGTGAGGACTGTGGACAACAGGAGATGACAGCCCTGGTGAGGATATTTGTCTGTCACTCAGTTCCCACTGGTGGTCCAGCTAGGCCAACATGTCCCATTGTTTAAGCAACTCTGAAGCCAGATATTTTAAAGAAAATTTATTTCAACTTCAAACAATTAAAATTTAAGTGCAAAGTTAATCTATGGCCAGCTTTTATCCTTCGCAGAATGAGCCTTGGGATCTGACCCCTGGCCACTCCCTGGGCCCTATGCCCTGTCCCCAAGAATCCTGATGCGGCCCATGGCTCCAGCTTCCAGGCCTTTATCCACTATCCCCTTCCTAGCCTCACCTCGTAGTGAAGTGGCCATGAGCTGTCCAGAGTGAGGCAGCCCAACGTCCCGGTCTCAGGGCCTGTGCAAAAAGCAAGTGACCCTGGGATGGAACTGACCTCTTTCCCTCCATTCAAAGTCATTCTGACAAAACAGAACCTGAGAGAAGAAAAATTGTAGGCTGGCCCAATTCTCGGCTCTGGACTACAGGTTGGGCGTGACTTCTGTTATCCCCCACCTTCGCCAGCTCACTCTCAGCTCCTGACTACATGCCAGGCCCACTCCTGCCTCAGGACATTTGCACGTGCTGTTTCATCTGCCAGAAATAAGTTCCTTAAAGGTTGTACTTGAGTGTGTGAGAGTGTGTACGTGTGCATGAGGAAAGGAGGGAGGGAGAGAGGGAGGGAGAAGGGGAGAGAGAGACAAAAGAAGAAGAAGAAGGAGGAGGAGGAGGAGGAGGAGGAAGAAAATGGGATGAGGGGAGAGAGAGAGTGAGAGATGAGAGGAGTACATAGTATATCTCTCACAGGTCCAATTCAACTCCTGTGCAAAATGGCAGCTTCATTGGCTTCTGTCACCCACTCCACCTCAGAGCCTTTGTCCTGACAATTCTCTCTGCTGGGGATGAAACTTTCCACACAAAGACGAACTCTTCAGACTTCTCAGCTATTTCCTCCCTCCCCCTCCATATGTGTCCCTCTTCCCAGTACCATTCTCACCCTTCTCAGACAGGCCTCTCCTGGACGACGCACTAGGGTGGGTTTTTCCGCTAAGATCCCTCCTGGATCCTCTATCCTGTCCCATTCCCTCCTGAGAACTCAGCTACCAGGGTGCTCTTCAGAGCAAAGGATGGTGAATTCTGTCTCCCACACTATGGGCATGTTGTCAGGAGGGCCCAGTCCTTGGAAAAGACATCATGCTGGCAAAGGTGGAGGGTCAGAGAAAGAGGGAAAGATTCCAACAAGATGGACTGACACAGTGACTAGAACGATGGCATGAACACAGAGGAGATAGTGAGGCTGGGGCAGAACCGGGGAGGTTTCCATCTGCTGTTCACGGGTCCCTATGAATCCACATTGTCTTAACCAGCACCTAACAACAACAGCAGCACTCAGCACTCCGTGAATGTGGTGTCAACGCATTCCTTTCCTTTCTCTCTGTCTCCCCCCAGGGGACATAAGCTCCACAGAAGCAGAGGTTCCAGCTCTGTGTGTCCTTTCAGCCACACCTCCTATCAACACCGCTCACAGGTGCCAATCAAAGTGTATTTTGCTAAAGGGCCGTTATCCGAAGACATTCAGAGTTTGGAACTACTCAGGCACAAATACTGCCTCAGAAACAAAACAGTGCTGTCTAAAGTGTATGTCTCTTGTCTTGGGGTCACATGAGGCCACACTTCTGTCACCTCCTGGGTGCCGAGACCTGGCGAGGGGCATTCTCCACCCTCACTGGTAATTGTAATAGTGGGCAGAGCAACCTGCACATTCAGACTCCTGTTCCAGACCAGCCCTCCCCACAGAGAAGCATGAAGGGCAGTGGGCAGGCCCCAGAGCCAGGCAGCCTGGATTCCAGGGCCAGCTCTATGTGATCTCAGCACATGTTGGTCAAGCTCAGGGTCATTTATGTGCCCATTTTTCAGGTGGGGAAACAAAGGCTCAATGATATCTCATGGAGACTAAGGATATCTCACTCCAAATCCAAAGGCGGAAGTGGGATTCAAATATTTCCTTCCAATCCATGATCTTGGCTGAAGAAAAAGTTCACAGATTTCGCCTCCACCTCTGCCCCTCGGTTGTCACAGTACAAAGGAGGAAAGGGGTGGAGAGGAGAGAGGCAGGCTGAGGGCTTCAGGCCTTTGCTCCTTTGTCCAGGAGACCTCATGGTGCGGCTCAAGACAGAGGCCAGTGAGCAGCCTCCATGTGGCCCTGTCGGAGTGGCCCCCAAGATGCGCCTATTCCAGTGTCCTGGCTGCCTCTCCAAGACACACACACACACACACACACGGCAAGCAGGTCTGACCATGTAGATGGCTGTTTCCAGGGGCCAACCATGAGGGAACAAGACCTTCAACCTTGAACTTGAAGAGTAGTGGCCTCTGGCTGGGTTCCAAGTACAAGGCACACAGAAAGCCTGATTTGTTCTCCGTTAGAGTTCAGATGACAAAGTCACTGAGGCACTTTGTGGAAACCAGGGATCGAGTGGGTTTGAGTGAGAGGTGAGGGGCCACACAGTGTGCAGAGTCCTGGAAGGGCAGCAATGCCTTTCCCGTGCCCCTGACCTCAGGTGTTAATGGAAAAGTTAGAAGCTCAAGTTCATCCAGAAGCACAAGGAATGAAGACCAGTTGTCTGTTTCTGAGAAATCAGTGATGATCCCACGGGCTCTGGGAGGGCTGACTCTCACAGGAGCAGTCAGTCACTCAAGAGCAAGTTTGACTGCCACGAGAGGCAGTTCCATGAGTGGAATGAGCAAGATTTCTTTTCCTATTTTTCACTGTGATTTGAGTGACAGTTTACAGAACAGATTGGTATTCTATTCAACCATTCATACACATGCTGTGTTATGGCATGGATTCCAATCTCCACACTGTAACAGCACTCTTCCCATTCCCTCTCTATGGTTCTTGTTTCCATTCAGCCTTCTCCTCTACCCCTCCCTGCTTGCTGTGCTTCATCGTTGCACAAATACTGCTTTTCTATTTTGTCTGACTGATTATTCTAAGACCTGAGTATCTCCCTGGCATTCTTGCTTAACATACATCTGTCTATCACTTGACTGAAAGTTGTGTCAAGGGATGAGTTTAGCTCTGCATTCAGAAGGTAACATAGAGCCATAATTTCAGGAGTCCCATCAGCCTCTGTCTAGTAAATTTGAGTATTGGTGTGATGCTTAGTTTTGTTCCATCTTTACCTCTCACTTTATCCAGGACCTTCTGGCGTGATCCCGTCAGAGCTGTCAGCAGTAATAGCTGGGCACCATCTAGTTTTTCTGGTCTCAAGGTTGTAGAGATTGAGGGTCACAAAGTCCAGTTAGTGCCACGGGCTAATTGCTTCTATACATTTTTCATTTTATTCCCTCTTCTTTGCTCCAGAGAGGGGCACTACATATAAAGCTTTTTTAAAAATTAATATTTTTTTATCATTTACATACGTTGTGTTTCGAGCATGTACTTTGGGTTCCATGCAGTCCTTCATTTACATTCTATTTAGTTCATTTCTATTATATTGTGGTTCCTCCCTCCTTCCCTTACAATTATCCCATCAACTAAATATTTTAAGACTCCTTCCAGTCATGACTCACCAAAATAGGGTCATCAAAGATCATCATCTTTGCGGACTATGTTATTTACCTCAATTGACCTTGATATGGCCTGAGACTTTGGAACTGAGGCCCCAGGGCCAAAGAATTACTATCTGGCTATTTGGTTAAGAAAGGTACATAACTTCTAGCCCTGTCCGCTCTCATATACACGAGAGTATAATTGTTCTTGTTTTTGTTAGCTGCCACTAAGTCAATTACTTGTGTACATTTCAGCATGTACAGAGTTACCCCATGAGCAACAAACAGATGGAAATCGTGCCCAATCCTGCCACATCCCCGTGACTTCCAACATGCCCGAGCCCAGTGTTACCGTCACTGTGTCAATCCGCCTTGTCCAGGGGTCTTCCTCTCTTTCTCTGACCCTTCACCTTTCCCTCTCCACACTCGTCAGCATTTGTTGTTTTCTGTCTTATACAACTTTGCTGTATCATTGCTGGGGTGAGATGAAGTCTCACTTTTGTTTCGATTGACATCCCTCATGGTGTAGTCTGTAGGAAAGTGTCCTGCTAACCAAATGGTGATGCCTTTCTAGTGGTTCGAATCCACCATCCCCACTCCAGTAGGGACAGGTAGGCAATCTCCTCCTATGCAATTTGTAGCCTCTGAAAGCCCACTGGAGGAAGGACAGTTAGGAGTCATTTCTCATTCAACAGCAGTGAATTCTGAGTTTGAATGGATGATTATCAAGTTGTTGTTGTTGATTGCTGTTGAGTCGAACACAGCTCAGAGCAACCCTAATGAACAAAAGGCCTGAACGAAGCCTTTCTAGAACTATCGTAGTTTATGTCTTTATGCATTTATTTGCCATCTGAATGTCTTCTTTGATGAAATGTTTGTTCTTGCACATTTATTCCCCCTAAAGTTGACCCTGGTGTGTCCACTTACTGTACAGAGGTAACTTGTGGCTGCTGTGAAGCCAAGCACTGTGACACTGATGAGTCAAATGAGAGAATGGTTACCCATGGTGGACATTGTTTGGTGGAGCTCCCTGGTTAAAACAAGCTTGGAAGCAGGAGTGGCATCCACTTCCAAAATACCTTGCCTCTGGAAACCCTATGAACCTGGAGAAAGGATGAAAGTCACATAAATGTCAAGGACTTTTCGTTTATAAGGTCACTATGCATCACCTACAACTCGACGGCATTTAACAACAATGTTGACCCCATCCCAAGCTTCTTTAGGGAAGAACAAAGTGATGAGAGATGTGGGGATTAAAGTCAGGAGCATCACTGAATTTGATCTTTCCTCCATCCAGTTACCCCAACCCCCTGCCCCATCCCTTTGTGTCCCTATTTCTATCCTCCTTTAGTAAAGAAGGTGAGATCTGGAGGCATCGTATGGAAGGAGCTGTGCTGCTAGCCCAAAGGTGGTGGAGGGTTCAATTCCACCAGCAGTTCTGTGGGGGGAAGATGGGCCATCTCCACCGTGGCAATTTGCAGCCAAGGGAGGGTCAGCTGGGAGTTGATTCAAACTCAACAGTGTGAATAAAGCTAGGGAATGAAGAACTTGATCTACGAAATTCTGACAGGAGGCCCAGGTTCTGTTCTCAGCTTCTCTCCTCCTGTCACTCCTACAAAGGGCAGGAACCTCAGTTTGAATGGATGGAAGAGCCCAGAGGGATGAGCTGTATGAAGGAAGGCTTCGTCTATTATAGAAAGGGATCATGGAACACAGAATAGGAGAGTGGGGTATTCAAATGGGGCCCTTGTGTCAGAGGAGAGCACACTGCTTCCTGGGAAAGGAGACGCAGCAGCCTCGAATTCCTTCTCTTGGGAATAATCATCTCTTGATCCTTTGCATATCTGACACTGGTTACAGAACCACCCTCGGACCATGTCCCTCTCAAGCCCGGGCTTCGGGGTGGTGGGAGCATTGAGGCTCTCAGGCTGCCACTTCCTGGTTCTCACCCGCCCTGGGCCTGTCTCTCAGCTTCTGCAGGATGGTCTCCATTCTGCATCTCTTCTTGAGTTTTCATTCCTCTGTGGCCTCTGCAGCAGGTGTTGTAGGAAGCCGCGTGCTTTAAAACAGCTGTGGAGCCTCAAGACAGCAGATGGTCTTTGGCTGAGCGTCTTTCCAAAGAGAATCCCCAGGGTGAGCCCCACACGAGCTTTGGGATCTTCTTTTGTTTGAGGAGCTCAGAAGTCTTCCTGTTGGGTTTTGATGTTCTGAGATTCCAGAGTTCTGAAGCATCTTCTCTTTGTCCATCTTCACTTCTTGGTACCAAGGAAGTGTGGGGCTCCAATGAAGCACCCTAGGAGTTGATTGGCAACCCTAGCCCCCAACTCATACTCTAGCTGAGGGGGCTTCTGGCCACCTTGAGCCACTAGCCCTGCACCCCCCTGAGGTTCAATGCCACCCCAGAATGAGGGGTCGGGGGTGTGGGGAACACCCTACACCTTTGCACTCTGCTCAACTTGTTGCCTGATTCGTGGCCCATCAGAGCTGCCTGGAAGTTCAGCAAGATTTGAGGGTCAGTCCAGCCTGGCCCTGACCCTCTGGTCCTTCGCCACCACGGCCTGATGGGGACGAGAAGGCAAAGTATCGATAGCCAAGGCAGAGGAAGGCACCCCAAGCTGGGGCCCTGGAGAAAGCCCTCGGCCCATTTTAAACTTGTCATTTTTGTTATTTAGGTGTTGACATTTTCTATAACATTTAGAGACTTGGCCCTTGTCAGAGACACTGTTGCCAAACAGTTTTCCCTAATCTATAAACTCTCTTTATTTTCTGGGACACACTAAGGAATTTAAATATTTTTATACACTTAGGAATTCAATTTTTTATCTATTTTTGGAAGCAGGAGTGGCACCCACATGCCTCCAGAAACTCTATGAACTTTGATAAGTGTTGATGGTTGTAGCAAGGCTTCAGGCTTTTGGTTCATGGGGTCGCTATGAGTTGTGCTCTACTCGAAGGCAATCAACAACAACTTAAGAATTAAGTTTTAGAAGGTTCCGTTTAATCTAGTTTATCTTTTGTTCTTTGTACATTTTTGGTCACAGCCGAGAGTCTATCTTTAGGTGAAGAACAGCTCTAGTGGTAAAGTCCACAGCGTGAGGAGCTTCTAACCAAACGTTGTGCATCTCTGGCAGTTCAAGGTGAGGCGAGCTCCTCCCATTAACTCTTAGAGCCTGGAAACTCAACGGAGGGTTGCTGTGAGCTTGAACCAAGGTTATCTGCTGGTTTTGTCTTGGTTTGCATATCATCATTCTCATTCATCATGTTTCGTACATGCACTTTGTGCCAGTGAGTCATAACAACTCAACAAACAACAGATCTGAGCCTTGCTCTGTTGGGCACCATCCTCATCGTCGCTGAGATACCCGAGCCCATTGTTACGGTCACGTGTCAATCCACTTTCTTTTTTAAAAAAAATTTTATTATTTTTGTGTGTGTACCGTCAAATCGGATCTGACTGGTACAGGAGGAGATTGTCCCTCCTTCTCCAGCAGAGCATCTGGTGGATTCAAACCATGTACCTCTGGGATTGCAGTGCGGCTTCTTGCCACTAGGCCACCAGAGCGCCTCTCAATCCACTTTCTTAAGGGTGTGTGTTCATCTAGTAAATTGTGTGCTTCTAGAAATTGGCCTATTTCTTCTGTTTTCGTATTTACTGGAAGACAGTGCACAGTTTCTCATTATATTGTGTTATTCTTTTTTTTCCTTTTGATTGCTTTTGTTCGTGAGGATCTTTATTTAATGTCTTATTCATAGGCAATCTTGTTCCCTGTGATTAACTGCTTCCAAAAAGCCACCAGAGGGTCGGCTATGAATGGGTTCCAACCCTACGGTACACAACATTTATATGATTTCTCTTTCTTTTGTTTAATTATCTGGAAGATTGTGTATCTTTCAAAGAATCAATTTAGGGGAGCTCTGGTGGCCTAGTGGTAAGGAGCTGCAACTACAATCCCAGAGGCACACAGTTCGAATCCACCAGATGCTCTGCCAGTGAAGGAGGGACAATCTCCTCCTGTACCAGTCAGATCTGATTTGATGGTACACTCACACAAAAATAATAAAATAAAAATTTTAAAAAAAAACATTTAAAAAATTTAAAAAAAAAGAATCAATTTAGAATTCTGGTATTTTCTCTTTCTATTGTTTTCCTGTTTTATTTCTTCCTGCTCCGAATTTGGTAACGGCAAGAAGCTGTGCTGCAATCTTGGAAGCACGGGGTTCGAGGCCACCAGCTGCTCCACAGGAAGGGCAATGTCCTTCTGTGCAATTAACTGCCTTTGAAAACCCAGAGGGTCAGCTATGGGTCAGTTTCAACTCTATGGTACACAACACACAGCATTCTTAAAGAAACAGCAACCTTCCCTCCCTCACAGTTCTTTCCCTAATTATGGGCGCTGTATGTATGTTTAAAAAAAAAAATCAACCCTTGATTTTTTTTGGTCTTTCTTCTTTTTTATGTTTGTGTTCATTGCTATAAATTAGTCTATGAACACAGCTTTTAATGTCTTCCAAAAGTTTTGGTATGCTATATTATATGCTTTTTTTTTTACATTCATTTTATTTATTTCTTTTTTTAAACTTAAAGGTAGCTTTATCAAGGGAGCTCCCAGGCAAGGTTCTTTGGTCTGGAGGGAGAGAGTAGGAAACCCACCATTCTATCACTCTTGTTTGCTTCTAGGAATTTTCCCTTCCACATTTTATTACTTCTGTTATCCAGCACTTTTAAAGTAAAGTTTTATTCTGCTCTCATCTATTTGAATTTCCTCCCTAGTTTTCCTGTTCTTTCCTTGGAAGAGTGGAGGGACAGCACAGGAGAGGAAGACCCAGGATGAGATGGATTGACGCAGTAACTGGGGCCATGCAGGTTGGTGTCAGAGTTAGTGAGACTGGCTCAGGACAGGGCAGGCTTCAGAGCTGCTGTACATAGGTCACTATGGGTCACAGGTGACCTGCATCCACATAACGAAAACATCAGGTCAAGTTTGTTGATGGTGTAGTTGAGTTACTTGATGGTATATCTGAGCTATCTTTATTGAATTTCTTTCTAGTTATTCTTTGTTGTTGTTGTATCATACGCTTTAATTTTACAAATGTTTTTGGTTTTGTTTTAATTGTTATTGTATTATTTTTACGTGTAACATCAAATCGGATCTGACTGGTACAGGAGGAGATTGCCCCCTCCTTCTCCAGCAGAGCATCTGGTGGATTTGAACCGCGTACCTCTGGGATTGTAGTGTAATTTTACAAATATTTTTAACAACATCCAATATATTATTTCTGTCCAAACATGCAGTTTTCATTTAGATATGCTCACATATCATCTTCATACCCCTGATTACTTTTTATTCCTTCCTCAATACAACAAATGTATTCTTCTAGAACAATAACAATTCCTCAATAT